>NW_027514514.1:331338-662677 GCF_048772815.1 Callospermophilus lateralis | reverse complement strand
ATTAGCTTGTAGACTGTTTTGTATAGAAACAAAATTTAGTGGTAGTTATGGACTGAAAAATACACATGCCAAATTCATATGCTGAAGCCCTAAATCCCAATGTGACTGTATTTGGAAATAAGGCCTATAAGGAAGTAATTGAGTTTAAACAAAGTCATAGGGAGGGGTCCTAATCCATTAGGTTTTATATCCTTCCAAAAAGAGGAAGAGACAGAAAAGGTCTCTCTGGTCTCTCTTGTTTCTCTTCTTTTTCTGTTTGTTTCTGTTTTTGCATATATTAAGAAAAACCACATGAGGACATGGCAAGATGGTTATCTGTAAGCAGAAAGCAAGCCATCAGCACACATCAGCCCTACTGGCCAGCCACCATGACCTTGAACATTCAGTCTCAAGAACTGAAAGAAGGTAAACTTCTACTGTTCAGACCACCCAGCCTACTATGATCTAAAGTGGAAGCCCAGCAGAGTAGCTCAGTGCTAAACACACACATGACTATCCAGCTTCACATTCAGACATCTTAATGTACACTAATTTAGTGCACAGGTCAGTATTTCTTGCAAACCTTTTATACCCAGGAATTTTTAAAAATCATGTACATAACCAACATACATGATCATACATGATCAAACAATGACTCCATGTATGTTAGAAATGATCCTTAAAAATTAAATTACATATAATTTATTATATTTTATATGAAAATAATAGAAAATAAGAGAAAAAAGTTTTTTTTCTCAAAAAAATGAAAAGAAAAGAAAAGACTAATGGGTAGCAATGAATTATCTAGCACAAAGGTTTAGAAAATAAAGTGGTGGGTTGCCCTCCTGCCCCAACATAGTACTGTTATCTGGAGTACAGACAACTCCCCTCCCCCATTATTTAAACTGCATAAACTATAATTTTAGTAAATCAAGCAAAGAGCTAATCAAGTTTTGATTTGCTAATTACTTTTCAATTTGATTAGAGCTGGCAGCTAATCATCTCTGGAAATTTAAAGTCAATCTTTCATTCACATTTGCAAATCAAGACTTCAATGTAAAACAAAATTGGGAATATATCATAAAAGTTCTTTGTGTTGTAACAAATAATTAATTTCTATTTGTTGCTACAATTTTAACAAAGAAAAATTTTCTGGGATGCCTATACTGGAGGGGAAAAAAAAAAAACAGGCCAGTTTTTACAATTTCGTAAAACAGCCCATGTTGAGCCAGGAAAGTGTGCATGTTACATTAGACAAGCACAATATAATTCAAAATCACAATTTCATTTTTATGGTCAACAGTAGTTTGCTGAAGAAATATCTGCCAAGAAATTGAACCATGAACAGTCAATATTATAATTTTTTTCCAATTAAAACCAGTCTTTACAACATATTTTAGAATTATTAATATACCTAAGACAATATCTCCTTGAAAAATATGCCAAGGTAGGAAAAAGAATGTCACAGTCATTTAAATTCAACAAGGGAAAACATTATGATGAAACATGGTAAAAAGAAAGTGAGGCAGATGAGTTAGTTCTCATTTCAGGGAAAAATGTCTTTCACATTCATTTCCCAAATACTATATTTAAAATATACCCTGTAACAAAATTTCTTTTATCTTTGTCATTTTATGCTCCTATCATAATTATGCAACTTGGAACTTGCTTGAATATACTGCACTGAATAATGAATCATCTTTTCTATGAGGTATTTCATTATTACTACCACCTCATTAATATCATTTCCAAGCAATATCTTCAGAGGTAAAGTTAAATGAAAGTTTGGGCAATTATCTTATAAAGTTAGGTTATCTGAGCAAGCAATAGACAAGTTTTTCCCCCAAATTTTGCCAGCATAATTGATTAATTTTTTTATTTCTTTTTTCATCTAATTGCAATGAAAAGTGATGAGCTTTTAAAATTTTCCTGATGAGCTTTTTAAATTTTTCACTCTATTCCTTCTCTTTGCTATGAATTAAATATGTTTGATTTACTTCCATTTTCAGTTTTTCTATTGTATTATTTCTTCTATGTAATGCTTTAATACTTGCTAATTTTAACAGTAAACCTGTAATTCTTAGGTATATAGTTTAAATAATATAGGTATATTGTCAAATTTTGGCCTTATTCCAGAATCTTTGAATCTATCCCCTTATTCGGAATATCCGCATTTAAACAGAACTTAGGAAGTTAATATTAGAAAGTTCTGTCTATCCACATTTGAGGAAACGCTCTTCACTGAACTCTGCATGGGAAACTCTTCCATTGGACTTGGGCAAATGAATAAGAAATACTTCTTTCTAATATTTTTTTCTGAGCACCCACTTCCATCTCAGCCCTGTAAAGTGAATTTCCAAGCTCTATTTTGAAGTCAAAGAAATGGAATGTCCTAGAACTATGAGGTGAGTGCACATACCATAGATATCTACATTCCAGCCATTATTTTGGATATCTCTGATCTTCTTCAAGATATTAAATATAATTTTGCTAGATAATAACCCCAGGCTCCCTTCTCCCTCTCCAAACAATAGAATTTTTTTAAGACGGTGGGTGGATAACCTATGAAGACTCAGAAAGTTGGCTTCTTCAATTGCTTTTAGTTTAGTTAGAAATGTCCAGCTCTCATTATTTCCTTTCTCACCTCACAACTATGCTATCAGGCAATTATTCTGGAAGCCAACATATTATGACTTTTTCTCCCTGTAGTTGTATGGATTTTGTGTTATGCCAGAAATGAAGTTTTGGGCAGAAGAGAGAGGTGTTTATTTGTTTTGTTTTGTTTTAACAAATAGGCAACTGAAAAAACAACATTATCTATTCTTATTTATTTTTTAAACGAAAAGATGATGAAGCAATAGCTTTAAGAGTTAGAAACTATAATGCACTAATATAATACATTAAAAGTGACACATACTCATGACATTTAATGTCCTGGTGGAAGTTCTAATTTAAAGTGTAATGTGATTTAAGTTATAAAGCTAGACTTGAGTAGCTTGAAGTAGGTATTAGGCTCTGATCTTAGGCTGATGATGGTCACTTCCTTTATTTAATACTTCAAATATTATTCATCTGTATTTGGAATTTAAGCATAATAGGGTATCAATTAGGTCAAGATTTAGGTGAATCAGACCCACCTTTTGAAGCCAGATAGAAATGCCCCTCAAAGATATCCTTAAATTCCAGAGTATATGTTCCACCTAGTGCCAAAACCTTGACTTAGACTTTGATCACTTTCCCACTGAACTTCTGCAACAAATCTAAAATGGCCTCTTTTTAATAGTCACTTTTCACTTCTACATCCTCTCAAGTACTATCAGATTGTTCTCACACCTCTACCAACAAATTGCCACCTTTAGGAAGTAATCATTTTCCATCACTTTGAATCCTGTCACATTCTGGCCCCTGTCTTACATTCTTCCCAAGGTTCCTTCCCAAGGCCTTCCCAAGGTTCCTGCCACACCAATCCTCCTGCTGTTCTCTAAAGAATGCTGTATGCTTCTTTAGCTTGTAGCCTCTATTCAGCTAAATGCCATACTGACCCTTCCTCTCAGTGAATGTCAGATTAGAATGGAGAATAGACTGAATGTTATTTTCTCAACATGGTCATTACAATCTCTCCCATAATACACTCCCAATTCTCAAACCTTCCCTTTAGCATTTTAAATTTAATCATAGAAGGCTATGTGTTTGGGATCAGAGATTTAAGCAAGGATAGTGCTTTGCTCATTTATTCAACAATGAAAAGCTGTGACTGTTATGGCATTTTATTTAGTAGTGGAAATACAAAAATAAGATTTATAATCTTCACAACGAAAAAGAAAAAAAATAAACAGATGACTACAATACTACAATATTTGGTGAAAAGTACTATGGTAGTGAGATGCACAGGGTCCACAAAAAGCAAAGGCAGAGGACTCCCAAATGTCACAAATGCTATTAAGGAACAAGGTCCTCTCTGAGCAGCTAATATATTGCTTAGCACTTAATAAACATGGTTTGAATGTGTGAATGAATGAATGCATGAATAGACAAATGCTAATGTGGATAGCACTTTTCTATTTTATGAAATTATTTTGCCTCCTTAAGATTTTAGATCATAAAAATCACAAGGAGGTCAACCAGAAACATTCTGTCTTTGATATTTACCACTATTTCCATGTCACTTTTCATTTCCCATTTTGGGTTACTACTGTTCTTGTACACTTGATATTAGTGAATCAAAGTTGTTATACCCTCTGTCCTGAAACCTTCTCTCTCTCTCTCTCTCTCTCTCTCTCTCTCTCTCTCTCTCTCTCTCAAATTTTATTTTGAGACAGAGGATCACTGAATCACCAAGATTGGCCTTGAGCTTGTGATCCTCCTGCCTCAAGGTACCCTCTCCCACCAGTAGCTGGATAACTGGTATGTGCCACCATGCCTGGAACCTCCTTCTCTCTTGATGACAGCACTTGTTTCCATATTAGTATCCACTCTCAAAATATATCTGGGGGAAAAAAAAACCTTGTTCATTACAAAATAACATTAAAGTGATATGATAATATATGCCTTTTAATTATAAGACAAACGAGGAGGCACATTTTAGATTGACAGTTTTGGGGAAACAAAAAGAATAACCATGAAAAAGAGCAAGACAAATCCTGGATGTGGAACATACGAGAAGTAAGCTGAACTTGATACCTGGAAAAGTCAATGGCACTTGGTAAAGAAAATTGTTTCACTAGCTTTAAGCCAACACATTTTCCTGCATCTTCTAAAATTTTGTCCTGAATTTCAAGCAAGGTGTCAAATATCAGAGCAAGCACATTATTGTAGTGTGTGATGCAATCTTGGCAAATAGTGATGTGTATCGCTGATGATAGACTACCTTACTACCTCTCTACTTTTGATGCTTCATGGACATTTGCCTGGTGTCTTCTGTGATACAATATAAGAATTTAAAGTGGTATAATTATAAAAGCTGGTTTGTAGCATCTTTCATACATCATAGGATTTAAAAAGCAAACTATAAATTTGTTTTAAAATATAATAGACAATATATATTTTGGGTTCTTATTTACCTATAACTGCACCTTCACCTCCAGAATCATAAATAATGTTTCAATTTGTGCTCTTCTTATTTTACACTATTAAAAAATATTTTCTAAATTTATAAGAAAATATTTGAAACTATTAAAGTAAAAAAAGAAAAAAACTAGTAACTGTCTTTTGTGTGAATTACATATGTATGTTTGTGATTTACTGATAATATATTTTAAGATTAAACAAATACTGACCCATATAAAGAAAGAAAGATTCAGGGAGGAAAAATTATGCATGAATAATTAAAGCATTTAAGCAAAATTTAAGAAGTATCAAGTAGAATTTCCATCATTACTAAAAAGTAATCTCAGAAAAAGAAAAGGTAGAAAATAGAGTAAAAACACTGAAACACACTCTCTGAGCCAAGAAAAACATAAGTATATTTGATATGAAGTAGATTTCAAACATTGACATTCTACACATTTCTTTTTTTTTTTAATATTTATTTTTTAGTTTTCGGCAGACACAACATCTTTGTTTGTATGTGGTGCTGAGGATCGAACCTGGGCCGCACGCATGCCAGGTGAGCACGCTACCACTTGAGCCACATCCCCAGCCCTCTGCAGATTTCTTAAGATACACTGTTATGGTTTGAATATTAGGTGTCCTCCAAAAGTTCATTTGTGCAACAATG
The DNA here is from genome assembly GCF_048772815.1 of Callospermophilus lateralis. Classification (NCBI taxonomy): domain Eukaryota; kingdom Metazoa; phylum Chordata; class Mammalia; order Rodentia; family Sciuridae; genus Callospermophilus; species Callospermophilus lateralis. The sequence goes on along the minus strand of NW_027514514.1, from coordinate 656,982 downwards.
CAAGAAGGTTCAGAGGTGAAATTATTAGTTTATGAGAGCTTCGACTTAATCAGAGAATTAATGCACAGACAGGCAGGTAGGGTGTGGTTGGAGGAAGTAGGTCTCTGGGGACATTCCTTCAGGGTTTATATTTTGTCCTTGGTAAGCATAACTCCCTTTGCTTCCTCACTGCCATGTTCTGAGCTCCTCTCCTTTGCCACAATCCTCCACCATGATGTTCTGCCTCACCTCCAACCCAGAGCTTTGGAGTCTGCTGACTATGAACTAAACCTCTGATAGTGTGAGCCTAAATCATCTTTTCCTCCTACAAATTGTTCTGGTTGAATCTTTTGGTCACAGCGATCTAAAGCTTACTGAAATATAAAACTCATAACTAGTTCTGCTGAAACATACTAAAAATAACTATTTAGAGAGAAAATGCTTTTTGATCTAATCATCATAATCTTGGTTAAATAACAAACATTTAATATTCAAAAATATATTTTACACATATGTATAACTTTAGTTGTGCCTTTTTTGTGGAGCTCATTATTTGGTAGAAAAATTTAGGAAATACAGAAATGAAGTATTATAAATTTGGAAAATGTCCAGAAAGAGAGCTAACTTCTTTATTCATGATATAATACTCTTTCCATGTACTTTCAAATTCATGCATTTTATATAGATGTTTAAATTATAGCTTTCCTTTCAAATTGAAATATTCTAAAGAATATTCTGTCTTGTTTAATTTGAGTTTTCAGGAGACATCTGTAATATCTACAGACTCAATTAAGAGATATTGGTGGTTGTTAATCAACATTTACTGAATAATCCTAATGTGTTAAGAGGGTTTGTTGCATCAAAAGATCATGTTTTTGTCATAGAAAATATCCTCTTTATAAATGTTACTTATGAGATTATTTACTGCCTTGTGTGATGTAGGATCAACAGAATATTGAATGGAAAAGCTGTGGGATGCTTGGGTACCTTTGATGACACTTGATTCTAGTGGTCTAGGAGCCTTGTTTTGGCCTTATTGTCACCTAAAGGCTTGTAACAAATTTGTCCTCTTCCATATATTATTTGACCTCAAGGAAACCAGTCTTAAGTGGAAGCAAGATCATGGGTTGTGGACGATACCCTGTTGAGTTCTGTTATTACATTCACTTATTAGATGCCCTTGGCTAAGTTATTGTCATTTTTGGAAATTCTGTTTTCTGTTCTGGAAAGAAATAAGCTTAACAATACCTTTTCCCTAGGGCCCTATGAAAAGTAAATGAAAAAAATAATTATTTCAAATTTGGATCATATTAAATGCAAAAAAAAAAAGATTATAATAATTAAATGACATTATAATTTTGATTTGAAAAACTAGTTTATGTGATGTGATTTAATATCAATATGCAGATTTATCTTTACATTTCTTTATTTTAGAAAATGTATAACCTTTGTACACACATTTTTCAATGAAAATAGAAAATACATGATTTAGTCATTAGCATATAATTTATCACTGAAATAATACCAAAAAGAAATCAGCATAATGTTAATGTTTAGCTTTCAGGATAATTGTTGGTTATTCTTCTATTAAGCCAATTTCATAATGACATATAATAGACATTCCACAATTACCTATTGAATAAATTAATAAATAGATATATTTTCACTAACACATTCTTGTATATTCAAATCAAAGTAATTGTAATTACAAACACCTAGAATAGTGTATATATTATTTACAGCATTTTTGTATTTAAATTTTTGTTATGTTTAACTTCTGTGTGATATAGCAAATTACTTCATTATTATACTAACATAACAAGATAATTCAATGCTAGACTAATTTAGAATAAACTTTAATTCAAAGATTTCTTCCCCTTAGTTGTAAGAGTTACAACATACAAAATATTGAAGAAAAACTGAATAATATACTTTAAAAGTTTTTAGAATATGCAACAATAGTAGAAATTCTACTAAAGAAACCATCTTGAAAATTACTTTTATGAGGCAACTCTAACTAGTTTTCAGAACAGTTATGGTTAAATCTGTAACAATTTTACTTATTCATAAATAATTTTATTGTGTGGAAAACTAGAGGCAGCATGATAGAGTAGAATATGTCAAAAACTTAAGAAGATCTTAGGTTCTATTCATGGAAGTGACTTTTATTCCTATATTCTAAGAAAATTTTTGTGCATCAGTCATGACATGATCTTTACCATTTTAATGAGATTGTGTTAAAAATATAGAAGAAATAGAGCAGTGAGATTTTAGAATAAGCTCCAAAGGAAGAAATCTTAAGAAGTATATACTGAAATTCTTCATTTTGTCAACTTGTTACTTATTTAAGCTTTTAAAATATATTGGTGCAATGCTCAGATTTCTCTTGAACTAAGTAATTTAATTTTTACAACACTTTTATGACATAAGAAATGTTTGGTCTTTATTTTATAGGTCAAGAAACACTGAGCCATAAGTTGTGTGAATAAATTGTTAAATATATGTACAAATAGATATCATTCTGTTTTTCAAATACATTTATTCTTATTTTTAAAGTTAAGGTGTAGCTTTTGTCAAAAAATCTAATTGTAATATCAGAAAGTTAGCTATTTAAAATTAACAAAATTACATCCAAGATGATTGATTTGATATAAATCATGAAGAATATGTCAAGTGTATGTCTGGGATAATATACAGACACAAATTATAAAATTTCAATATTTATAATGAAATAAATTATTCACACATTCATCATGTTGTAATTAATTCCAGGATATTATGGTTTTCAAAAATTTCCAAAGAAAGAAAGCATATACCAATTCTGTTTGGGTTTGACAGTAATTGTGCAAACATTTTCACATACAGTGTTACACAGAAAGAGAAACCATGTCAAATTCACTTAAAGTATAGTCAGCAAGTAGGTGCAATTATATGAACTTTTTAAAAAGGAGATAGAAGAGTAAAATAGTTGAAAATTATTCAAAATAAAAATAAATCCCAGGCAATATCTCAAATTCAGTACATAGTTTAGTCCACAAATCTCATAAAAGACATCTATATAAAATAAGAAAACTTTAGAATTCACATCTTGCAATTCTTCTAATATATTTAAGAAAATGGTCTCTTTATAAGTAACTTGGTCTGTGAGGAATGTAGTAGCATATCTTTAATACTTTATTGAAAATACCTGGGGTTATGTTTAGTCACTTCATTATATCCTCTTTATCTTTCCTACATTCAAGACATGTCATCTAGATTCTTGTCTGTATGCCCAAAGTCTTAAGCAAGGGAGTTTTGTCTCTTCCCGAAGAACCCTGGAATTTGATTTAACAGATTTCTCCTTTTTATTTATATTTTATTTTAGGAGTCTGATCATACAATTTCATAGGTGTTTTGTTTAGGGTTCCTGTTTAATTAAAATTTTACCTTATCCTTTATTGTCCAACGTCAGGCAGAACTGATAGCATTGTGGCAACAAGTGTTAAGTGCTTTGTCATTTACTCACTTGTGGAGGTCATGGTTTTACTGTTATATTGCACAAAATTGAATTGGAATGTTATTATTATCACATTTGGAGCTCATTAACAGTTTCCCCCCCACTTCATCTTCTCTTTGTCCTTTTGCATGGAAAACCATTTAGTGCATACATTTCATGATTGACCACGTAAAAGTGAAGACAATACTCTGAGAACAGGATTGCATCTATTAGTGGTTCTTAATCTTGAAGGTGCATTACAATCACCTTTTGAATTTAAGAAAATCCTGATGTCCCTTTTCTACCCTTAAAATTTTGATTTTAATTGGTGTATGGTGATGCATGGACATTAGTATTATTTGAACATGCCCCTGATAAAAAGTACTATGTAAAACTGTGAATCACTGACATGGGGATTGGCAATTCACATGGTCCAACCTAATAGATTATCCCATTTTTCTTTTCAAAGTCACTGTTTCATAATATAGTGATATAAGAATCTTTATATTTGTTTCAAAATTAGGAAAACAAGGTTTATAGACACAATGATTTAACAGCACTAGTTCATGTAATTAGAAAGTAATAGTGCCTAGTTTGAAAAATGTTGATATCATTAATAAAAGATGCATTATCTTCAGCAGGCTAGAGTTCCTAAAGCAGAATTTCAACAATAATTGGAGAGTGTTCAACAAAGTTACAGTTACAAAGCTGGAAACAACAACAAGAAAAAGCTCTTTATTTGTTTGCAACATTACACCTAACAAAAATAAATAAATAATAGTAACAGCCACAAATATTATTTAATCAAAATACTATGATTAGTCAGGATTTTATTCTAAAAAAACTCAGTAAATTACATTTATTGATATTATTTCTAGCTTTGAAAATGTCTAAAGTTGATGTCAATAGATTTGATGAATAGCATGCATATTTGACAATGGTTTATTATACTGAATTCCTAAGGCTGTACACTGAATTTCTAAGCATAGCTGTTGGGATTAAAATAAACCTTTCAATAAAACAATACAGAACTTATTCTATTTTCTGTTAGATTTTTATGTAAAGTCAGATGATAGTTCACATTAAATTTCCATATAAACAACACATTATATTTTCAAGACATATAATTTGGATTCAATCTTGCATGAAGAAAAGTTTTGTCCTACTGTGACTCTAAACAAATTGACTGTGAACTTGGAGCTTGTTATATAAACACTGGAAAATTTCCAAAATACTCACAGAAGTGCACCATAAAGGGAGTAATGAAATCAAGATGTTTACCTCATGGGAATCTTTGAATGGGTTGCTGTTTGGGACATAGTCTAATTTTAGCTCTTTATAATTTATACACTTATGGTTGAAGTTACAAACCATATGGTGATAAAAGGAATTAGCCATATATTAAGGAACCAGCCAAAATACTTTACTTATGTTAAGCCAACAGAATTCTCTTGCACAAAATATGCAGTCATAAAATAGCTCATCAAATGATACATGATTTTGATTTTGGTATTATTGTTTATTTGCTTAATTCATATTAAAATTAACTTAAGTTTTGTAGAGGAAAAAAAAGCAAATCATAACAAACCAAAGATATAACATGAAGTTTCAAGTCTTTGAAGTAGTCAATTTTGCAGCAGTTGGCAAATATTAATAAAACAAAAATGTGAATTTGTGTAAGGATAACATTGCTATCATCAATGAGATTTAAATTCAAAAACATCTTGAATATTTTTGAACAATCAGTATTATGTCTCAAAATATAACTATTATTTTTGTGCTTTATCAAAATATCAATTAGGAAGAAAATAAATATATTCACATCAAAATTTAGATGATTGTTAGAATTGTATTGTTTAAAATGTTTCAGATAAACACAGAAAAGTAGTTTATAAGAAATTAATTTGCGGGAGAAACTGTCCTGTTAACTTACTCCTTCAGTTCTGATTTTTCTTATCTGTATTCTCATATAAGTTCACTTGCTGGCTCAAGCTGAAAAGAGATTTGCTTAAAATATGAAAGTTTCTATGGTCTAGCATGCTATTTTATTTTAATTGGTGAAAGATTTATTTCAGTATACAAATGTAAATATGTCAACCTTAACATGCTGTAGCCCCTGGAATAAAACTGTTGTTAGAGCTGCCACAATAACAGTACATTCAGTTTTCAATACATGTTTATGAGTGCCTATGAATCAGCTCTCCTACCAGGTGCTGGAGATGACACAGGTTAGCATGAAGATGAGCTGGAGATGGGGTGGGAGGTAGTTTTGAGATAGCCTTCAAGAAAGTCTGTCTAAAGAGATGATTTTCTACCTGAGACCTGAAGTGAAAAGACTGAGCAATTGTTGGAAAAGAAGAATGATGGCTGCTCAAAGAATAGAAGACTTAAATGTCCCTTACATGTTCCTTGTAATAACTAAATTATTATAAAGGAATTCTTGGTAAAAATTATACATTTCTTCCTAATCTAGGAATATTGATTAGTTAAAAATGCAGATACCTTGATATCACTCCATACCTTGTTAATTAGTATGTGGAGATAAAACTTGAGTGTTAAGGTCTGTAAACAAGTCAGGATGGCACCTGGTATTTTGCCAGAGAAATGTTAGAGTCTATAAACAAGTCTGCATGGTGCCTGGGAAAATGCCAGAGAGAGTGGTTTGTGAAGTAACAAAAGCGAGCCATTAAGTGTGGAGATTCCTTATTGGTTGACCGCTGTATCTATTTTATGCTAATTAGATAAGCTGTGTAAAATGTATAAATACTGCTCCTGTCCTACAATAAACGGCTTCCACTTCTGCTGTATCAATGTACACAAGTTATTCGTCACCCCCCGATTATTTTGCTGCAGCTGGACTGCGGCACTTGAGGATACACATTGTTTGATGATCTAGTCTGGTGATTTTTATGTACATGAACAATTGAGGATCATTATTCTGAAGACCTGTTTTTACACTGTAATGTTGGCAGTGATGCCAGGTAAGGTTTCCCACAGAGGAAGATCACTGGCTTGTCTCAAATAAGAAATCAAACTGTGCCAATTGGAAGAGAGTAGAGGGAAAAATCATTCCCATACAATAAAGAACATGATTAAAGATTATCAAGCATGGATCAAAATGGAAATTCACCACAATGAAATCTTAAGATTTTGAGGGAATGATAGATAGCTGGAGTGGAAGGAAGAGATCAACCCAGGAAATGTTTGAACTTTCTGCATTCATGAATTTGCAGAGAGTACTAGCAAAAGATCAGGTCCCAGTTTCTAACATAATCCACATTCCTATAAATAATAGAGGACAAAATAATACAGGAAAAAATATGTTACAAACATCTGAAGTAGATCAAGAACATTAAACCCGTTTTACTACAATTCCTTATTTACATCACAAGTAGTATCTCTATTCCTATGGGGACTAGACTATAAAGAAAAGCAAACTCAAACATTTGGCATAAAAACTCAATGACATAGTTCCTTTTGTTATTCTAATATTTTATGTGAAGAAAATGAGAATTTTAATGCCACAGAGTTGTGTGACCCATCTGCTCATTTCTAACCAATTTTTTAATGCAATTTCCAGGCTCAGAGTGGGAAAGAATAGAACAGCAAGTTTTTGTCTTTGCTAGACCTTTGATTATCATCTGGTGACTTCCATTTAGAAGTTGGCCTAGGTAAAGTTTCTTCTCTATATCTAAAGGAAACTTCTTGAAAAATGTCAACTTCATGTTTTTGTGTGGTGTGTGTGTGTGTGTGTGTGTGTGTGTGTGTGTGTGTGCAGATTAAATGGTGTTTTAGTAAGCTTTTTCATCTTTGTTACCAAAAGACTTGATGAGAACAATTTTAGAGGAGAAGGTTTATTTGGGGTCTATGGTTTCAGAGGTGTCAGTCCATAGATGACCAACTCTGTTGTTTTGGATCTAAGGTGAAGTAGAACATCAAGGCAAAAGGTATAGAGTAAAACATCTCAGGACATGACTACCAGGAAGCAGAGAGAGTTCCTCTAACCATGGACAAAATATATACCCCAAAGGCATGCCCCCTCAATGACCCATCTCTTCCAGCCACATCCTACCTGCCTACAGCTACCACCCAATTAATCCCTATCAGGGGATTAATGCACTAGTTAGTTTAAAGCTCTCATAACCGAATCATTTCACCACTAAAGTTTCTTTCATTTTCTGACATCTAAGCTTTTGGGAGATACCTCACATCTAAACCGTAACAAATGGTAAAATACGTGCCCTTCTAAAACTATGCCTGACACCTGAGGCCATCACTAATCATCATTGCTTTTCTCTTTCCTATTTCTTAAAAATGTTTTTAGTTAAATATCTGTTATTAGCTTATAATAATTCACATGGAGTCTATAAACCTACACCAATTCAGACATTGTTCTCAGTATTGTTGATGAGGTCATTTTTTTTCTATTCTCTGTATCACCAGTATTTGCATTACTTTATTTTTTCCTCAGACTTTACTCATCATTTTGTTGACAAAACTTGTGCTACATTTCTGAAGCATACATATGTTTCACAGTTAAACAGTGAGTAGCAATTCAACTTTATTATCTTTTGCGCTGTAAGAAAAGTGCCTTCCCCAAGGTATTCCAAAGTATCTTTGAAATGTTACCTCAAAATTCACAATATGATTATGTACACAAGTTGTGTCCCTACTATACCATTTGAAATTCACAGAAATTACAATTACATGATGGCAGGTTAACTGTTGTGTTTCTATATGTTGTTAAAACTAACTGTAGAATTTTTTTAAATAACCATAGTCATAATGTATAGAGTATGATCTTGTTTTCAATGTATGTATTTTACTGTGTAGTGATCATAATTAATATAAAATTATCCTACATTAATAGGCTAGAATAATTCTTGTGTATTAAATATATATTACCAATGGTTCATAATGTTAAGTCAATTTACAGAAAATGATAAAGGCAAATAAACAAAATATTTTCTGTGTGTTTTAAAGAATTTGTGGGTTCAGATAAAATACTCCCATGTAATCTCCTTTTGAGCTTTTACTTTTTTCATATAGGATTCACCTGCATGATATAAGTGTACAAATAGCAATACTTTAGTTCAAGCAGGTATCCTTGCGCAACCAAATATATATATGGAAGGGGGGGTGAAGCTATGAATATACTTTCTTATTATTGATATCTATAATCTGTAAAGAAACCTGCTATGCAGTATTAGGAGTTAAGATGCTGAAACCCTAGATATATTGCAGGAGTGAAATAGATGCCAGTACATTTTTTGTTTAGTTGTAAAGTAGAAATAAAAAGAACATAAAATTCCTGGGTTTGATTGATATACCAACGCGATGACTAAACAGACCTGCAAGTAACAGCTGTAAATAACATCAGGTACTCCTAAAGCAGAGGCAACTTCTGCAAAGGCAGAATTATTATGTAATTATGTCTACTTTTCCAAGTTACAAACTGTTCCCTGGCAGGGATCCACTTCTTCATTCATTACAATTCAATATAATTTGAGCTGCTAAGGTAAAGTGTCTCCTGGCAGGGGGCTGCAAATGAATCCTGCTGATGCTTTTATTACTGCCGATTTATACTGTTCGGCCCAACACTCAAACAACTTCAGCCCTTAGGGAAGCATTTGCAAGTGGTTATTTTGAAATAGAGCAGAGAACCTCATCAGGATGTGAAAATCCAGGGAATATAGGAAGAGTCATACCAGTACCTGCTATTCCTTTGCTGTACCTTTACTAGATTTGATTGCTCACAATTGTCCAATTTTCTAACTAACTTATATCTTCAATAAAAACTTTGGAAATTCGTTTCCAACTAAAATGAGAAATGAACTGTTGGAGGGCTCACACACACACACACACACACACACACACACACACACATACATATTTTTTTAAACTTTGCTTTGTTTTGTTAGTGTAATTATATTACATTTTCTTTCTTTTTTTTGAATACCACATTTAAAGTAACAGAATAGTAGAATTTTAGCGCATGAAAAACTCCACCATTATCTTAATTTGCAAAAGTATAGAGAAATGATGTCTCATGTTCTAGCTATGTAGTACTCATATCCTCAAGATACAGCACACTCAGGTGGCTAAACCATTGTGATTCAAATAGACTTTTATTTTCTATTATGTGAATATTTAACATTTGCTATGGAAAGTATTGCTTTTATACAATTATAGGTGGTTCCACTGTGTGCATACATGAACATTTGAATTTATATGAATATAAACATGTGTATATATGTGTGTGTATATATTCATATATACTCCTATCTATATACATACACACACATATCTGTCACACATAGTCTTAAAGAAAAAGTTGTATGGATCCATTTCAAATGAACAGTCTTTCATGTGCATCTGTGCAGGTAAGATGAGATGCTTTCTAATAGAAAGCAGAAGGAATTACAAAGCCAGAGCCTGAAATAAAGTGTCATTGTTCTTGGAACTGAGTTCTATTTAGCAACACAAAGATCATCTTAATTACCTGGAAGTTGATGATTTCAAAAGCAAAGTTTCTAAAGACACACAAAATAAGAAAGGAATATTTACAAAAATAACATTTTAATTCAAGTTTACTTTATTGCCAGTGTTTTCAAGTACTATGCTGGCCTTGGGGCCTCTTACTAATGCTAATGAAAGCAATTTAACTAACGTTCCTACACACAGTTCAAAGAAAAAGTCTCCAGTTTGACTCTACAGTCTCTAGAAACTATTTGAAGGACCAGGGCCTTTAACTGTGACAGTTAAATATTTCTCCTCCTTAATGGGTTTCATTTCTGCCCTCAGTGATTGAAGCCTAGCTAAGCACTGACTTACTAGCCAGCAGGCAATTTCAACTTCTCTTTTATGTATATCTAGCTGCTCTAAAGGAAAAAAATAAGCAGGGGGGGGGATGAGCGTGAAAATGTGGGATCATTAACAATGGAATTTGCAATGCTAAAGTTTAGGGGAAAATAGATACTCATTGCAATAATTATAGTATCTACAATTTACAGATTTTGAATTAATAATTGATAGTTTTCAACCACATAAGGAACATTTCTGCTGTCAACAGTAACTGACAAAGTAATGACTGTTTTATTGATAATATTTTAGAAAAATCAGGGGAAATTATAACAAAATATTAAAAATTAAATGAGGGGATATAAATGCATACCTAGAAATAGCTTCCATTACTTTCTTAGTGTGAGAAGACATAACTCAGTCATGGATATCTTTTTTGAGAAAAAGATAATTACCCTTCATGGGTGAGACATTTGATTTATTCTACTGAGATTCATTTCATTTCATTGTAAATTAAACTGTTTAATTTAATATTTCCAATACTACCTGCTACTAAGGGGCATCAGTGATGACTAACAGCAAGCTGATAAATCAGTTATATTCCTATTAAATAGAATGTTTATAATTATTGTCATAAGTTGAGTTGTCACCCTGATATCATTTAATCTTTCTTCCTTTCTAATGACCTTTCAATTTAACAAGAAAGCAATCCCAAATCCACAAAGATTATGCTGTGCAAAGTCATACTCCAATATTTAGTTTTTGTTCTAAATCAATTAGGAATAAATGATTGAATATAAATATCTGTTATAAATCTGACAGGATTTTATTGAAACCTATTGTTTGGAGTTATAACTTTGCCTCATTGTTTAAAATAATACAATTTTAAAAGTTTTTACTTTACATACTATTTTCCCAAATGAATAACAGTCAAGTTTGGTAGATATAAACCTAATATGAAATATCTTTCTACTTATAATATTGTAATAAAAATATTGAGAGCTATACATGAAAAGCAGATTTAAAATCAATGTTTTATGTTTAATCAAAGTAAAACAAGGAGCAAAATTTTTTTCTGATGTCTATCACAGTGCTAAGATTTATTATAAACAAACTCCAAATCAGTATATGATAAAATTTATTATTAATATAAGACAAAAATCTTTATAGACACCTCCCTAAATTTTCTCCATTTTCACCTTCTCTTACAGAGTGCCAGTCAATATTGTGTATATTAATACCCTTTTAGAAAAGTAACCTCCATGCTGTGGTATGGCTTTGGAGTGCTCATCTATATGGATTGAAAGTGTACATAGTACTTATGTTCAATAGATCTAAACTGTGTTAGAATGCAGTATAAATAATAAATCCTCCTTCAAGTGAAATTATGCATTGCAAAGGTGACAGTGTAATATTTATTTACATCTGTCATATGTATGTATGTATGTATGTATTAATACTGGGGATTAAACTCAGGGTGCTTAATCAGTGAGCACTGTTCCCAGTCCTTTTTTAAATTTTTTTTTTAAAGAGAGAGGGAGAGAGATAGAGGGAGAGAGAGAGAGAATTTTTTTAATATTTATTTTTTAGCTTTCGGCGGACACAACATCTTCATTTGTATGTGGTGCTGAGGATCGAACCCGGGCCGCATGCATGCCAGGCGAGCGCGCTACCGCTTGAGCCACATCCCCAGCCCTCTTAAATTTTTATTTGTTCAATTTTGAGACAGGGTCTCACTAATTTGCTTAGGATCTCACAAGTTGCTGAGTCTGTTTTTGAATTTCCAATCCTCCTGCTTTAGCCACCAAAGTCACTGGGATTGCAGGCATGTACCACCTTTGCCTGCAAAAGTCTTGTATGAGAAGGATATGCTGACATAGAAAACTGTTGCTCGGCCATTCCTTCCAGACCACTATTTCCAATTGCCGGGAGCATTTATGCAAACAGTATATAAGAACTGATACTTTTTTTCCCCATATTTAACCATATGAAAATAGACCCCACCCATATATAAAGCAAGCAAAATTGTTTGAGCTAATTTTCTAGGCTTACAGTTTCTTGTGTGTTCATATTTTCACTTTCCAGTTTTAAACTAAAGTATAGACTTTAATTTGGTAAAACTAACTAATCCTTGGAGAATATGTAAGCAATGGAATGGAAATGGAGAATTCTCTGTGCTTTTGTAGTGTAGTTTTACTCACTTCTCAACTTCTTATCTACAAAACATGAAATGCCTAGGTAGGACGGTCATATCAGTCTGACAAGTTGTCATCGTGCTCAGGCCAGTGCTGATTTTGTAATTTCTTGATGTGTCAAAAGTATTTTGATGGATTACAAAAATCTGAAAATCTTGTGTTCATTATCCAAATCAAAGGATTCTCTCAGATTTCCAAAGAAAAATAAAATTAAAAAAAGATTTGAAGCAATACAAGTTAGTAGAAATGAGTCTCTTCCTAGAATATATTTGAGTCTTCTTTTATTAAAGGTTTTCACTATTACAACAGAGTACAGTAATTGCATCAAACTAAGAAAGGGTGCAGAAAGACATAATACATTATAAATTATTTCTTATTATATGTGCTGGGCAAAATGAATCTCATAAGAATTTAATTCAAATTTTCCAAGTTATTGCTTTTAACAGGTAGAATGCTTACAAGTTATTAATATAGGAATATGATTTTCATTTAGGATTATTCTTTCCTTACTTCCTTTAAATGTTTCATTCATAAACAGATCTTATTTTTTTATTTTAAAAAATGAATTTGAGAGGAGCCTGTATAAACTGGTTTATACAACACCCCTAAAGCACAATTCATTATTTTGCATTTATGATGTTTTTAATACCTAATTGTAATAAATAAATATAGTTTTTTTTAAATCTGAGAGATACTAGTCATATGTTTAGTTTGATTACATGTTCCAAGGAAACCATTGAATACTTTCGTGGGAACAGAGGTCAACTCCTGTATTGGCATATGACAGCACTCTGTTGTTAGCAGGCACCTCTCATTGTTGAAGAACATTATCTGGAAAGAAAACTCTTTGAGCTTTATTTTCTTTTAAAGAAATAACAAAATAAAGTACATCTTATTTACAAATGAAATTTACTAGTAAGTGGACTTCATCTCAAAATAATTTTTTAACAACTAGAAGACTCTCAAAGACATAAATTTTTATACAAAGTGGTATTCTCCCAGATTTCAAAGGCATTTGACTAAAGTTAGAAATTATCCAACAGTGCTGTCACAGAAACATATGCCAGCATCAGGAAAAAGTGGGTCTGGACAAATTTGATGATCTTTGTAGGTTCTAATAATAGCAATATCCCAGGACTATGATTTTGCATTTTGTTCCAGATGATATTGAATTATTGTTTGAAAGTTGTTCTCAGGATTGCACAAATGTTTAAAATTAAAATTTATTTTTTAAATGTTATTTTGTTGTGTTTAATGATTTTATAAAAATCACTGAGAAAATGGTCTATTGCTAGCAAAGCACAAATTCAGGGTCTGGGGATGGAGCTCAGTGAGAGAAGAGGCTATCTAACACATGTGAGATCCTAGGTTCCATCCCTGGCACTACAAAAATCAATACATAAAGAAGAAGCACTTCTAATCTTATAACTAAAATTACAGATATTTCTTATAGAAATTTTATAAAGGTAGTTTCTTTTGGAATAAAACCAATATTATCTCTATTATCTCTCTAACATCTTTCACCTGGGCTTATATTTGTGTTTGTTTACTAGTTAATCTATGAACTTCATACAGAAATTTCTTTAGTTCATGTTAAATTTTGTAATGTACATCCTGCAATGAGATACAAGCCAAAAAAATAAAACTTTCTTGATTATTTGATTAAATTGAGCATTTTATGTTCTTCATATCAAAACAGTGCTTGATACCGATATTTTTAGTTATTCATTTTTATATCATCTCTCCTAGTTGTAATTCCATTCCGTGTGAATTCATCACTCTGGTACCCAAGTACATGACCAGAGAGAGGATACTGGGCTGTTGGATATGAGTCAATGCTGCTTGCCAATAGCTTAGACGTCTGGCTTCAGATTCACAGTGTCTGTTCACATGTTTGAGAATAACTATCACTTTCATGAAAAGATATTTAATCACACTTTGTATTTGTATAATAGACTGTAAAATGATTTTCTTCAGTGTATGGGTTAGTTTGAGTTTGTTCCTTTATGGATTTCTGACAGTCTGGGACTTGGTAGATTTAGTTGTAAATTCTCTTGGTCCCTATATAAGCAATGCTGATTTTATGCTTTTTACTGACATGAGTGAAACAGAGGGGAGCGATGGGGTTGGAATTTTTCATTAAAGATAAGATACATAAGCACATTTTCTAAACCTCTCTGTCAGAGGGATGAAAAGAAGTTTAAGAGTTTCCTCTTTAGCATAAAGACCAAATTTATAAAATGGCAGAGGCAAGAATAATAGTGATCTTCAGGATATCTTAATCCTCACAAGTCCTTTGGTACCATTCTTGAAATAACACTGATGGGTCAGATTCAGATAAGCCAGGTTGTTCCCTCAGAAAGCTTATAGTTAAAAGACCCAAGGTGAATTCGACACATGAGAAAAGTGTCAGGTGGTGTATCTTAACTGATGTGCTGTGATCTCCACAGACAGATGATTTCATAAGTGAAATGGTGAAACAGTTGTAAAATGAGGGAAGCAGTGTAGATGGTTTAAAAGAATCATTTTGTTTCTTCCTTCCTTCATTCCATCCTCCTTCCCTTCCTTTGGATTTCTTTCCTTCTTGACAGTTTAAAGCTCCATGAGATTATTTTTACTAGAGAATGTCAGTTACCAGTGAAAAAACATGACTATAAAACTAGGTACTAGTATTAAATATTTTTTTTTGTATTTCAAGAAACTTGCTGCCTGAAATTATACTTATAGTTTCATTTACTGACTATAAACACTTGTAGTTCACAGAGATGATATCCAAAATTTTGACACTCTTGTCTATATTCCCATTTTGTCCTGTATATAACATTGTTAGATGGTTTATAATTGAGGTTTAATTGGGAAGGTGACACTCTTGTTTCCCTGTTAGATCTGGAAGTTTCTAAAGACTTAACTTACATTTTGTTTTTCTTCCTGTTTATAGTTTACTGTCTGCTATGTTTAGAGACTGGTATTTTTTTAGTTGATATTTGAATTAAGTGTAGATATGTATGTGACAAAATCATAATTATTAACCTTATTGAGCACTTACAGTGTGTCAGGCACTCACATGACACCACTACTATCATCATCTTACCAAGGAGAAAGTGAAAACAGAGGCACAATAAATAAATTAACTAAAATTAGCAACTTACAAATGGATTAGAAAAACTCTGTCATAATTACTGGATTGCATGCTTTTAACCACAGTGTTAAACAGCAAAAGGTGTAATTTAATGAGTATCTAGGATTCATACAATACAGAAAATGGCAACAGATAGTTTCAATGCAAAATAAAAAGGACAATCTGAATGTGAGAGTTAATTGAGAAAGTCCAGTTCCTTTTATAATAACAACAAAAGTCTTACTCTGTTAAAACAAAGAAGTTCAAAGGAGAATAGTTGGCCAAAATTGTATTCTTTTGATAACAAATCTGTCTCTAAAGAAAAATGAGGACAAGGGAGAGGCATTTCTTGTTTTTCTTTTGTTTTTTTTTAGGTGCAACTACTTAAAGATTTTTTTTGTTTGTACTTTTTTTATGCTATAGTACTCCATAGGCAATAAATTAACATGAAAAACTAATTAGACAATTCTTGGAAATGTTTATGGAAATCATTTTCTGATTTATACTTTCATTTTTTATCTACTCAAACATTCACATATTCTTTGAAGTATCACTATTTTCACTGAAACCATTTACATATTAAAATATGTGGTAACAACTAGTAAGAGGTAGGTTTTCCCTCATTATGTGGATAAAGAAGGAGGAGAAGGAGGAGGAGAAGGAGGAGGAGAGAAAGAGAGAGAGAGAGAAAGAAAGAAAGGAAAACAACTATTAAATTTCAAAGAAATAAAGATCACACATGTATAGATTCATGCATGGATGTTTCAGTCTGTACATTTTCAACCTAACATCAGGGCAGCAGTGATATGCAGAGTGCCAATATGCAGATCTCCATTACTGTATGAGAAAAACCAGATAATTTTTCACATTGAGAGACTTAAAAAATTTCAGTATCACTGAAGTCATATTAAAAAAGTAAATGCAGGAGTAGCACAGTAATTGCCAGCCTATTAAAATATACAGACAAGCTGAAATTTGAGTGATAATAAGTAAACAGTAATGCCAATTGTTCAAAGAGAAAAGAAGAGTTGGATATTCTCTAGGGATTTTTCTTTCACAGAGTAAATGAGTAGAACAAAGAGTAAAACTTACAAAGGTGAATAAGAGTGTTAAGTGATAGTACAAAAACTAGTATCAAGGAAAAGTACAGAAAAATAAACATATTTTAATATAATATAAATGAAACAAATATTTAATTTTTGCTGTATTTTACTTAAATCATTTCAATGACACTTGGCGGTGTACTTTGAATAATGGCAGCTCAGAAGCCCAGTCTAATTGATACCTGTCCCTCCACTTCATTTTGGGCTACTTCATTTCATCTGCAATTCCACTCTGAGCCTGTCTCTTTCATGTGAAGTGAAGAAATAAGTTCAACAAATCGCTAAGGTTGAAATTCAGAAGAGACAACTTTGACTTTGAGAAGAACAAAAGCTTGAGTTTCACCATGATGGAACAACAAGATAGAAAGAGATTGGGTCCTTGAGTGACCTCATGGAGCAAAGCCACTCCACTGAGATAGCAGACTGCTCACTGTAGACTATTACGCATGAAAGCCATCTTGTGTGTACTCCAGAAATGGGGATCTTTTTGTTACATTAGATTAGCCTGTTTCCTAATTAATACAATGACTGAAAAGAGATTGAACCATGCAGGAGTCCAAGAGGAAATGGAGACTTTTATCAACCATCTGTGAATGGCACAAAAACCAGGAACAGATACTAGCTTGAAACTAAACATGAGCAAAGCAAACCATCAGGAAAATCCACATAGAAGGAACATTATTCAGCACAACTGGCTTGGCTTCTTGAAAAGATCTGTTACAAAAGATAAAGAGAAGTTGGTACCACATTAAAGAAACCTAATGGATCATGAAAAGTAAAGGCAATGCATGATCCTTGCCTAAACTGAGTCTAAAAAAAACCAGTGTGTGTATATGTGTGTGTGTGTTATATATATATATATATATATATATATATATATATATATATATATATATATATATATATATAACATATTGATACAAGTGGAGAAATGAGAATGTGAAAAGCATATTGACTAATAAAATAGTATCAATATTACATTTCTTTTAATATTGTAATTATTTTGTAATGTATATACATATACTATATTATAGGAAACACATTGAAATATTTGGGGATAAAGTGTTCAATGTCTGCAACTTATTCCCAAATAATTCATAAAAATAATAATTGTAGTAGTGGTAATAAAAATTTATGTATATGACAAAATATTAGCAATTAATAAAAATAGGTGAATCCAGGTGGAGGGTATATTGATGTTTTCACACTGATGTTACAATATTTCTGTAGATTTAAAATTTAAAAAATAAATATTGAGAGATCACTTTTTTTCATTCCTTTTTTCTCTTTAGTTTGCACATAAGAGAGAAAACATTTGACTCTTGACTTTGTGAGTCTGGTTTATTTCAATTAGCATGATATTCTCTAGTTCTATATATTTGCCAGCAAAGGACATAATTTCATTCCTCTTTATGGCTGAGTATAAATATCACATTTTCTTTGTCAATTCATCTATTTATGAGCATGTATAAAGATATCACAATGCATTCTTATTTTATATTTAACTATAATACATCAAATAATAATTAAGTAAATAAAAGCAAGACCAATAGAATAGAGGAAGGGGATTAGGGGAGGAAAGAGGGCAAGTAAGAGGGCATAACTGAGGATAGAAATGGAGAAAATTATGTTATATGCATTTATGAATATGTCAAAATAACCCTGCTTTTATGTATAACTATAATGTACTAAAATAGTAATAATAAAATAAAAATATTGGGAAAAATGTCATCATCTGATCTTATTACAATATGCAATATTTTCAGTATTTTATTTCATTTCAGTATTTCTGTTCTTAGATCATTTTTTTCACTTTAAAATTATTTATTTCCATATTGATTACCAAGCTAAGCATGTCTGCACTGTATTTTTGTAGCCACATTTTTGTATCTCTCCTCACTTATTTCTGGATAATTCCATGCTTCGTATAATGAAGTGGATATCAGGATATCAGGTTCCTTAAAACCCAATGGCACAGTCACCACTATCATGATGATACATTTTTGCATTCAATCAAATCTCATATGATCTATTTAATTAGAAGATTTAATAAGTCATCTTAGTATAATGACACTCAAACTTGTTTTATTATTATTATTGGGAATATGAATTATTAAATCATATCATTTTAAGATAGTATAGTTCAGTGACAAGACTCACTAGATTTTGGGTCACATAGCCTTGTATTCTCTCATTTATTATATGCTACATTTTGCACCTACAGAGCAGGGAGAATAACATCAATTACTTGAAAACTTAGGATATGCAAATCACCTGACCCAGTGAAAATATTGTAAAGCATAAAATTTAAACAAAATTTCATATTTGATGACCATTTAATTTCAATAGAAATATCTTTGTAGAAGTTACTAATTTGGGGATGGCTTTATTTAAAGTAGAAATTATCTTTAGGGCCCTTTTCTATGTGTATGTAAAGTATATTTTCTGCTATGATTAACATATGTTTTGAAAACTCTGAATGAAATTAGGCAATGTAGATATTAAGAAGGCTCCTATATTGATAAAGGGAAAAATTTATTCTTGTAAACTGCCTTTATACCAGTACTGCTCTTTTTATCAACTATTAGTGTTTGTCATTAATAAGTGATTATCAAATTTTTTCAATTGTTTAAAAAAACATAATTTGGTTCAGTAATAATGCCCAACAAACCATAACATAACCAGGCTCTTCCCATTCAGCATAACTTCACAAGTCACCCTCACTCATCACTTTTTCCTACAAGCTTCCTAAAATCTCTCCAGACAGAAGCTCAGAGCCTTCTCCTTCACCAAATTAGGCTTCTTTGGTAAATATCTTGAAATCTCCTGAGTCAATGATTTTCCTGAAATTGTTACTGAGAGTACTATCTTTTTTTTTAATTCTTTTTTTTGTAGTTGTAAATGGACAGAAGGTCTTTATTTGTTTATTTTCATGTGGTGCTGAGGATCAATCCCAGTGCCTCACACATGCTAGGCAAGTGCTCTGCCACTGAGCTATAGCCCCAAACTGAGAGTACCATCTTTTTTATATGATCTGAACAGACATGGAGAATAACCAACTCATATTTTATCTCCAGAGAGGTACGAATTACATGAAGAAAATCTCCCCTGTATGTGACTATTTGTAAGTATTAAGGAATTTGGGGACTCAAATTCCAAAAAAACAGGGTAATTTCCTATTGTTTGCAGAGTTGATGCTGCCATTGAAATCCCATGAATTTACCTTAGACTAGCAAAGTGTATCATTACTCTATCCTCAAAAAGAGAAAAGGAAGAAAAGAGGAAGAAGAAAATTAGATGGCTATAAAAAGTAATGTCAACAAGTGTAATATCTAGAATACATTTGGTTCAATTGCCTGTCAAGATTATTTTGTTTTGGTTCAAATGAATTGTTCTAATTCTAAAACCATGCTTGATATTTGAGTGCAGTTCAAGTTTAATAGTATGAAAGATAAGTGTCTAGAAAGTCCATGTATGTTCAAAAAGTCACAAAGTTCCACTGAAATTGAAAGGTTTTCTATGACATTTTCTTGTGGAATATCAGACTCTGACTCTCTCCCTGTCTCTCACAACCTCCTCTCTCTCCTCTTTCCTTTCTTCCTTTCTCTGTGTAGTAAAGAGACCATTCAAAAGCACAAAGACATGTAGAACAAAGAAATCAATAAATAACAAATTTGAAATTAGAAGTAAATAAAGAACAAGGGAAACATTATAAAATATACATCTGCAGTTAAGTGGCTATGCATTTGTGCATTCAATTTCATTCTTTACCAGCAATTGCATATGTCTAGAGCAATATTGGACACTTCATTTTGCTAATAGAGCTGTTTCAGTGCCTACAAGTGACTACGACTATAGCTGAGAACAAAAGTACTCATTTTAGCATTTTTTTGTGAAAAGACACCAAGTTCACCTAGAAATAGAAGTACCTATAAAAATTAGTCTGAATGATGTCATCACAATAACAGAGAAACAAACAAAATTGTGCTCTGTAGCTCGAAGTCCACACAAATTTTCAGCACCTCTCTACTTTATGTACTCAGAGCCAAAATTTTTACATGAGATTTCTGCAGGTTTATAGCTATCTTGCCCTATCTAGACATGGGCCAGAGCAAGAGATAATGAATGAGCTACAGTCCTGTAAATTGTTGCCATTAATAGACACTGCTGAAAAGTATACATACTTCCAAAGAAGGCATTTTAAAGTAAAAGGGGTAGGATGTAAAAAAAAACAGTTCATTTTTTCCCTCTTTCTTAGCTGTGTTTATTTAGTAAACAAACATATACCACTACATGCTATTTCTTTTCAACCCATTTTTTTAAATTTTAATAGAAATATAATTATTTTCCTCATATATGAAGCCTTTACAGATATGTGTATGTATGTAAGTTTTACAAGCATCTTGAAATGTTTGCTCAATTATATTTTATAATGAAGTGGTATGCTTTAATTAGGTTAATATGTTATGAATATTTAACATTAAATCCTATATATGTCAATCTTTTACTATTAAACAAAAAGATTGAGTAGATGCAACTGATAGCACATTCTTTGATTTTCTCACTGCTTTATATTCTCTTTGTATTTTCACATTCGATTTATCAATGCATCTGCATGCATTAGAAAAGAACTTTTCGCATCATGAATCCATGTAACTACCTTATTCTTGTGTGTGTTTATATCCTTTTTCTATTCAAACTGTGAAATTTGTCATTAAGCCACAACCAACCTGTGAAATCTGTCATTCCCTCTCTGTTATTTATAGCAAAAAATTCCATGATCAATTAGAACTGTACTTAAACATATAATCAATGGGATGACTAGTCACAGTGCAAATTAAGAATCTTAAAAAGCAACTTGATTTCAATTTAATAAGTCATTTATTTTTTGCAATAAATACACATCAATATGTGATTAATATACTTATTGAGATTTAACTATCAAGCTAATAATAAAAATCTGTTGCTAACATAGCTATTTTAAAACTTTTTCCTATTGTATAGATATTATGCTTCAATAAATGTCTCTCATGACAAACTTATTATGTTATAGGATTAATTCAAACCATAATAAGTTGTTTCAGATTGCCAAGGGTAGTATTTTTGTGGGTTTCAAAATGGTAAAAATTTTGCATCATAGTATTTCAAACTTAAATATGCAGCTCCTAAATCATTACTTATTGGTGTGTCCAACTTCCTGTCTTTCCCTAGCTTTTCTTGGCTGATTAGCCAAACCTATTTCTTCTTCCTGAATAAGCTAATTTTGTCTGTTTCAGATATAAATCCATTTTCTAAACTAAACCTCCACCTTCAAGCCCATCTTAATACATAGACTTAGTTTGTCTACATCCAAATGAAGCTGCCCTATCAGCATGTTCCTCAATTCCAGCAAGTACTCCCTCAACAAAAATGCATTTTTTTCAATATCCAAGGTTGCCCTCCTGTATGCTTCAAGGACATTATGCAATCTCCCCATTCTCTAAGGAAGATGGACTGATTGGCTACACCTTTCATCTCAAATATTTTGCTTTATTCTCCGCAAATACCTTTCACCCCAGTGAGCTTACACTCATCTTCTAAGACACAGATCAGGAATGGCAGTCCAGTGGAATCTAGCCTCCCAATCATTCCCTCCCAATCATTCCCCCAGTATTAATTATTACCATTGTGCTAAATAACTGTTTACAAATTACTGCTATGTGTTCAAGAGTTTATTAGAAGTGATTTATAGTTATTTTCTTCCATTTTTTATCTTCAGGGCAATTCAAAGCAAGGATGACTTTATCCATTTATATATCCCTTTTCATGTCTCACTGTAAGGTAAGCATTCAATTAATCCTTGTTAATTGAAATCCTCCCCCTACCCTGGTTTTAGCCTGTGGCCTTCTATTAATAAATTATTGGCAGTATTCTGGAAATTTGCCAAAATAATTTTATGTTTAATAGGGATATTGGCAACTGCACCAGCATTATTATTACTATCAGAGAAATAAATATATGTTTCCACTGGCAAAATGTCGCATTAGCTATGACAAAGAAAGATTGTTATGTTCAAATCACAAAAGACATATTGAAAAGCACTATGTATGAGATTTTTCTTAATCCCCTGATATTCTCTTTTGATTACTCATAAACTTTCTTCTTTCTTTTCCTTTACATTTTATTATTTTTCAAATGCCAGCAAATGAACTTTCAGAACTACGTAGTAAATTGTGACAGACACTCCCAAAATAAATAATTGTTATTTTTATCTACATACCTCTCATGTGACATTCTGACTTCCAGAGAAAAAAATTACATGATATTTTTTCTCAAGTTCCAAAGCTCATGAGAATGTATAACACAAAAACAAAATTAAATACTTTGTATTAAATCACTTTATTGAAACACAAATAAAAAGTCATAATCAACTCTAAAGTATTTTTAAAGCCTTCACTATACTGACATTTTAATGTATAATTTTAATAATTCTAAATTATGAATATTAAGAACAATTTCAAGATACGTGTAATACATTTATTACTGCTTGGCAAAATGAAGTGGTAAGGAGTACAATCCACAGAGCAATACTGAATTTAATCTCAAATCTACTTCTTACTAGCTGTGTGTCTTCTGGTAATTATTTGCTAACATTCCTTTACCTCAGTTTCCATTCAGTTCTAAAACATACAAATCATTTGTCAGAGTGCTTAGTATATTATAAGCACTCAAAAGAGCTGGGATTATTCTTACTTTTCTATTAATTTTGCATATTGATCTCTTCAACTAATTATTCTGATCAGCTTTTATTTTAATTAATTATCTTAGGTTTCTATTAATATCAACTATTATTTGACACCACTTTTTATTCTGACTAATGCAAAAACAGTCAAAAGAATTTTATTAATTATATTGAAAGTCTAAGCATTAAAATCATGTTTAAATACTTGTAATTTAAATAAGAATATTATAGGGGGCATTATCATTTGACTATGCTCAAAATCCTTCTATAGAATGAATGTGTTTATGACAGCTTTTCTCAGTCATTTAAGATACAGACATTTTCTTGGAAACAAATATCTACAAAATGTATGTCACTTTTTGATGCATTTAATTAGAGTTCTTCTTAAAGCTACTGTAATTTCTAAATGATATAAACATAATTTTTATCATAGAAAAGGAATTAAATAAGATGTTTGGGACTGAATATTTCATATAAATACAGGGAAACCATGGTTAAACTAATGTGTAATCCTGTTCTGAAGCTTTTCCTTATATGTAGTAACTCTTTTGCTGATAAACAAAATAAAACAAAACAAAAACAAAAATAACATCTATCCTTTCTTTTTCTATAATTACTCTTCTGTTATTTCCTTTCTCCTATTGAAAAATAAAACCTTGTTATAATGAACATCTTTTAAAATCAGAATGTATTATAAATATCAGCTGGGAATCTCAGTTTGGACTAGTACTACTTGACTGAACATTAAAAACAACCATTGACAACTAGAAGTCTACACATCATTTTCAGGTATACTTGATTTTAAAACAGGCTTCTCTCTCACCTTTTTATTCAAAACAAGCTATTTTAGCTTTAAAATAAATTGAGCATCTAATGTGAATATTTAAGTTCTAGGCTTTTTATTTATACTGAAAGTTTTTGGGTGCAATCTGTTGGCTCACTTTTGGGAACATATTCTGTAGGCCTTGCTGTGCTAGTTTCTATGAGAAACAATGATCTTCACCATACTTATTATAGAGTAAAATAGACTTGCAGTGTAAACTGGTTTGTTCAGAGAGTCACATAACTTTAATGTTAAATGTGTTATTAGCACATTGGTAGCAGTAGATGGAAATTCTGAGACCTAGGAGTTACTTTGGTTGGACAGTTGTATATTAAGTAACCAAGATCTTGAAAACATGATATCAGGCCCAAAATGTATATTTTTGTAAATTAATGAGCATTTTTGACTATTCCTAAATGTTTGGAAGAGATTGTCCACTCTTGATCTTACTTCCGGGAGGATCTTTCTCTCCTATTTGATTTCACTCCTATTTGATTCTACATGATGGTCCTCTAAATCTGTTATATAATATTTTAAGTAGGAAGTAAACCATGAATTTTTGTATCTTTCTATATATTTGGTAAAATAACTATTGGTGAACTCTTCACAGTGTTTACTACAACAGCAACACATTTTTCCACAGCTACATATTTTTCCCATTATGTACCTATTTATTTTCTGATTATATCAATATTATTTTATTTAATGACTAACAGATCCAGAGTATTACAGTCATCTTTTTAAAAAACTATTCTTTCCCACTTTGTAGAGATATAACAGGAACAAATTTCACCCAATATAACAAGAGTTAATGTTTCAATCTATTGTGTATTGTTCTCACTACTAATGAATCACATCAAACTATGATGTTTCAACTGAGATTATAAAGTTGAATATAATATTTTTCAAGCCAACATATTTTCAATAATGTTTGTTGAATATTCACAAGGATTACTCAGGTGCATGCCATGTCCCTAATGTCTATCATAGTACTGGAACTTGAAGACTTGGAATATTAAGAAACAAGCAGTAGGGAATCATCCTTTACACTGACAGAGTAAAGGTAGAGATATGGCTTCTGACTCAAGTTCATGACAAATTGAGTATTCTGCAGAGTGAAGGTGAAAAGTACAGTTTGGACAAAGCCAATTGTAAAAGTATAGAGGGAATTTTGGAAATATAGTACCAATGGAAAAATTCAACTGAAACACAAATGTAAATATGTTAACAATAATTCAGGAAAGTGGTTGTAAAATGTGCATATGATTTGACTTGAATTTTACATATTTCAAGCTCAGGCATGCTGAGAAAAATTAAAGCATACCAAGAATGTTTTTAGACACATGCCTCTTTTTTCTTTTTGCCCTCTCTTTTGGGGCTTTTTTGTTTACTAGATTATTACTTACCCTAAAGTAACATCAAATTAAATTTAACTACTAACAAAAACAACAGGACAAGAGAAACTGATAAGATAGAGCATCAATTATCCTAGAAAGTATTCTATAGTGTATAATTAGTTTGATCAGCATAAAATATACCTTGAAGTCTCTTAAATAATAACCTACAACTGAATTACCTTGACTTTTTAAGCTGACATACCTAGTAGGTTTAGATTCTTTATCCCATGTACTTTATTCATTTGTTTCTGACCCAAATTAACAAGTTTTGCTCTTATAGTTGATTTATTTATCACCAGTAGAGTTTGAAAACACCAAGCAATATTGTTCTTAAAAATTTTCACCAAATATAAATAAATAAGATGCTAACAAAATCAAGAATTTTGCATTGTTTTTTTCAAACTAATCCCACTCAGCTCAAAAATTCAGAGCGGAGAGAGTAATGACATACTAAATCTATGCAATAGTTAATTAATAGAGGCCTTACTCAAGAAGCTGTCTTCACTTTTGAAATGCAAATCCAAACTCTATTGCTTTACAAAGTATGATTGAAATACACACACACACACACACACACACACACACACACACACACACACATCAGATGTACATATAGATGTATTAAATTTTATTTTTCAAAATAAGAGTTTATTAGGAAATTAGTGCCAAGGAGAAACTATGAACTAAAATCAACTAGTTAACATTAGAATAGACTCATTATATGTTCACACAGTTGAAAATTGATAGAACTCTGAAACAGACAGCTTAAGTTAGCTTTATATGTAGTAGCTGGAGAACAATTATTCTCTATAAAATTTATAGGTCTTCAATCCATTATGAGTTCATGAATTGATAAAAGATCAATTTCAAATCCATTTGTAGCTGCTCAGTATTACTAGTTCTTGGAAACCTCTGTGAATTTCCTAAAGTTCTCTCCTTTATCTTTTACTATCCTTTGACTTTTTTATAAGTGTTCAGTTAACCTATACCCCTCCAAACACTTCTAGACATCAAGTCATTCCTTCCCAAAATATCTTTATAAACACACAAGAATCCCTCAGCTAATCTAATCCCACCTTCATATATCTTACTCAACACTTCATTTATGAAATTAGAATCATAATATTTTATGTTTACTATCTGCCATTAGGATTCAACCCCCTGAAGAAATTGCTTTCCAATGACCATTTAATTATCGAATGTTAATCACCCTTCATTTTCTTAAATCTGAAAACTTTCCTCTTTATTAAAATTTTTGTGACCTTGGATAAGCTATTTATCACCTTGAATTTTCATGGCTTGGCCTATAAACAGTTGGCATCCACATTTTAGGTATGTTGTAGATATAACTGAAGTAATATATGTAAGATAGTTATTGCATAATAGAAGATAAAACTGTAATTGTATATTGTTTATCAAAACCTCCTAATTGTTTTCTCCATCACTAATCTTTATTTATTCAGTTTTCAAACTTTCCTAATGCTAATAGTTTGAAAATACTATTCACAAGTTCATATTTCTCCATTATACTAAACTTGCAGTGATGCAGATAGAATGTTTCTTTCTAGTTCAGAAACACACATTTTCCCAAACGTACTTAGTAAAACCTGGATGTTTCATATTTCCATTAACCTTCTGTCTCTTTGTTTTCTTCTTGAAATCTAGTTATTCCACCTCAGTTCTTTCCAATCCTACTCATATGTTAAGTTCCACCTCAGATCTGAACACTTCCATGAAATCTTCATTGATCACCTCAGCAAGAAATGAGTGTCCTGATCTTCTGATTGCCTGTAGCTCTCTGCAGTATTCTCAAGGCACTTTGTTCCAACCTACTTTTAGGACTGTGGAGTCCTGTACTCTCAGCTCTAGAAATCTTCAGTATCCTTGAATCACTTATTTTTATATGCCTCACATCACTTACTGATGATGGCTAGCAGTTAGTATGTATACCAATATAATGTAAATATACAAAACCATAAAGCACATATACCTTAATTATTAAAATGTATTATCACATGTTATATGAGTTTTTGTTATAATAAAATAAAAAGGTTAATTTTCTTAAGTGATGACTTTTAGTGTGTTTCTTGCCCACAAAATTTAATAAACATAAATATTTAATTATGCTTATGTATTTATCATGTTACTTCAAAACTGAGGTATATTAAAATTATGATCCTTCAGAAACCGTGCTGTGAGCCCTATAACTTTGCCATGCAAATATTAGCTTAGAATTTGGGGGAAATGTGATGACAGGGACCAAGTTTGACCTTGAGAATTCTAGCATATAGAAAGCAGAGGAGGGCAAAAAATTGTACTGCAAGATCATTCAAAAGAAACACACAACATTGATGAGGGTTCATATCTAAAGTGGGTTATTTGCCTTCTCCCCACACCTTCATATGCAAAATAGGGATAAGAAGATTTTGCAAAGAGGAAAGAATGTCTATAACATCCTCAATACCATATACATATGCTGAGTCTGTATTAACTATTTGTTGTTGTTATTATTGAAATCAAATTTCCAACTCTGGCTAGTGAGAAGCCAACCTTGGAAAGTTGTTTGAAGCATGGGGAGGAAGGTGTGCCTTCTCAGAGGCTATTGTGTCCAAATTTTCTTTAATTACTAACATGTCACAGTTTGACCTTTCCTGGGGCCATGAGGCCTATCTTTGAGGTTATATAGTAAGGAAAGTGTTTCCCTGTTAATATGTGTGAGGGGATCAGATGTTAGTATCTATAGATTATACATTCTTTGCTCAAATCAAGTTTACCAAGAAGAGTAGGACAATGTGAATGGCATGTCCTGGAGAGCTGGTTACTAGTGACACAGAGAAGATGGAAAGGTATGTTAAATGATAAATTTGTGTGCATCGCAACCTTACGTATACTTATGGTACTAGTGATGATATAAGGAGGCTGGGGCTTAGTCATTCTGGGGTAGATCCATACCAAATCTTTTGTCTTGGGCCTGTTTGCAGAGGCAGCCTAGAGACTACAGGTCTAGATTCTAATCCAACAGCTGCCTGTCTGTATGGTTTAACTTTGTTCATTCATTTATCTATCGAATGATAGAATTGGATCTTATGATCTAAAAATTCTTTTCAACATTAAAGCTTGTTTATTTTCTCATTATTCTGTCCTCAGAAAAGACAGAAGTTCTTAATGGTACTTATACTCCATTATAAAAATCCTTTTTTTTTAATCCTATGAATATTTGTTCCCTGGATTCAATTTTGAGAATATAAACCTGAATATGTGTTACTGGAGAGACCTGAAGGAATTTGCCTCTCTGAGTTTTATCAGGTCCTTCAGTCATACTTTTTTCATGCTCTTTATAGTTTATTCTTCTTATTATATGTGCTGGGGGCTCTTTAATTTCATCCTTGGGTTGTATACACATATTACTGGTATTTTTAGAAGCACTTTATGAGTACAAAATCTATTCCCTGTGCCCTTATCAATTTGAAATTACCATTTTAAGGCTGATTAAATAAGGATTAGTGCCAATGTTCTACTTATTAGGTTGTGTCTTCAACTGGAACTGATGATGTAGTATTTGTCAAAAACTAGTTCACAGCCCTAAATTCCACAAAATGAAACCTTTGCATCAGAGTCCATCTGTCTGAAAATTTTGAGGCAAGCTTCCATGAAGAGGAAAGCCATCTATTATATGATGATATAAGCGTAAAGTGGCATGTATCACAGCTGTTTGATTACTGCTGGGAAGATGACTTGCATTCCCCCTAAGCCCTCTATCAGAATCCAGCAGTGATGGATTGAATTTTCCTTGCCTTAGCATGATGATGGATTGCTTTAGGAGGATATATATGAATTGTAGAATCTCTGCAGAAATTAATTAACATCACAACAAGAAGATGTTAGCATTGATCTTTGCCATGATATGAGATTGATCCATGGAGTTAGCAAAGTAGCCACTAAACTTTCTGAAAATATAAATGGGTGAGCATTTATCCAAGTTTTTTGTTCAGTGACACCTACTTCATTATCATGTACCAATTATAAGGTTAAAATACATATTATTGCCAGTTATTGCAAATCTACACATCTACAGAGATTTCATATCAGTAAATTAATATGACATGACTCTATGCACAGTTCATAATGTACATTTTGTAATATGAGTCCTTTGGAATGATCCTTCATAAGTGAAGGAAGGAAAAGATTAGGTGGTAATTACCTTAGGATGTAGTGCTAGGTATGAGGCTCGAAAAGTTCCAGGCTCCAGCACTTTACGATTACCCTGTAACTGAACTCTGTGAGTAAAGCTCCTCCAGTATAAATATTTTCATCTGCTTTACCCATTTTCCTAAATAGGCATTAATGTTAACTAAATTACTATACTTCAAGCTTACAATCTATGTAGAGCATTGAATAAATCAGAGCTAAACAAAGAATACAGTGACTATCCTTTGTTTCTTATATATGTTGATTAGGTGAATGATAGAAAGAAATCCAGAAAAGCGAAAGTAAAACAAAGCATTCTAAATTATTATAGTAAGTTTTTAATGTCCTTAAATGGAGTTATAAAATTATGTAGAATGATATTTTATAAATCTCAAGTTTATCATATTTAAAAATACAAAGAGAAAAAAGCATCAAACAGTGACTTTAAAATATTTTAAAGAACATATTTTAGTACTTGAAGTATTTAGAGGAAAAAAAAGTTAGACATTGTTTTCTTGATTTTAAGAAGGTCCTTTAGGAATCTAGTCCATTTTTGGTTGATTGACCAATTTTGTGGACGTTGTTTGAAAATATACAGAAAACTTTTAAAGCATATATTTAGGTATACTGATTGAAATTCAGTTGCTCAAGGTGGAAGCAAACCGGATCAAAATCAAGTACAGAGGAAATACAAAAAGTACTAATAAAACTAAAATTGATCTTCCTGGGAAACAGGTGCTGAGCTGGTAAAAAGAAGTTAGTGGTTAACAACAGTGCACAGCACCTTTGTTTCCCTCTAAAACAAAAATGTTTAGTTCAGTAACAGCAAGTGAGTTCCTCAGGAAATTATTCAAGAAGGCTGATGGAGTCCTGTGAGCTGAGTCATGAGTTTATTCTTGGACTTGATGAAAAACAAAGGTTTATAGACTGAGAAAGTGTGAAGAAAAATATGAAAAGGAGAAGTCATTTTAAAATGCTCTGTTTGCAAAGTTAAGTAATTAAATAAGTACTGGAAAACATGAAATGCAGACTACATCTACCATTCTCCCCCAAAGGAGGAACTGTCAGTGATACTATTAGAAGAAATGCAGCCAAGGAACTCAATTTCAGCATGATTCAGTACGGGCAGGAGACTCTTCTATTCCTTCCTATATTCAAGGTTTAAACATATATTTCAGATCCATTAAATAGCAGACATTGTGCTAGGTGCTGAGGATACACACATAAATAAACTACTGTTTTTCATGTTAAGAAATTTATCATCTTGTAGGAGAAAGAGTATGAACAAACTCTTTACTGAGTGCTAGACACTATAACCTGGTGCATAAGGGGATTTTGCTTAACTCTGTTTATATAAATCAGTTCAAAAGGGAAACAATTAAGGGAATATAAAAAACATAAACAAGCACTGCAAAAATAAGGCCAGAAATCCAGGAGGTTCAGAACAAAATAGTTTTCTGAAAACAATGAATTTGAAATGTTAGAAAGAGACAAAGAGCACTGTCAAGGGTCAAATGCAAATTTTACTGAAGAGATAATGTGACTGAACACCTTTGCCAAAATTAATTGTGAAATGTCACATCTAAAACTGCCTTTGTTGATCTTGATGCAAGTATTACTGACACTTCCAACAGAGTATTTTTCAAAGTTCTACTACTGAATGTGAATTAATTTGGTTTATGGGAATCAAATAATAACTTTCAATTATATCTATCATGTTTTAAATCATATGCTCCACAACCAAGCTAAAGGAGAACAGGTAGTTTTTGATCTTTGATAAAGAAATACTACAAATTCCACAGAATATAGCAAATATAACAAAAGACAATATCTCAAGTTTACAAATGGTTTGTTATTAGATTTAGATCATAGACAATACAACTTTTTAATTTTTAATTTTTATTTTTGTGCTGCTGGGAATTAAAGTCAGTGCCTTTCACATGATAGGCAAGTGCTGTACCAACTGCAGCTTATTTTTTTAAGAATGAGTGAAGATGCCTTAAATCTTTCCTAGTTTCTCTCGATCAAAATTCAGTTACAAAATAAAAGTTAAATTATAGCACTCCATTGAGCAAAAGCCAGTTAATATAAAACCTTTTTGTACTAAATTGTATTCTTATATTTGCTAGAAAAATTTGTCACAGAATTTTATAGTAGTCATGCAGATAATTAAGTTCTGAGTCATATTCCAACAGTAAGGAGCATCAAAACATAAATTAAAAGGGTTTTAAGTAACCACATTTTATTTGAATCCTGACTGCACACTCTTAAACAAATGCACTTTTGTAGCATTAACAGACTTACAGTGCTACATATTAATAAAAAATCAAAACAGAAAGCCTTTTATCATAACTGATTTTAATTCCAAGTGAAAGTTTGAATTACAATAGTAGCCAGTGAATATAATAGTGTTTGAAGTTGTTTCCTGCTGACAGTATTAATTTGACTTGCTTTGAATTTCTTTGGGACACTCTAAAATTTCAGCTGATGTTGCATCAATTTTAAGACACATTTCTGTTTAAATAAATTTGAATACACAAATAGAAGATGTAAGGATAACAGCTAAATAAAACAGAAATGGAAAAATTGGCACAATTAAGGAGAGAATATGAAGAAATATAAACAGCAAGCTCATGAAAATCACTGAGGCAAATGCATAATAAGTGAATACAAAATACAAAGAAAGAATTCTAAAACAGGAGTAAAGGAATAACATGAAGATATGATCTGGAAAAAATAATAGATTCAAATTCATATTAATGTAGAAATAAAAAATTAAAAACAAATTAACCTAAATAAGCAAAACCTGAATGAATACAATGCTCTCTAAAAATAGGATGATTTAAAATGGTATCTGAGAGTAGATCTATAAGGGAAGGTATACAAATAATGAAAACAAAAACATTTCATGAATAAAGATATGTCACCTTTTATGTGATATTATAAAAGTTAGAAAAAGAGTAGTTTGAGTTAAATGTATCATGATTGTAATAGAATGTGTTAGTTTCAATATCTTAAACATAAATGCCCATCTAATGGAGACATTCTTCCAGTGACCAAGAAAATAAATTCATACACAATTAATATAGCACATGTAGGCTCAATTCAAAAATAATATTCCCAAATATTCAGTATAGAAATAAGTCAAATCATATCATACAATATCATCTTTCTTTGTATCCCACTTCTGAACAAAAGAAATATATATAAATATGTGTATTTATTCATATATATACTGTTCTGTCTGGAGCTGTCCTGGACAAACACCCCTCTAAGTCCTGATGTTCCAGGGTGCTGAACAATTATTGTGTCTTTTGCAGTAACTTGGGCATTACCCCAGCTCAAATAACAAGGTGTGGCTCCAGGTGTAGGCATCACCCACTGGGGTTGAGTTACATTCACCTGTTCCTTACTTTATTTCCATAGATATAAGTGCCTATGCAGATGTATGTGTATGTGTGTGTATTTATGCATGTGTGTGTGTGTGTGTGTGTGTGTGTGTGTGTGTGTACAAATATGGATGCAATGATTTCTAGGGTATTTTCCTCTATTTCTGTCTTTATATCTCATGTTCTCTAATTTCAGTCATCATATCGATAAAACTAAATTCAAAGTGAAGAGATACTACAATAATTGCTATATCTTCCCCTGATCTAATTATCATCCCATTTTATCTTACAGATAAATTGAATTAGTTTGATAAAATTAGTTTTTCCTGTTTTATAGAGTCCAATTTCAAAATCTACATTTATAGAGTATAAGCATGACACAGATATATAGAAATTTTCAATATAATTTATGATGATTTGTACTGATTGAACAAAAGCCACTTTGTACTATATTTGCATTTGGTTATGTATAGTGTTCTGAGAACGGTATTTCAAAGAAAAACTAAAAATGAACAAAGCAAATCACAGAATGCAGAAAACTTTATTTAGCATTTTGAATCTTGCTAAATTCATCTGGATACATATTTCAAATTCAAAGTTATAACAATCTCAAACAGATAAAAATTTCAGACAGGCATTATTATCCTATGTACATATATAACTACATGACCAGTGGTATTCTACATATAACCAGTATACTCCATTATATATTACATATCAAAGCACACTCTATTGTCATCTATAACTAATTAAAACAAATTTAAAAAATTAAATTGCAAGAATCTTTGCAATCTTTTTAAAAACAGATGAAATACTTTTTTCTTTATTAGTTTTATTTTTTTAAATGTATTTTTTAGTTGTCAGTGGACCTTTACTTTGTGTGTGTGTGTGTGTGTGTGTGTGTGTGTATATATATATATATTGCTCAGAATCGAACCCAGTGCCTCACACATGCTAGGCAAGTGCTCTGCCAATGAGACAAAACTCCAGCCCATCTCCATTACTTTCAGATGTCTGAGCATTGGGTATCATTCATTAATTCGTTATATCACCCTACAAATATTTAATGAGTTCTTACTCTAGTTAAGCATGCAAGGCCCTGAGGAAGAATACAAATATGGTGCCTATTATGATGGCATTAATAGAGCTATTGCAGGTCAATCAATCCCTTAGGTCCCTGACTAGTTCAGCCACAGGTACCTAAATTAATCTGGGATTGTCCAAGTACCTTCTCTGTCTGGAATTCTGTGATTGTTGTGAAAGGCAAACAGTGTGTTGACTTTCAAACATGTAAAACTGCTTAAAATGGCAAAAGATATTACGTACCAGCACCATACAAGAAGTAATTTATATTTAAAAGATAATCAAATACTTTATTAAATAAACTTTACTCTCCTGTAGAATTGTAGCAAGACTTAAATATTTCTAATATCTTTAAGACTTTTCTACCATATTATAAAAGTACACATATTTTTACTTTATTCTATGAGAGGAAATAAACAAAGTTTTTAAAATTTTTTTCTTAATTTACATTTTTGTCCTGAATCATTTTAATGTTTAAAATTATATTGATTGTGCATTTCATTTATTGGTGTTTGTTTGTTTTGCAGTCCTGAGGATCAAACCTAGGGGCTTAAGAAAGTGCTCTACTGCTAAGCCACATCCAGGATCTTCTAAACACTTTTAAAAATAAGTGTTTTATTATCATATATTAAGTTGAGCTAATATTTGCTATGTATTACACTGACACAGCAATATCTGAAGAGTATCAATTACAAATTTCCTAAAGAAATTTGAAATTTTGCAGTCATTTGTGCCTTTTTTAAATAGTCACTGTACAGTTTTCTTACTCATCTAAATCAATTGATACCCTTATAATCTTATATCTGATTGTAATTGTTTTGTGAAGTTGATTCTTTTAAGCAAGTGATTTGGGAGGAGTATGCAATTCTTACAGGAAAAAATTTTGGGAATTGAAGTGGTTAAAATGCATCACCAACTATGTCAAAGCAAGACATTTGTATTGTTATCATTAAGAGCAGAAAGAAAGGAGGAGGAAGGAACAAGTGCATAGAAATGAGAGGTTTTTTGGACTCTGAAAAGAGCTGTGGACTCTGGACAATTACCAGCTGTTTTCCAGCTATCTGACCTTGTGCTAGATGATTGAATACTCTGTGAAATGATAGGATAGGACTAGTGATCTTGAAGAGCCATTCCAGGTTAAAAAAACTGTAATTTCAACTTTAATATAATGTTATAATTCTGCCTCTTAAAGATAGCCGAGTCCTAATAGTGGCCTCTAGTCATAGTAATTGCTAACCTTTGCTCTGTAACAAATATAACTTTTCTGTCAAGTAATTCTAAAAGGTAGGGAGAGGAAGGATAAAAGAAAATGAATAGGTACATTGCCATAAAGAATCCTAAGGTGGCTAACAAATCAAGTATCTGCCCTAAATGCAATAGGACAGTAAAGAAAGGTCAAAGCTATTGTGGGATGCACAACAGCAAATCTGGAGACAATAGTTTGACCTTGTTCAACTCAACATTTGAAAGAGGAAGTTCAATGTGACTCTGAAGGGTTAGGGATGATTTGATAAGTAAAAGCCAACAAGGAGAATGGACCTTTCTTTTTATATTATAGAGATTCTTTTTATATACTGAGAATGCCCTTTGACTAAAATATCTATCTATGTACATATGTGTATATAAATTTACTTAAATTCATACATAAATTGATAGAAAAATTAAGCAGATTCTAAAAAGTAATCAATACAATATACACTTATCAAATGCTGAAACTTTTAAGTAGTTTTCCTGTTTTCTCAGCAGCTGTAAACAGAGAGTCTGACACATATTAAATATCAGTAAATACTTTTTGTAAGATGACAAATTAAATATATGCATAACAAGTATAAGCTTTTAGGTCTTCTAAATATCACCATTATGCCCCATTTTCCTATACCTTTCTGATCTTTTCTTCAATATAAATATTTGCTGATGCAAGTGGAATTTTCCTTCATAAGATGGGATACTGTAATGTGTGTTACAATAGATATATAAATAGAGTTGTTAATTTATACAAAAATGTAAAAATAAGTGTTGTCTAAACATTTCTAAATATATAAACCCTGGAAATTTCAGACATTTTCCCATCCTAGAAGAGTCTGAAAGAGTTTTCATCATCAGGTAAATTTCAGGGTTCCTTCAAGTATCTAGGCCTCTAATTTGGTATTTGGCTTGATGGGAAGGTCTGTGCTGATGGGAAGGTTTGTTGAAAATTAAAAGGAAGATTAAGTCTAGCCATGATGCTAAATTCAGGCTTGGATTGTACTTTATCAGTCCTTTCAAAATGGTGATCTCATGTGGTTTTTTGTTTTCTTTACTTTTGTTAGCAAAATATGTGGAGGGGGAAGAAAGAGTCACATTTGCCAATATCTACCATAGTGTCAGTTTTAAGTCTCCTAAAATGAGTATGGATTCCAGGGCACCTGGGAGAACATGGCTAGGAGTTCAAAATGGCCAGATCCAGTATGTAATCCAAAGTTGTATGGGAAACTATTAAAGTGATGTTATTTAAAAAAAAGAATCAGTAATTTTATCTCATTAAGAATTCCATCTACAAGTATTTTAAGGTAAATGTATAAATGTTTCAAGTTTAGCAATACTTAGGCTAATTTTTCCAAAATATTTAACCAAAATTTAAGTGGTTTTAAGACATACTAAATATACTAGGAAAATTTTATTATTTGAATTTTTAGCAAATAAGTGGTTAGATTCCTACTGTTTTTAGAAAACAGTAGAAACACCTTCCAATCAACCTTGCTGCCTTTATTTATTTTTTATTGAAGTTCAATAAATCTTTCAGATAGCTTCACATATTGAGAGATACTTTTGACAAAAATGTGTGTCATTATGATTTAAAATAGCACATTCTAACAGCTTGATTGAATAACTGTAGCCTTGTCTTCATTTCAGGAGTTGAAACTAATAATTAATTTTAAAAGCACAGATTTCTAGCTCCTTTAGTTATGAAAACATTTTAATTGCTTTGATAATTTGTTTTCCACCATCATGCAATCTCTGGAGAACTGGAATCTCAAATATCAGTGTAACACAAAGGCAAGAAATAGAATGAAATGTGATTTGCAAAGAGAAAGATATGCATGTT
Organism: Callospermophilus lateralis; assembly: GCF_048772815.1. Lineage (NCBI taxonomy): Eukaryota > Metazoa > Chordata > Mammalia > Rodentia > Sciuridae > Callospermophilus > Callospermophilus lateralis. The sequence goes on along the minus strand of NW_027514514.1, from coordinate 619,625 downwards.
ATGTACAGATTTGTATTAATAAATAGCATTTAAGAGATGTGCCTATCTGAGACAGGTACATCAGGAATAGTTATCTTGTGTTACATAGAATTACTATAGCACTGATGTGACTTAGATGAGTATATGTTGTACCTAACCTTTCAAGTACCATGTGGATTGGAGAGTTGTACAAGCTTCCCATAAAGAATTACTTTTTATATAAGGTAGCTTTTAATCTCTTAGCAATCTTGTGCTCTTTCTAGAAATTCCATATTAATTATTTTATTTCTTTTATCCCTCTCTGAAAACACCAAAATTTTAATACATCACTAAAATCTAAGCAATACAAAACCATAATTAATATATAAAGGATACTTTTAGAGCTTGGAGTCTATTCTCGTTTATATTAATAACATATTGAATACACAAACATAGACACCAAGTCAGCAGATTACAAAATAATATGCTTTTTGAATGGGAAGTTATTATTCAATGGGTATAAAGTTTTAATTATTCAGGGTGAATAAATTGTAGAGATTTCAGGTACAGTATGTTATCTGCTATGATTTGGGGGTAGTTTGTCCCTTAAAGATTCAGGGTTGGAAGACTGGTCCTCAAAGTAAGGGTGCTGAGAGGCAGTAGGACCTTGAAGAGGGACAGATGATTTTCTAATGAGATAGTTAGATTCTTGCAGAACTGTATTAATTATCTTGAGGGCAGGTTGTTACAAAGTGAGTTTGGTTTCCTCTGCTTTCTCCCTTGCTTCTTCTCTTGCCATGTGCTCTTTGCCATGTGCACCACTTGTTCATCACATCTTGTACAAGCTTCCATATTGTGATGTCATCTGCCTTGTTACCATGCAGTATGACACCCTCACCAGGTGTAACCACCAAGCTTAGGTTTTTATTCTTCAAAGCCGTGAGCCAAAATATACCTACTTCCCTTGTAATGTTCCCTGTTTCAAGTATTTTGTGAAAGCAACAGAAAATGGACTAAGAGAATGTCTATAGGTGACAGCAGTTAAAATTTTAAAAGGAAAATTTCACGTTAAGTTTTCTTACCACAAACAATAGGAGAATGCATTGGGAACTTTTTAAAGTTGATGGATAAGCTTAATATGTGATTGTGACATTGTTTCATAGGTGAATACACAAGTTCAAACCCATAACTTGTAAATATTAAATATTACAATTTGTGTGCCAAATACTATTAAATAAAACTGTCAAATTTTAAGAAAAAGAATGCTTTCAGTTGTGTCTTTGTGACCATTACTTATTTCTTACAAATGTTTTTCCTTAGGAGCATGCATTATATGAAATTTCTCATTTATGGTTTGAATTTAACTGAAACTATTTCACACCTAAAATACTTTAATGATAAACTCAGATCAAGGTATGCAAGTATGATTCATAGGAACCCAAATGAGATATTCTTAATTGGACCTTGAAGGTCAAAAAATAAACTAACAAAAATAGATTGTGTAAATAAAATCACAGATGTATGCATGGAACAGAATTCACGATAGGTATTTTTCAGGTAATTAAATAAATATATTTTAGGCAAAAATTTAAAGTAATCATTCCATGTGAAATTATATACCAATTAATTTAAATATAAGCAAAATTTACTTTTAGGTAGAAAAAATGCAAGAATAGAAGAAGATCTTCGAAGATGGAAAAATATACCCTGTTCATGGATAGGCAGAACTAACATCATCAAAATGGCGATATTACCAAAAGTTCTCTATAGATTTAATGCAATGCCAATCAAAATCCCAATGGCATTTCTTGTAGAAATAGAGAAAGCAATCATGAAATTCATATGGAAAAATAAAAGACCCAGAATAGCAAAAGCAATTCTAAGCAGGAAGTGTGAATCAGGCGGTATAGCGATACCAGATTTCAAACTATATTACAGAGCAATTGTAACAAAAACAGCATGGTACTGGTACCAAAACAGGCAGGTGGACCAATGGTACAGAATAGAGGACACAGAGACTAATCCACAGAGCTACAATTATCTTATATTTGATAAAGGAGCAAAATGCATGCAATGGAGGAAGGATAGCATCTGCAACAAATAGTGTTGGGAAAACTGGAAATCCATATGCAACAAAATGAAACTGAATCCCTTCCTCTCACCATGCACAAAAGTTAACTCAAAGTGGATCAAGGAATTAGATATCAAATCAGAGACTCTGCGTCTGATAGAAGAAAAAGTTGGCTTCGATCTACATATTGTGGGGTCAGGCTCCAAATTCCTTAATAGGACACCCGTAGCACAAGAGTTAATAACAAGAATCAACAAATGGGACTTACTTAAACTGAAAAGTTTTTTCTCAGCTAGAGAAACAATAAGAGAGGTAAATAGGGAGCCTACATCATGGGAACAAATTTTTACTCCTCACACTTCAGATAGAGCTCTAATATCCAGAGTATACAAAGAACTCAAAAAATTAGACAAGAATATAACAAATAACCCAATCAATAAATGGGCCAAGGACCTGAACAGACACTTCTCAGAGGAGGACATACAATCAATCAACAAGTACATGAAAAAATGCTCACCATCTTTAGCAGTCAGAGAAATGCAAATCAAAACCATCCTAACATACCATCTCACTCCAGTAAGATTGGCAGCCATTATGAAGTCAAACAACAACATGTGCTGGCGAGGATGTGGGGAAAAGGGTACTCTGGTACATTGCTGGTGGGACTGCAAACTGGTGCAGACAATTTGGAAAGCAGTATGGAGATTCCTGGGAAAGCTGGGAATGGAACCACCATTTGACCCAGCCATTGCCCTTCTCGGTCTATTCCCTGAAGACCTTAAAAGAGCATACTACAGAGATACTGCCACGTTGATGTTCATAGCAGCACAATTCACAATTGCTAGACTGTGGAACCAACCCAGATGCCCTTCAATAGATGAATGGATAAAAAAATGTGCCATTTATACACCATGGAGTATTACGCAGCACTAAAAAATGGCAAAATCATAGAATTTGCAGGGAAATGAATGGCATTAGAGCAGATAATGCTTAGTGAAGTTAGCCAATCCCTAAAAAACAAATACTAAATGTCTTCTTTGATATAATGAGAGCAACTAAGAACAGAGCATGGAGGAAGAGTAGGAAGAAAAGATTAACATTAATCAGAGACATGAGGTGGGAGAGAAAGGGAGAGAAAAGGGAAATTGCATGGAAATGGAGGGAGACCCTCAATGTTATACAAAATTACATAAAAGAAGTTGTGAGGGGAAGGGGAAAATAAACAAGGAGGGAAATGAATTACAGTAGATGGGGTAGAGAGAGAAAATGGGAGGGGAGGGGAAGGGAGGAAGGATAGTAGAGGATAGGAAAAGTAGCAGAATACAACAGTTACTAATAGGGCATTAGGTAAAAATGTGGATGTGTAACCGATGTGATTCTGTAATCTGTATTTGGGGTAAAAATGGGAGTTCATAATCCACTTGAATCTAATATATGTAATATGAGATGTCAAGAGCTTTGTAATATTTTGAACAACCAATAAAAAAAAAGAAAAAAAATGCAAGAGACACTTTATATGGCGATTTCAAGGGCAGTGCTGAAAATGCAAAATATACATGATAAAAACAAGTCTCTTTTATTCAATATTGGCTTTAATAACTAATACAATTATTTTATTGGGATGAAAGTTTTTTTGTAATCTATTATATCTTCATAGACCAATATATAAAACTTTAAAATTTCATCAGTGAAAATAGATATTTGTTTAATAGTTTTACTAAAAGAAGAATTGATAACATAGAACTGAAATATTATTTTGTACTTTAATTCAGAGTACACTTTCCCTCCTAGTCACAAAGAAGATTCAGGAACCACATGAGAATATGTTCTTATCAAATTTGTCAATTATATTTTCATGGGGCCATTATAAGTCTACAACTGGCAGAGTTAAAACTGAAAAATTCTTATACTTTGCACCCACCTTACAGAAATACTTTGTAATACTATGCGTGGAACCTGTCCTTAACCAAGCATGGCTAACTTCTCAGGAGGTGCTTTCCCAAATACCATAGACAAAACAATAAGAAAAAGATATTCCAAATATTGGAAGAACTATAAAAATAATACAGTAATGGAATATAGGTTTGTAAGTCACTTGTATATTTTGCCAATGTAACCATGTCCTTCAATTGGAAAAAAATTGAGTTCTCAGAATAATCTTTCAAGTAGACCAGTGAAGACATTTAAAGGATAGAAGATTTCTAAAGGTGAACTTCAGGGCCCCTTCATGCCCTGCTGCAGCTGCTACTCTAACAGATAAAACACTGTGATTTCATCTGTAACTACTGGTGCTCTATTCAGGCCCCAAAATCATTTCAATAGACACTTCAGTCCTGAAATGCATTAGTTCCTCCTACAATTTATATTATCAACTAGAAGAGTAAATGCATTTAAAAGGGCTTGGAGATCTTTGGGAGAACTACTTGTTAAATGTAACTCAAAAGCAGATTTGAAAATTTCCCCCTTTTAAATTTATTTTCCCAGGGTCCTAATAAATGAAAGCTGGGCTGCCATCCAGGTTTCCAAGCCACTGATTGTTTTCTATTTGTTTCAGTGTTTAAAGCCAACAAAAGCTGCATTAAAACTGACGGTGCCAAGTAGTAACAAGCATACTTTAAGCATAGCTAATATATGAACCCACAGCTCCAGGTTATAATATTTTAAACAAAACAGAATTTATAGGCTTGGCTCTTTGTCACTGCATTTTATGAACAAAACATTTTTTAATTTAGCATGTTTATGAAAACATAAGAATATCTCACTAATAACAGAAGGGTAAATATAATTATTCTATGTTCTCTGTATTTTTGCATTTCCAGTCATATATTTTTTTTTTGTAGAGCCTCATCTTCTTCAAATGGAAATGTAAACAGAAATTCATTGTCATTTTCATATTTTTATTGCAATATCACACAATTGGTTCTACTGCTTTTTATTTAGCTTTCAAAAATGTTCATAATTGTGTCCATTTATATCCCTGAATGTCACGTTTGTGACAGCAAAAAAATTCTTCCATTGCTACCCCAAAGCATGAAGAACAAAATTATCTTTAAAATGGCAACCGAATTCAGTGTAATGTCTATTTTTATATGTTTGTTGAAATAAAGTATCATTTTATTTAATTAAGCCTTGGGAGTGTTTTTATAATTCCTATTTTTGTGTAAGACAAAAACTTTTTATATTCCTAACGTCATGAGACTCTGGCCTTTGAGTCAGGCGAATGGAGTCTCTTTAAAGACATGTAAGTATCTGCCCATTTGTAATGCTGATTATTTCAAGTTACTTTTGAACTATTCTTGCATTGACAACAAAAATAGAAGGATTATAGATTTTGAAAGAACAAGGTTAAAATTTTGATATTATAATTGCTGCTTTCGATAATTTGGATGAGTAAATATATAACCAGTAAAAGCCAGTATGCAAGATATATCCTTGGAATATTTAACTGTAATCTGCTTTACTTTTTTACCCCTCACTATATTCAGCTCATATAACTCCAATGTTAATCTTTAATTAACCTATATTAATTTGTCTAATGATTAACAGCAATAAATCTCTACTATGTTTCTGCTGTTGTGCCTCCCTCTGTTCATAGAAGAAAAGGATGACAATGAGAATTATTTCAAGTATTGGAAAGAGTCCTTGACCCAGTTAACAGATAACATAAATTCTCTCATCTGATTCCCTCCTGCTTAACACTCTATAATGTAGAGATACAAAGTCTTATAGAATATAAAATCCCCATTCAAACATCAGAAGTTTGACAGATACCAAACTTTAGCTTTATATGAGATATTTTAGAAAGTAGTAATTTTTATTTGATTAACCACAGCAGCACCCATGGCTTTATATATGAGGTTCTGGCTATTCTGCTTATAGATGATGCCTCTTACAAATTTGTGTACAGAGATCACAGGCAACAATTCTTTGTTCCACACACAAGTTCAAAAGAAATGCTTTCATTTTCTACAGAAATCCCTCTTAAAGGCCAAGAACAGATCTATATAAATCGTGTAATAGTGTGTGTATTAATAATCATTTGATTATTCTGGTCATTTGGTAGTTGAAGAAACTAAGCTTTTAGAATTTTAATTGGCAGGACTAGTACTCAAAAAACTTCCTGGTTTTATGGCCCTTTTCATTCTGCTTGAACTTTCAAATGAATAAAATATTGATATTTAAAAAGCTAAGTTTAAGAAGTATGTTAGTAAATAGACAAAAATTGGAAAATACAATAATTATGTTAAAATACAATGGGGTAAAACACTGTCTAGAACCAAGAAGGCTGTTTAACACTTATCACTGGTAAAGCACTTGGAGTCAGACAGAATATAGGCACTATGAGGTCCCTTCTCAACTCAGGATGCACAAAATTCTTATGAAGACAATTTCTTTAACTATTTTCTTGGATAAGTTCTTGGCTTTTATACTAATCACACTCACCAACCATTTGAGCTTTCTTCATTTTGATGAGGGCCTACAGATAAAAGTACTGCTTGGCCCAAAACCATGAAGACAGCTCAATTCAGTCCTCCAGCCTGTGATTCCTGGAGGCCAAATATTTGTTCAGTTATTGTTTCTGTAGTTACATTTTTCCTCTCATTCACACCATCGGCAGCTTGAAAGAACACCAGAACTTAGTGTTTATCAGCTAAACAGAGATGATCACCAAACTGGTCCCTGTGCTACATTTTTCTTTGTAGTGAATGTGAAACTATGTATTGAGTGAATCATTTGATTATCTTCTATATATGAAATTATTTGTAATAATGACAAATTACACTGACCTGTATGGATAGAAATACACTATTCCTCTATAATTTTTCTACAATCTTATGTTTGCACTGAATGATAATGCAGCTTTCAAATATGCTGTTTTTTTACATTATGTTAAATCTACAACTAATTTACTGTTTTAAATAATAATATACTAAAAAAATTAGTATTTTTCAAGTTATATTTAAATAATATTTATTAAAATAATTTTTTTCTAGTTAGACTCCCTGTATGCTATAATGGATTCAAAGATAACTAACTTTTAAAAATTTATATTTAATTGTCTTACTAAATTTTTATCCATCAGCCCTCTACCTACGCTCAAATTTCTCCTCATTAGTCCTTTCCATAAAATACAGAGATTATTTTCTGTATATAAAACTCCTTGGGAACAAAGTGTATTTTACAAGTATTATTAGATCTTTCGCTGTGACTCACTCCCATACAGATGGTACACATCTGAAGGGGCTCTATTCTAGCTAGCAAAGATCCAGCTGATGCTCTGAAAAATTATTCTTTCTTGGTGAAAAGTTAGCTTGCCACTGTCTTCCCTGCTGCATTATTAAACACGAAGGAGTGATTCCCTTAATCCCAAACATCTGCTCTTCCCCTACTAAAAAGTGAAAACATCCCCTTGTGTTTACCAATGTTGCTGCTAAAGCTTCACAAATTATAAGAGATGGTTGTGAAATTTCCGTACATACTACAAGATCAAAACAAAAATCCTAGTCACCATAAATCTGTAAAAAATAAACCAAATTTATATATCACATGATAAGCCCAACTGTGTTTTAACGTAATGCAATTATATTTAAACTGCAGTCTCAGAATGCAAATTATTTTAGCATTTCAAGTATAATATTTGCATTTTAAATATATTCCTACTTGTCCAGACATCCAAAAGTAAATACTCTGAAAAAATGGATCATCTTCAATTCTGTCTAATTTTCACAGATTTATAGAGTTCACAGAATTTTAGCAACAGTAAAGGTTCAGTTTCTTTGAAAGTAAAGGCAAGATAAAACATCTTACTGCTCACATGAACAATAAACCCCAAACTTTTAAAATTGGAAATAAGGGTCAAATGTCTCACTCCAGATTGTGAATTTTAAGAAAATTACTTACATCGAAAAAGTACCAAGTAAAAACAGTGATATTACCTCACAATGAACTCTAGTTATCTTCACAAAATGTACTGCAAACCAGAATCATTTTGGCTAAAGAGCTCCATGAAGCCATTCGACTAATTAATTAAACACAAACAAAAGAACACACAAAATAAATTTTGCATTTTCAAATATTTAATTTGTAGTTTATTTTTTTTAAATATCACGTATGGTGCAACCCCAAATTTTTCTCTACTTCTCTTTAGAGTATAAAGATAATTCAATTTTTCAATTTATTTTTGTTGAAGATCAATTGCATTAGCTTTCCTTTAGTATACTGTCTTTGTTAGCAGAGCAATTTCTGTTTCATAAGGTTTATTCCTTTCATGCTTACCAAATAATTTCTTATCACCTGTGTTCCAGACCCTTTTTACCCATATTTCTCAATGCCTTTCTTTAACTCTTATCCCTAAAAGTTTCTTTCTCTTTCTATAATAGTTCTAAAAACATTCATTCTTACTTAAAATGGAATTTGTATAATTAACTGTTTTATTTTCACAATACCCAGGAAATAAAATTATGCTCTCTTTGTAAGAGTCTTTCTTTCAAGTCTTCACTTAATTCAGTCTTACATACCATGTGTTTATTTTTCTACTCCATTTAACTGTCCCAGAGATTTTCTTGCTTTCCATCTAAAAGTCTGAATTATTTAGGTAATGAGTTCACTCTGGTCAAGCACCAGAAAGCAAGTGTTCCCTTACATCTTCCACAGTAGTTGTCCCAAGTTTCACTCTTTGGTACTTAGGACAAGCTATTTTCTGTGTCTTAGCATGGTCTTCAGAGAATGTCAAAGACTCCTTCCCTATGATGTAAATAACAAAATATATTTTCCTAGATGAATTTCCTGTTCTCTGATTGATTCTGTGTAATTGTGATTTAACTGGATCTGGTGAATTTTATGGAAAAATGTCCATAATATGAACTATCAGTGACAACTAGCTAATGGGTTTATCTCTTATTTATTCTCATCTAACCAACATAACAAATGTCCTGTTCTTAAATACATCTTTCATAAAACTGTCTCTCAAGCTATGCTTACATTTCCTTTTGCCTCATTTTTCATAGTTCTCTAAGTGGGCCCAAGCTGTTAACCCGAAGGCATTTTCTTTTAAGTTCCACAAGTTTAAAGAAGCATTGGCAGTATCTATACTACATATATATATATATATATTCACCTTCCATAAGTTCATTTCTCTTTCTACATTTCACGCATTTCTCATTTCTGTGCTCATTGTCATTTCATAAATTCTCAACCTTAAGTAGGCCAAGTTTTATGCAATTTAGTTAGGAAACCCTGATGGCTACAATTGTTTCATTTTTTATTTTAAAATAATAGCATTTTGAAATAATTTCAAAAAGTTACCTAATAGAAGCAATGATATAGTGTGTGTGTGTGTGTGTGTGTGTGTGTGTGTGTGTGTATGTGTAATAATTTTTTTTTTAGTCACTCTTGTATTTGGATTCCCAATGTGTTTCAAGGAGTATGTTCAGATGTTATTGTTACATTTATAACATGTTTAGTCAAAAAAAAAAAGCTAGTGATAGACCAGCATATAGAGCCCTGATGGAACACACAGCCTTGGTGCTTATGATAGAACAATTGTGAGACTGGGAAGTCAGGTAGCAATAGGGATCACTGAGTTAGTTAACGATAAATTGTTCTGAAGTCATTCGATATTGGAGCTGATTCGTTTTTGCTGGGTTTTCTTCTGTAACACCACTAGGATTCAGAGTGAACTACTCAGCTCAACCATTATGCCTAAATAATTTAGATTTTAGAGTCAGGAATTCAAATAGGATCACTGGAGAACTAGAAACACATATGAACTCCTAAAAGAGGTTGTAGTTCTCATTTATGGGCAGTCAGTCAAACAAAACAGAAAAGTAGTTAAAGGAAATGTCACCCATCCCTCAATGTGTTTCTCTCCTTTAAAGTATCCCCTTCCCACTTTTGTGATTAAAATACCTCAGGACTGATAGTGATGGTACTCATAAAAATTCTGTTTCTAATACAACTTTTAAACTTTAGTCTTCCCTGTGGAGTTTACATTTTGATAGGAATATATGTTTTGGAGACATAAGCCCTAAAGTAATGAACTCTTGCCAGTAAGGCATTTAATGCATAGGCCAGCAGTGAGTGGAATGGTCAGGAGTTCCCAAGACTCTGAAAATCCCACCTTGTCCCTTGACCCTCACACAGCATTTCTGCTTTCACAGGCTAATTTAACTGGTTCTCTACACAGGTGCACTCTTTGCACAGATTCTAGTGTCCATCCAGATGCTGACATTTACCTTTGTTTACTGGCCTTGATATGTACCTAGAAAAATTCCTTTAGTGCACTGCTGCCACTGGAAACATAAGTTTAAACTCTCTGATTTGCTGAGTTGGGCTGCATAGAAAAAAATAAAAAACTAAAATGGTACACAGCAGAGCTAAAGATGATGCAGAGGTACTTAGATGAAAACAGACAATTTTGCACCAGATTGCCTAACATATTGGCAGTTCACAAATCACATCTCAAATCAGATGAAATAAGTTTCAGAAAGTTATTTAGCATGAAGAATACATTATTAAATTCAACAAATAAAATGTTAATGCAGCTCTGCTAGCTCTTATTGCTGCTTGCTTGCATTCCTCCCTTTTGCCAACATTGGTATCATAAAATTAACTGTCAGTGTGGCGTGGGCGTTTTCCCTCCAATCAACTAGCAGGCATGCATTTTAGACATCTCTGCAGCCTTAACTGCAAGCAAGTCCCCTTCCAGCTCTACTGAAAGTCTTACTTCAGAGTTCAAAAATATTTTTTTTAGGTGCATCAACAGTTGAATTTGCATTTTTTAAATAATGCTTTATGGCCATTTTGATAGGTGACATACATCATTTACTGTGGAACATTTTATTTCTTAAATCAATCAGTATGAAGTTTTTAATAAATTACCCATTCTTAAGGTTTTGTTACTGAACTGAGATCCAGTCACACATTTTTATGGGCACACTATTTTCTTTTGTCATTGTGGATATCTCCCAGCAGAAACACTACAAGTGTCAACTAGGCTCATAGAATAAGGACAGGCATCTAGTAACAGGTTAATGCAAGGATGAGGAAAATTTTGTGCACACCTGAGGAGCCTAGGAGTTGACAGGAATTCTAGTATTTACACCCATTTTCATTTTATTTAGAGGCCAGCTATATCGTGGTTATTTCCCAAAGAATAAGATTTTTTTCCCCTGAGATACCTTATTTACAACAAAAATGAAGTGCCACTAGCTGGGTTCTTTAATCCATGGAAAACTGCATAACTTGTGAATATAACCTAACTTGCTGGAACATATAAGTTCTTGTTGTGCACACAACTTTTCATGATCTATTAGCAATGTGTGTCATGATCAACTGCATTTTTGATATTTCCAACTTGATTTGTATCTAACTTCCTGTGCTTTCCCATAGATTGGCCAAATGGTAGCTTCTATTGACAACTTGTTTTATTCTAGACTCTCTCAGTCACTTTACCTACAGAATCTTTTCAGTACTATAAGAGTCCCAATGAAGTAAATGTCACTATGCCATTTTTACACATTAGTAAACTAAATGTCTAGGTTTTGTTGATATAAGATTTGAACGTTCATCTGTATAATACCAAAATCACTTTATCACAATGAATCCATGTGCTATCTACTCTTCACTTTGTTTTCCATACACTAAACTCTCTATGTGGTACACACATGACCCATTGTGAGACCATTCTCATGACTATCTGCAGGCTGAGAGTTTTGTACTGATCCAGTGGAAGAGCATTAGGCCCCCTCACTAGAGAGTGAGGGCAAATTTAGGGTACTCATTGCTACAGTCTTGAATAATGAAGTAAGCCATTCAAAGATGATACTTCACACTGGATTTTGAAGACAATGTTGATTTGGATTTTCAAGATGTTATGTACTGAAATTGTGTAGCCAAACCAGGCTATAGCTGTACTTCTTGTAGTATTATTAATTTTTTAATAATCACTTCTATTCATCCCTTTATTGGTATTGGTACTTGCAAAATTAATGTTATTCTCTACTACCCTAAAAGTGAGAGATATTTGTAGCTGTACTTATTTTTTGAATCATCTTTTCTAATGAAATCTAAATGGAAAAACAGTTTTATTACAAATATTACATTTGTAATTATACCTTTTATTTTGCCCTTTTACATTCACATTGACCTTAAGAGGTATAAATATAATTGATTTTGCAAAGAAAAACTATATGTTTTATTCTGCTGTTTTTCTATTTTGCATTTTTTAGACTAGGCTTTTGGAATGAATTACTTAGAATTTGGTTTATCCTGGATAAATGGAAAGAAATTCACCCTAAGAATACTGTGAAACTGTTTTGTCTCAGCAGGCTCCATTGTGTAAGCCCAGCATGAGCGAGGGAGATGTGAGATAGGCCATGCTGTAGCAGACTGTTGCTGTACATTTTAAATGCTCATGAATTACTATCAGTAGATGATGGATAAAAAACTGGACAAATGCAAACAGCATGAACATCAACCACACTTTAATTAGTGGTGGTTTCCAGTAAACAAAATCACACATTTAATGGCAGAATAAAATCCCTTTAAGAAGGATAGCTGTTTGAATTTTATTTTAGATGTGATTCATTAAGCACTATTATATTTACTAATCCAATGGCCACACATAATTTTTGTGGGTAAAGTTTTACTATGAGCTTTAATACATATATTATCGCATTTCATCTTTACAACCACCCTGTGGGATAAATGAGGCATTTTATTTTTCTCTCTGTTATAAGATCAGAAGGCTCAGCTTTGTTAAGCAACTTACCCAACATGGTAGTAAAGAGTTAGAAATCAAACCCATATTTCCAAACTCCAAGTCTCTCTTGATTGTTCTTCTAATATCATCTTTGAAATCAATTGCATTTCAGTGTAATGTAGTCTTACATTCAATTTTTTTATAAATTTGTAAAACCATTACAATTTGATTTGACAAATCTCAAATTCATGCTCCAATAGAGATTAAAATTAATTGATCAACGAGAAGAAGATCACCATTAAACAGGGACGAGAGGGGGGAGGGAAAGGGAGAGAGAAGAAAAATTGCATGGTAATGGAAGGAGACCCTCACTGTTATACAAAATTACATATAGGAGGAAGTGAGGGTAAAGGGGGAAAAAACAAGAGAGAGAAATGAATTACAGTAGATGGGGTAAAGAGAGAAGATGGGAGGAGAGGGGAGGGGAGGGGAGAGGAGGGTAAATGGGGGGGATAGTAGAGGATAGGAAGGGCAGCAGAATACAACATACACTAGTATGGCAGTATGTAAAAAAGTGAATGTGTAACCAATGTGATTCTGCAATCTGTATACAGGGTAAAAATGGGAGTTCATAATCCGCTTGAATCAAATGTATGAAATATGATATGTCAAGAGCTTTGTAATGTTTTGTACAACTAATAAAAAATTAATTGATCAAAGCTTTAGGGATTTTACAAGGAAATAGCTTAGAAGCAGCAAAGTTTTGAATTTCAGAAATGATGGGATAAAAACACAGGTTCAGTATAATTTAAAGGGATTCTAGTTTAAATTTTCAGGTGCTACAAGCAGAACAAGCCTTTTTCAAAATTCTTAAAAAGTAAAAGTAACATTCTTTGCTCACCCAAAACAATGTGTATTCTAAAACAAATCCTGCTTCTCTTCTCTGGTTTTCTTTCTGTCTTGCTTTCTTTCTGTCTTCCTTTCTTCTTTCTTTCTTTCACATATGAATATATGGGTAAAAAATGGTATTAACATGTAATCAAGTACAGTAAGTTGGTATAGGCAACTTAAATATCATATCTTATAGAAAAACTGATAAATCCAATTATCCCCTTTTTATGGCAAAAACTATTATATGTATTTATGAACAAATAAAACTGATTAGTGAGTTTTGAAATACTGTTGCATTATTATAGATAAATAGATGGCATGGTATTATTTGCATACTACTAATATTTAAATTTGAACTTTCTATCTTGGTTTAAAAATGAACCCAAATAGATATAACTAAGGTAGAAGATTAATTTTATATAGAATGAAATATACAGAATGCTCCCAGTGAACTATTATCAGTATTTCACAGATTGCTTTAATGACACCTGAATTTTTCTTATTTTTATTAAAATATAAAGTCTTTAAAATTAGATTTCTAAATATTGTGATTGAAGTACACACATCATGTGTTTTTATACCTAAATAAAAGCTAGATGACCATTAGTTTAAATTTACCCCAAATAGTTCCTTAATCATATAATTAAAAATAATATTTTGTATAGTTTCAATTATGTGTCAAACTATATTAAAAATAGAGAGTAGAAAGTAATTGTATCATGTTATAGATCACCATATGAACAGGTTAAATAATCTAAATAAATATACACATGTAAATGTATGAGTGGTAGCAAATATATTGGAAATTTTTATATATTGGAAATCTTCAAATAATTATACTTCAAAATGATAGTATTTAATAGTTTAGATTTTGGTAAGAATTTTACCTCCATTAATAGATGTTTTTTCTAACAAAAACACCAAATAATGCTAATATTTTTCCTTTAAACACATTAATTTCAGATGATTTTTAATATGGGAAAATGATTAAAAATTATATCATTTGGAATTTCATTACTCTTTTCAAGAGGTTTGGTTGTTTACTTTATACATATTTAAAAGTTTATTTCCCATCTCATTTACTGTGATTTTTAATAATTATCTCTTCAAAAATAAATAATGTTCTCTATAATCCTAAGATTATAAGATTTAGATTTAAGTTCTTAAAACTATAATTTCAGTCAACTAGAATTATGTGGAAATATGACCCTTTGCAAGATTTCTAAAGTATCATTAATGTTTTTTTAAGTTGACTTTATTTTTTTTGCATCATTTGAAATATGTAAAAATATTATTTTAACTCTCTCCTTTGGCCACTTACTATTATAGATTTAGTGGAAAGTTCTTTCCAGAAAAGAAGTCCTTAACCTGAAAACTTCAATTCTAATCAGTGTGAATCTAGTTAAAGTAGCCAGTGCAAGGTGACATACTTTGACAATATTATAACTTCAATGAAAATCTAGCAGCTCTGAATATCCAACTCTGAATATTTAAGATTATTTATATAAACTGACTAAATGAGTAAATAAAGACTTCGTTAAGTGAACAGAGCTGCAAACCTATTAAACCATACAAGTCTCAGATTATTTTAGAGCTGTTATATTAGCTGCTTTTGCTATAACAGAGACATGCAGAATTTAGAGACTGCCAGTCCCCTGAATTTCAGGAACACAATTTTAATATCAGTCTTAAGATACAGTAAATTAAAAAAACAAACAAACAAACAACAAAAAAAAAAACATACTATGAGCATTTATTCAGACCTTCCCATGTACCGGGCACTTTTGTGAAGACATAAGTATTTTAACATTTATAGTTCTAAATACCATTTCAAAGTATTATTATTACCTTTTACTTAAAAGATGAGGAAATTAATGCTCAGAAAGTGGAAAAAGTACCTACAGTCACCAGTAAGGATGTAGTAAGCAGGGATTTCATGAACCCAAGTAATTCACTATTAGCTCCCAAGCGTTTGTCCAGTACTTCCCAAAATAAATAGCTAACAACTCTAAATACTTTCTATAGTCTGAGTGCTTCTCCAAAAACTTTGGCCCTCATGATGGTGAGACCCTCATAAAGGAACTAGTGCCTTACAAAATGAGAAACCAGGGTAATTACTTTATTGGTCATATGACAATACCTTCGCTGTAAGACACTAGTCTGAAAGCCAGGAAGAGAACCCTCACCCAAACAACTCATCATTGCACCCTGATCTTGAAGTTCCAGCCTTGAGAATTGTGAGAAAATGTATTTATATTTTTAAATCCACCCAGTCTATAGTATTTTGTTATGGAAACCTGAGCTAAGACAGTGTTATTATATTATTTTTACAATAAACTATCCTTAAAATTCTTTGTTTACAAAGCCAATCCGTTAATCAGTTATCATCTGATTGAAAAACTTTTGTGTTTTGATTCACCTAATTATTTCTGCCTCATTGCTTTGTTTTCATGCTTTGTTCTATTATACTGGTTTTTATTTATATTCTTCCCAAAATATTACCGACTGATATTGTAATAGCAACTTCAAAGTAAATATCATGGTTTAAAATTTATCTTAACTAAGCTAGGTCTGAGTGGTGCATGCCTGTAATCCCAGTCATTTGGGAGGCTAAGGCAGTAAAATCACAAAATGAAGTCCTGGCCCAGCAGCTTAGTGAGACCCTGTCTCAAAATTTAAAACAAAAACAAAAACTGAAAAAGACTGGGATGTTGCTCAGTAGTAAAGTATCCCTGGGCTCAATTCCTACTACTGAAATAAAATAAGATAAAATCAAATCTCAACCAGCTGTAATGTCAAAAATCTCAGTTTTCCTGTCTTCAAACCCTAAGTATTTGGGAAATTCACCAAGTACTTACACATGTCTAAGAAAGTCTATATTTGGTTGTACTTCTCTCTAGAAATTGCTCAGTAATTTTAAAGTCACTGGGAGATAAAGACATGATAGCCTACATTTCCCTGCATAATCAAAGTTATTTAAACTCTAGGGATTATTGGGCAAGCTCTCAAGTGTTGCAGGGTTCAGTTCCAATGTTCTACTAAAATAAAGGCAGTTTAACAGAGGATTGTTTATCATAGTGTTGCAAATATAGAGAAATGACAGCATCTTGAAACAAGCATTCTCCCTCCAAAAGCCTTTCATTCCTCTGCTTCATAAATTCCTGGACATCCTCAAAGAACTTTTCCTTCAAAGTATCCTGAATTCTTTAGGAAGCATTTGTTCGGATTCTCTGGTTAGCACTTATGACCAGGAAGAATGATTGTCTTGTATTTAGAATATTAGCATCTTCCCTAAAAGGGCTGTTATAATATCTATGCATAGTCCTAATGTTCAATAGGTATTATCTCTGTTCTTTGTTGGTCAGTCTAAAAAATGAAAAGAATATATTGAAAATTTTTGAAACTCAAAATTTGTAAATATAAATTACTACTAAAACAGATTTATATACAAGATCGATTTATGTGATTGAAATCATTCCACAAAATTAGACATGTCTTTTAAATAATGTGAAAATAAATTATTTTAAATTTCTATGAAAATATTCCACCTATTGTTAATTTATGCTGGACAATCTTAACAAAGCCGAAAAGCCAAGAACCCTGCTAAACTTCTAAGAAACTTCTACAGTCTCAAATGCGTGTGTGTAGAAAATTGGATTTTGGAATACTGGAATGAATAGACATACAACAGTAAATACAATAACTTACATAAAATAATTATTTAAAATTTGCCAAACCCTGTTCTAAAATGCTTCACATGTGCTAATGTACTTAATTCTTATTTTAAATGCAGACAAGATTATTACAGTAAAAAAAAATTAGAGACAGCATTTTGTATATGCATTATAGATTTAGCAAAAATTAAATTGTTAATGAAATAATATATTTAAAGTCACTTGACAAATCCCATTTATCAAAAGTCTTTTATTTAATACCAGGGAAAGATAGCAAAAATAGGTCAATATTTAGGTCAATTATACCATGACCCTCCCTGGAATAAATTGTATCTGTATTTGAAAAAGGAAATTTGATTAGTAATTTATGCAATGCTAATTAGTTTCTAGCCACAAGCCACCTTTTACCACCCGCATCACCCTTTCATTCCAATACCGTTGGGCTAGTTCTGATCTTATTCTGAAAGTTGTTTAACCTAAAATGTCTTTAGGGGATAATTTTCTAACACCCTTTTAAATTGCCACCCACAGTTTCCCACAAACTAAAGTTTTTGATTCTACTTCTTTTTATCAAATGAAATGAAGGAAATATTAAATGTGAATGACATAAAGCAATTGTATAATCTCAATTGAAGATATTATTTGCCTACTTATAAAATGGAACAAAAAGAGAAGTGAGTCATGAGGGTCATAAAGTTAAAAAGAAAATAAAAGGAGAAAATAAAGTTAATAGAAGAGGATTATATTTTAGAAGATTATGTAAAAAATTATAAATTAAGTTTATGATACAAATCTACTTTCTCAAATCTATTTCTATAAGTACCTAGTGAATTAGTTTCTTTTGATATTCCCCACTGGATCCAAATGTACCTAGAAAATCCTGTACATATTTATTTGCTCATTTTTTAAGAGAAAATAAAACATGACTTAAAATTAGCTTCAAACTTTTACCAGCTATAGATTTCAACAACCCACATTGTGCTTTACTGCCTCTGAAACTGTGGTTCTTAATTTGAAACATTTCACACTTAGTTAAACATTAAGTTTTAAAACCTTGTAAATTCAAAATACAAATAAATATAATGGAAATGTGTGAATGCCTCAACTACATAATCACAGATGGGAGGGCATAAAGCTGATATCAGTAGCAACAGAAATTAGAAACTAATCACCATGAATGTTAAATAAAGATGGCAGAGACCAGAATATTTAATCTGATTTAATTAAAATTTAAATTCACATTATGCAAAAGAAGAAGAATACAATCATTGTTCCTCCTTCATCAGCACACACAAATAATATCAGGTTGCAAAATCACATTCCATTGCAAAGTATCATGATGCTGTTTCATGAAGAATAGCTAGAGAAAGCGATGCTGATGAATAAATTACAGTTTCAAGTGCTTGAACTGCATATAAATTTACTTTCTGGAGTGCTGTTAAACAAAAGAACTCTAGCGTCTTGATCTATTTAAAGTACTATAAAAATATGGCCTTTGTCCTGTTTTTAACCTCATTTAACTCTCATTACAAAACATCTCTATCATATCAGTATGAAAACCTATGTTAAATGAAAATCCAGGGCCTAATTTAAAAATGATATTGTAAAGTATGGGCTTTGTCACTGTAGTACAGGATTGGGGATGAGTGGTGTATCCTCTGACTTATTGTTTAGAACACACTTATTGGTACTTCTAGTTTTTTTGTGAAACTGCCATGTAATTATCAGGTGCATCTTACACTGCAGACTTCCTATACTTTTAGCATAGAACAGCTAATAGGGGGAAGGCCTAGAGAAGTGTCTGTAAATCCTATATTAGAGGAACATTTTTTGGTGGAAGAGAATCCCTGACTTTGGGAGAATAACACATTGTGTGTTTTCTAAACAGAATATATATGATTTTCTTAAAAATGTCCTCTATTTTTCTGATTATATATTAGAACTATCTGTGAAAGAATAGTTATAGAATATTTAAGAAACTATTTTAAAAAGAAAACAACAATAAGAACAGACTTTGCAGATTAGTATTAATTTTGAGGCATTTAAAATATGGTTTTAGTAATAAAATATTAAAGAAAAAACAAATATTGTCCTTTAAATGCAACTAAAAGGGCCTCAGTTGTAAACAACTGTAATTAATGAAGGGTGAATCCACAATGAAAAATGAAAAACCCATCATGAATCAGCAGAAACAGAAACAACTGATAAAACAACTTGATGTGATTTGTATATTTTATTATCTAAACAGGGAGTTTACCAGTTCATTCACAGAGAAAAAAATGCTTTTTCTAGTCTTGATACCTAGGAGAATTTTGTCATAATGGTTCTTTTGATGAACTAACAGCAACATTTTTGTCCCCAATAATATTCCTTTTGTTTCTATCTCCTCTTAGTGGCTGTTGGTGAACTCTAAAGTACCATTATAAAATACAACAGGGAATGGTTTTCACATGAATAGAGAATAGAGTGTGGTGTAGTCCAGTTTAATAGTTGTCTGAAAGCTAGGATTAATACTTGGTTGGAGACTGAGTGAGTCCTTTAAATCAGATTTTTTTTTTCAAACTTTTGGTTTGAGGAAAATATATTCTTTTGCATGAAAGTGTGGAAATTGCAAGAGGACTCCAATTCCTCAATTTGGAAGGTTATAACAGTAAAAAACAAACAAAAAAATACATAAGGTTTTGTCATTATAATTTATTTTTAGAACAAAATACTTTCAACAGAGAAAATCTGGTTACAAAAAGTAAAGTACATTATCTATGTGTGTGTGCATGTGTGTGTGGTGTGAACATTGGCATGGAATCTCAGCATTTCTGTCTTTAAAAACTATCAAGTTTAGGAATGTGGCATAGCCTATATATCAGCAATACAGATCTGATGTGTCCAGCAAGTGCCAGACAATCTTACTTCTCAGAGGAATTCCTTATTTGTTGCTTCAACCTGAACACTTTCTCAGCTTCAAGGACTGTATGCCTGCAGTTGTAAGGTACTGCCACTAGGTGGAAGCCACATCTACTTCTTTGGTAAAATAATTCTAAAGCTGAGAACATTTTCTCTAAGGAAATAAATTTGTTGAAATGACATACATTTAATACCCACATAACAAGTTTTATAACATATAAATTATGTTTAAAAATATTGACAGTCTGCAAGAATTACACTAAGAATTTTTCTATTATATATAATGAAAAATCATTTATTTACTGAGTATTTTTTATTAACTAGCTTTTGCTAAACACTTTACATGGTTTGTTTTAAAACTTACAAGACCCCTATGTTTATTAGACTATTATTCTCATGCTATGAATGAGGTAACAGCTTCACAAAAGTTGAAAAAATTTAGAGCCCTCTATGTGTTGACTTCTGACTACATGATGTCATCTCTAGTCTTAGAAGTGAAATATGCTGAGTAATTTGCAGTATCCTAAACATACTCATCTTTTATATAGCTGCACATACTCTTTTTAAAATCTACCTGGGATATATTCTTATCACAGTTTCCCTTTCTTTCTCACCCAATGGTTTAAGATGATATCATCTTATGTATGTCATCTCAAAATAAATTTTTCAGATCAATTCTGCACATAAAATTATTAAGCCATATTTTACAGTGTACTCTTATGCCATCCCTTTAATAATAATACTATTAAAGTATGCAATCCCAGATACTCAATTATTTATCTATTTATCTATACCAGGGTAAAAGTTATAGCCTGCTATTGCCTATATTTTGTGTGGAAAACTTCCATAGTGTTAGATATTCAAGCCACCGGTTTAAGCAACTAATTTTTACACACATAATGGAAATTACAGAAGTAGCCACATTTAAGAAGGTAGCTGGATACAGACCTCTAAATCCCTTTCTTCCTCACTGTCTGTTTCAGTCTCGAGTTTGCTACTATTAAATACTAAAATATTCTTATAGAAGGCAAATTTAAGCAGAAGTGGGTGTTTCTGAGTGCCTTTTTATATAAAAGCTAGTGTGCTATGTTTTCATAGCTATATCCTATGAAAAAAAGCAACTGCTCACTCATCTGTCCAGTAAAATATATTATTCCCTCAAATATATTTGTCTCTCAAGCATTGTGTTAAGTGATAGAATCTTAAAGAAATAATACTATCAGACACTTAGAGTTGGTCTAACAAGACTCTTCAAATTCACTAAATATCTTTGTTTTGCTTTTTTTCCATAACTTTAAAATTTTAAAAAATTTGATCTCAATGATTGAAAGCAAGAAATATAAAAAGATAAATAAAGCCATTTGTTAGGAAGGTACTAATCGGAAAAATCTAAAGATGATCTTGTTAAAATTCCTCAGCTTGTTGGAAGAAACAGAGGTTCAATAGTTAAAGATGTTTCCATGACAGTGTGTCCAGTGTGATTTGAAGTGTCAGAGAGGTCACTAAGCACAAGTTTACATATTGCAGACTCTTTGAAGACAGAATCAGCAACATCTGACTATGAGTCTTATAAGTCTTCTTACAGCTATTAATTGTGAAATTAAATAATAGTACTTGCTGCCAATGAGAAGACATGCACATTGGTCATAATTCCTATCTTAGGACCTATTTTCAAAAATTGATAATTCCCTTTCTATTGATTTTTCTAGAAACACGCTTTTCCATACATTACACAGCCTGATCTAACCATGCACTTGTCCATGGCCATACCACCCTGAGCTCACCTGATCTCTTCTAAATATTCACATCGTATTTTCCCTTTTATTGTATTGTTGTTGTTCCTGAGTCTAAAGAGGAGACAAATGTATAAGACAGCAAATAAAATGTGATAGTGTTCTTGATATAGTGTATAATGCTTTCCAAAATCCACTTATCTACCTTATTCTTCAGCAAAGTTATCTGTTGTGAAGAAATATATGATTTCTAATTTAATAACATTTATCCCAGGAAAGTTACTAAGCAAAAAGGAAAATAGTGTCCTTATATTCTTGAATCAGTTTTCTTGAAAGGTGATCACAGCACCACATTGTATTTTTTGTTTTTAGTTTTTGTTCAATTTATAAATTGAAACTAATAGTATAACATCACATGAAAACAAGAGATTCCCTTTACTAGGAAATTATTATGTAACACAAATATACCCAAATATTAAAGTCACCTGGCAAATGGACTTAATAAATTACAAACCCATAAAATTCTGTTGATAGTAAAAAAATACAGTCACACAAAATTCAAACTATAACAAATCTGACAGTGTTCTTGCTGTAAAATATACCTATAGTTCAGGAGTTGAGTGAATAAAGTGAAAATGTAATATGAAATAATTTACTACCTGCCTACACCACCATTTTGGATCTTTCTTATCTTAAAACATTATCCTACATATTACTAGAACAGAGTATTTTGTGAGGCAAGAGAAGCAGTGTAATTAAAACAAGATCAAAACTGAGCTAATCAATTGACATTACTCAATTGTAAGGGAAAATACTAATAAAAGAAATATTGAGGGTGGAATTGTGAGTTTCATAGACATTTATTTTCATATATTTAGAATTTAGCAATGTTATTTAAATTTACATTAATTTCAACCAATTCAAGAGATAAATGTAGGTCAACTGGAGATGTAGCTCAGTGATAATGTGCTTATCCAGCATGAGATGCCATGTTAAATCCCCAGTATTGAAAAAAAAAATATATATATATATATAAATATATTATAAAAAGTTTTGTAAATACTTTAAACCAAGGCACTACAAATTTAAATCTGTTAAGTAAAACTGTAATAGGAGTGTAATAGGGCTAACTTTTTTCAGTGCCAAAAGTATATGATCAATTTTACTTAAATAGGTATGAATTAGATATTTTAGATAAGAGGAAAACCACTAATTTTGTTTCACCTTTAAAATGCAATCAAAGAAGAAAAGTGCAAAAAAAAGAAAGAAAGAAAGAAAAAAAGAAAGAAAGAAAGAAAGAAAGAAAGAAAGAAAGAAAGAAAGAAAGAAAGAAAGAAAGAAAAGTACAGAGAGGACTATATTATAGATAAGTACTACTTTCAATTCTCTTGATATATTTGTGTAAGTCAGCATGACCCCTTGAACAAAAGCCCAGATATGCACAGTATCTCTAGAAAAGACTAAAGGCAATTCTCATTTTTTTTCTGGGAACTTAAAGACGCAGAATTGCAAGACCTTTAGTTCACCTCTTGGTTTACTTAAGAAATCGTAGAAGACAGAGGAGCAATTAAAACTGAAATGGAAATGTAAAATTAAAAACTAAATGGAAATGAAAATGTACCTTAAACGGAAATGTATTAAGTATTTCAGATTTGCACAGTAGTGGTACTTATGAAATTTTGGCAAGATATACTTAATATAAATGTATCATTTTAATTGTGGCATTAAGTATATTCACATTGCTATGCAATGCATTCTCTCTTAAAACAGCTAGATTTTAATGATAATAACTATAGGGTAGAAATCTTAGAAACAAGAGCTGCCAGAAGAAGTTAGGTTCCAGAGTAAGTAGACCCCTAACACGGCTGTTTCTGTGGCCCATCGTATTTCAAGACTGGAAGTACCTCAGCTAACAAGCCTAATACTTTAGAAATGTGTTACTCTATTGCTACTCTCAGGACATCCTGCTTGGGTTAAAAGGCTTATATCATTTTTTTTACACTTTAACTATACAATTTTAGTAATATATGTAATATGTTTATTTCAGGGCATAAAATCCTATATGTTTATTCAAGTTGTGTGCTCAAAGAAATAATTTTAACATACTTATTTATGTTTCTCTGAAAAAAAACAGAGAAATAAAGTGATGGATTCTTTCAAAATATCCAGAATTAAATACTTATAACTGTTCTAAATTATAGGGAAGGAAGAAAAAAATATATGAAATGTGTACTCACCTACCAATTCATGACTTTCAAAACAAAAAAAAAAAACTATTTTAGTATGTAAAGAAATAACTCACCTAAGGAATAACTGTCTTCTAAAGGTGGACTTTGAGATTTGTGAATTATCTATTAAGTAAATATTCCATTGAAGAGTAATGATATATGAAGAAAAAACACTCCACAGAGATATAAGGTACATATCTCAAAGTTTTAAACATAGATGGATCTAACATAAGCCAGTTGGGGGTATAACCTGTAGTTCTAAGAGCTGGACAAGAACTCACTAGCCATTATGAACAAAGGCAATAATCTGTGTTATGGTATACTTAATTGCAACTTGGTATCATGCCAATTTGTTCATACCTCATGGAGTTCTTCTGTTTGTGCTCATTGAAGAGCACTGTTTATAACTGCATAGAGTTGTTTGGCTTTGTAACTTGTGCATGTATCTTGCCAATTTGTTCATCTAGGAGGAAAAAACAAACTTTGAAATATAATTTGAGGCACATTTTAGGCTATTTGCATTAACTATCTAAAGAAGGGTTTAGAGTATTTTAAGAGACTGACATTTAGAGTGTATAATCTTTTATGTAGGAAGTTTCATCTTTGTCTCCTGAGGCTTCTGTTTACATTTGAAGGAAACTAAAAATATGACATTTGCTAATAGTGTCTGCTGAAGGAATGCTGCATCTTCAGGGTACTTCTAAGACATAAATTATGGCAATTATTAATGAAATAAATCTAACCATTTCAAAGCACAAAGCTGTTTATTTTTAAAGGAAACTCATTACATTTGATATATGCCAACTTTTCCTCCCTAAAAATAGTATATCTAGATTTCAGAAATCCTTATCTCTCTTTGTGAATGAGATCTCTACGCTCCCAAATGATACTAAAAATGCAGGTTTTAAATTACCAGTTACTATAGGTATCAATTTGGGAGAATATGTGTAAATCTCTCCTTGGCTCAAAGGCAGGGTAACAAAACACTCCTATCTTCTGAATATCCAATGAGATTATGTTTGGAAATTTTGGGGTAATTCTAGAAAATAAATATAAATTCAAAAATTTAGGATTATTTGTCATTTATACACTCCCCAACCCTTCTTCCATCTTTATGTTTAAAATATCTATGTGTTAGCAGAATGCATTGTTGGAGTTGGAGGAGGCAGGCTATGGGCAGAGATCATATCCACAGAGTTTAATGCTCCTGAGAGACACCACAGCACAAGCAATCACAGCTCACTCTGTTCAGTGGCATATGAATGATGCAAGAAAGAAGCTGAATACATTTTAGCATGCAGGAAACAAATATAAAGGAAGGAAGAGGCAGTAGAGCAAGTAGAGTGACAAGGATAAAAAATGTCTGAATGCAATATTCAGAATGTCTTTATATGTGATTTTAAGGCATTTGTACTTATAGTCATGATGAAGGCATGGTGGTCTTTCACTTTAGTCAAACTTTTCATTTGAAAATACAACAATTATAGGTTCCTGCACAGCTTTAAGAAATAATTCAGAGATCCCATGTGTCCTTTGTCCAGGTTTCCCCATGATAACATCTTGCAAAACTATGGTGTAATATCGCAACCCAGATATCTACACTGATGCTATGAAGCCCCAGAAAAAATTCATTACCACAGAATCCCTGGTATTGCCCTTTCATAGCCTCACCTCAGCCCTCACTCCTGATACCTGGCTCTTGCTAAAATGTTGTATATGTGAATTTATGGTTTATGTATCTTCTAGAATTATTTTTTACCCATTCAGTTAATTTCCCTTGTGATCCATATAAGTATAGACGTATCTTTTTTTTTTTTAACTTTTTATCATTGACTGGTATTCCAAGGTAGCAATAAACTATCATATATTTAATTATTCAGCCACTGAAAGATATATGGGTTATTGTCAGTTTTTGTCTATTACAGATAAGGTTCTGAGAATAGTTATTTACTGTTTTTTGGGTAAGTATGTATTTGTTTTCCAAAATAAACATCCAGTGGAGTAACTATGCACTTGTATTTTAGCTGTATGTTTAATTTTGTAAGAGTCTACCAAGCTGTTTTGAAAATTGTACATTCTATATTCCTTTCAGAAAAATATGAGAGAGCCAATCTCTGTACCCTTGCCAGCACTGGTTTTATCACTATTATTTTCAGTTTAATAGTTGTATAGTGCCACAAGTTTTACATAGTAAATGATTTTATTAGATCATTGTTTTATTTTTAAAAATTGTAATGGTAACAAAATAAAAGAAGAAATGGGAAATGTTTCAATCAGTGATGTTGATGTTACCTAGAAATAACTGAAATCAGTGACTTAGGTTAGAAAGACCTGATCTGAGGTAAGAACAATGAGGATTTAAAGGAATTTCAGGGAGTATCTTAGAGTTTTCAAAAAGCATCATTCAATATTTCTAGATAATTCAAGATTGTCAAAGTAGAACTGGCTGAGTAACCCAAATTCAAAGGACATGCCCTGTAATGTTCGATTGGGGAATAATCTTCCTATATGCAAACAGCTCATTTTCTATGACACAGCATGGAGATGCATCTGTTATTCAGAGCAAAACTACAAAACACAAATCCTTAGTGATTATCTTTAAGATAGCATGCTTTTAAGAGTGATGTTTTAAATACTTGACAGATTAATCTGAAAACTCAGGATAGTCATTGATAAAATAAAAACAACTTCTGATATATTTTTCAGTATATATATTTACTTAGAAATCTTCCTGCCTGCTATCTAGCTCACAGATATCTGCCCTGTCCAGTTTTCTTCACTAGGGGAGCAATTTTATAGTACCAGCATAATCCTAAATCAATCTGAGCAAATAGTGACATGTGGAAATTGAAGTTACCAGGGAGGACACTAAATATTACAGAGGAAATGTACTTGGCCCTCCATATCCCTGGTTCTATATCCATGTACTCAGCTAACCAAAAATGAAAATATTTGGAAAAAAGTATATCTTTGCTAATCATGTATACATATTTACTTTCTTGTTATCATTTCCTAAATGTTATAATATAATTACTATCAATAGAGCACTTATATTATATTAGGTATTATAAGTCATTTAGAGATGATTTAATGTACATGAAAAGATATACATAGGTTTTATGTAAATACTAAATTTTAATTGAGGGACTTGAGAATCTGCAGATTTGGGAAGCCAAGGGGGATTTTGGGACTAATCCCCCTTAGATTTTGAGAAAACATGGTAGTTTACGAATCCAAGTAGTAAGTTTATAAAACTCTAGTAAGTAGGAATAAATGTAAATAATCTAAGGGAATAAAATCACTCTTTAAGAAGGTAAACTAATATGTTTTCCTAATGTGAACTACAGTACCTGTTTTTGGTTTCAGTTTTCTAGACACTAAGAGCAATTATTGTCTATATTGTAGTGTTAAAGGTCTCTATACTCTAATGTGAGTTTTTTCAGGCATACAGTATTTTTGTGAGCAAAAATATAGGTAGCATTTTCTAAAACTGATTTTGAGACTTAAATTAGAGTATTGGAAAATACATAACCTAACATAGTGATTGGCTACACCCTACATTATTAGAGATGGTTGCCTTATTATCTAAGGGAAAAATATAGAATTCTAGCTTCTTCCATTACAAATGCAATCTATTGCCATAAATCTGAAAATCAATAAAACTTGTTTTGGGGAGAGTAAATGAATACTTGATAATTTATCTCCTACACTATCTTTCAGGGAAAGTATTAGGAATATTGTGTGTGAATCTAATCAGGTGTGTAGTGCTATTGAAAAGTAATAGTTGCTGCTCAGAAAGGGGAAATTCAAATTGAAATTTTTAGAGACCTGAAAATTTTTCATTTCAGTATAATAAAAACTATATACTAGTAACATGATTATTGTTATCCTTACCTTTATTAATTATGCAAAATGAAGGTAAAATGTGATCTCATAAACGGAACTCCTGATGAGTTGCCCTGTTTTCTAGAGTTCTCATCTGTTGCATCCTGGCTATAGCTCTCTGAATTGGTCACTCTCTTTACTTCTGTTTGTGCCATTCTATACAAAGACTTTCATTTGGCATAATATTATGATAATTTTATCTATGAACCTGCAAAGTAAGAACATTAAACTAATAAATTATCCATATGAATGTGCTTTCAAGGTGTTAATAATTTAAGTCAGGTATTCTTATTTCATATAATTCTTTTCCTCAAAATGGCTTTCTTCAGTTGAGTTATAAAACTTAGTGAAGTAGAATTATGGCTTTAGATTAAGAAACCTTGCAATATAATTCTCCAAAGAGTTTTATGCTGAAATTTGCTAGACAAATAATTTGTGGAAGTATTAGCTCTGTGTGTATATGCATATCTCTGTGTGTGTATGTTTGTGTTAAGCAGAGAAAAAATAGTTGAAAAATAATAACTGAGTGGCATATAAATAATTACATCTTTGTTAATAATGATGGTTATATATGGATATTTCTATGTTCAATATTTCTGTATAAATATCTGTAGCATATTGAATTGTTTTCATCACAATGAGGATTAAAGTATTTCTCATGCTTTGTTGGAAGTTCAAGTTAAGTCGTTTCTCTCAAAGATGTTTAGGTTGAATTTCTTATATCTGGCCATTGACAGATTACATCACATGTTAAGTAAGTTTTGGCATCAAAGCGAAAGTCATCAATTCTTCCTGGGGAGGTCTCTTCTCCAATGGGTTTTGAACTCAGATCATGCAGTCATCGATTCTATTTAACTTATAGTCCTGAGCACATGAATCCACAAGACTCAGAAATTTAGCCATAGTATACAATGCAAACATGAACAACTTCACAACCTGTTTTAGTCATATAACTAGATCTCTATTTCAAGACTTGGTGTGAATTTTCATGTTACAAAGCTTTATATAAAAATATGTGAATTAATATGTTTTTCATGCATACAAACATGCATGCATTTAAATACATGTTCATGGTATTGAGACTATACATAAGATAAAGGCATTTTGTTTAATAAAATAATTTAACAAAAGATTGGTACAAATGGGAAGCTTATTGTCTTAGAAAATATAGCAACCTACTTGAACATCCAAATATCAATAGCAATGTAATATATAAAAATGTGTGCTTTTAATTGTTGTGTTTCTATGATCTTCAACCAATATAACATTGTGAAAAACATTGGATCAGAAATCTCTTGAACTGTAATCCAGGTTGTGATCTTAAATATGTGATCCAGGAATGATAATTTTTCTTTTATAATTTATTGTCCATAGAATGAGGTGTTTGGATTAAGGTCCAGCTTTGAGGTACTGCATAAAAAAATCAGTGGTCTCATGACACCATGAAAGTTGATCTGATCTCATTCTTTGCTTTACCCTCTTCAGAATCCTTTCACTCTTAATTTGTAGTCATTTTAATTTAG
The DNA here is from genome assembly GCF_048772815.1 of Callospermophilus lateralis. Taxonomy (NCBI): domain Eukaryota; kingdom Metazoa; phylum Chordata; class Mammalia; order Rodentia; family Sciuridae; genus Callospermophilus; species Callospermophilus lateralis. Next base: position 590,059 of record NW_027514514.1, on the reverse strand, counting down.
TAATATTCATTCCATGTCTACCCAGAGGGACTAGTCCCAACTATTACCACTGTATCACTGATACCAACTAAATCTATTGTAGTAAACTACCTATGGAGTACATGACTGTTTAAAATTCATCATCTGCTATGACCTGCTATCTATGATACTGTTTGGTTATTTCAGATTATGCCTTGTATGCAGTATTCATAAGATATTGTACTGTATCTCTCTACTCACACCTTCACTTTATCACTTTATTATTTCCTTAGCCATGTGGGATCCGACTTTGTTTAGTTGAACTTTCAGACAGATCATATTCCTTGTCTTCAGTCTAGACACACCCTTGCTGCTCATCAGTGATGACTAGAATTTGGATCTTGATGCTCATTGCTGTCACTCAATGCCTAATCATAAACAAAGACTGGATTTGCTTTAGCAACACCATTTATCTCCATGTCTAATTAGTGTATCCTTGGCTGGGGTGCTGCTAAGGTAGCAGAAATTTGGCTTCGAGCTTTGTGCTTTTAATGAGAATTTTAGACTGCAAGTATAGTTTGCCTGTAGCAACTTGGTGTATTCTCTTCATTTTAGATCCACTTACCATCAGCCCATTACACTGTTCCAATTCAGCAAAATGATACATAGTCGCAAGTTGGAATCCTGTAAAGGTCCACAATCTGTTCCAGTTTTCATGGTATTACAAAACTTGAAAGACCTACTTGTTTCATCTCCTTTAGCAACACATAAATGTACAAAGGTGCTCAAATTAAACAAAAATTCTAAGTTGGTAAAGTTTAATAGATAATATCTGCTTAGAAGACTCTTCAATGTATTGAGGAATTTGTTCTATCCTTTATTTTGGGTGGTTCTAATGAACTGTTCGTTCTATATGTGGCACACTCTGGTTATAAGAGGAGGCACTTGGTGCTGACCTCGACAACCTCAAAACCCATCACTTTCTCCAAAAGAAAACCCATTATGCAGCCGAATTAGAACCCCTCATTGATTTAAATAGATGTTAGAGGAGTTAAAGTCACTCCCCCCTTCTGTTTTGAACATCTATTCTCCTAGGCCTCTTTATATATGTAGGCATATGTTATAGATATACATACATACTTATATGTTAAGTTCTTTTTATGGGGAATTAAATCATCAAAAGTATATCCTTACTGGAAAAGAGAAGTTATAGTTCCTCTAAATTTGATTTTTTTAAAAATAGGAGTTCTTTTATCTAAGAAATCCTTTATTAGATGCTATTATGGTGATGATGTAAATAAAGTAACATTATTAATTACAAGAAATATAAAATCCTATAACTGAACATCAAACACGCTGACACTCCTTAATAATGTGGAACTAAAAACCTTTCTATAATTTTATTTGATATTTTTGTAAGACCTAAAAATATCAACAATCTTAAAAATGGAAATTGCAATGATCAAACGTTGTACAGTCTCAAAGGTGATCTATATAGCATATGAAAGGCCTGTACATGCATAAAAATGATAAAAAAAATACATAGTTAAAAAGAAAATTGTAAAGGGAAAGCATATCAGTCACTAGCAGGTAGACAAAAATTTTGATTTTTCTTTTATGCAGCATATACTGTTCTAAATAATAGATACACAACAGAGAACCCAGTACTTCTTTGCTATGCCTCTGCCCTCTACCTGTTCCCTTTTCTTCACTATACTATTATTTTTATAGTTGTTTTAAATAGTGCTATGTATGTATATTATATATATGTATGTATATATATATATATATATATATATATATATATATATATATCTTATATACATAAAATTTAAAATCAATACTTTATATCAACATGGGCAAACAAAAATGTAAGAAAATGCAAAGATTTATTTATGTTTCTGTTAATGCACCATAGTTACGCATAAAATCAAGATTCATTTTGACATAGTTGTAATACAAGCATGGAATATAATGTTGTCCCACTTCAGTCCCCAGTACTTCTTTTCTACGCCTCTTCCTTCTACCTGTTCCCCTTTCTTCACTATACTATTATTTTTCATAATTGTTTTAAATACTGCTATGTATGTATATTATATATATGTATATATATTTTATATATAAATTTTACATATTTTATATATATGGGGTAAAATTCACTGTGTCATATTCATGTATGCACATAGTATAATTGCATTCCATTGTTCCTCCCCTTTTCTGTCCCATCTCCTTCACCCTCAGTCCTCTTCCTCTGCTCCATTTATTTTTTCAATTTTAGTGGAAGTTACCCCTTCCCACCCACCCCGTTATTTTGGTCCAACTCATGTATATGAGAGAAAACATCCAACTCTGACCCTTGTTTTTCTGGAACTGGCTTATTTCGTTTAGCATGATGTTTTACGGTTCCATTCATTTACCAGTAAATGCCATATCTTTCAACATGATTGAGTAAAATTTTATTGTGTATATATATACCACATTTTCTTTATCCATTCATCTGTTTATAGGCACTTGGGCTGGTTCCATAACTTGTCTATTTTGCATTGCACTGCTATAAGCATTAACGTGCCTGTATCACTATAATATGCTGATATTCGTTCTTTGGTTAGATACTGCAGAATGGGAGAGTTGGGTCTTATGTTGGTTCTATTCCTAATCTTCAGAAGGATCTTCATTTCTGATTTCCAGTACGTTGTAATAATTTGTAGTCCCATCAACAATGTATGATGGGACTTTTTTTTTTCTTTTCCCCCACATCCTCCCCAGCATTTATTGGTATTTTATTCTTGATGACCATCCTTGTAACTGAAGTGAGATGCGATCACTAAATTAATTTTATTTAAAATAACAGAAGAAAATACAGCAAAACATTTACATTTTGGAGATGGATTCAGAAGTAACTGGCATACTATTTTCTGTATGTCTCAAATTTTAATTTTTTTAAATTTAAAGGTATTTTAATGACCTATCCTCATCCTCTCATGAGGATAAGTAGCAAAACCATTGCAATTTGGGGACTAAAATTTGGGAACATCAAACTTTGATCTGAACAGGAAGTAGTAAAAGAAATGCCTAATTGAGAAAAAGGGAAAGGAAAACATGCTCTTCTTGCACAACTCTGCATTTGACTTGGCAATCTTTCCTTTCAGTTTCAGCGTTGACTTTTCAGTCTTTCCAACTTCCTCCACACAGCATGTCTGCCTCTCCAATGGCGCCAACTCCCATGGCTGTGCATGGTTGTATTTGGCAGGCGTAACATAAGAAATAAGCCAGATGCTGGAATCTGTTTCCTTTCTTTCATTCATTCTTTCCATCCTCTATGTTTTTAAAGAAACATCTACTACTTCAGCACATTCCTTGGCAACTTCTATTTTGTTTGGACTTCCATCAATAATGGTGTTAACAAAAAGTGATGACTGCCAGAAACTTAGTTTCTGTGGCACCAGTGGCCTTGCAGGTCATCTAGCCAGTGCACCTGCTGCTGTGTAGAACCAGGCTGTTGATAAAACTATTATCTGCTCATCATTCACCAGCTTAGCTTTGATAACAACCCCAGGCATGTAGGAATATTTTGTGGAAAGAGTAAAGACATTCCTAGGCATATTTTTTCTATAATCCTTTTACATTTTTGAAATCCATAATCACTTTCATGCATTTCAGAACTAAGAGAGGGGTGTGTTAGTTCTGTAAACTGAAGCTGTGAATCAACAATCTCTTCCCCTTCTGAGATACTTTTACTGTCAACACAAAGCTCATTATTAATTTCTTCAGGAAGACAAGAGGCAAAAATTCTCATAGATAGAAACTATAATTGATAATGATTTTTTTTTACATAAACTTTCTATTTAAATTAATATCATTCAGAAACTAGTTGTCACTGAATGGGGTTTTTCTCTATCCACTTTCTAACACCCTGGCTTGTTTCCAGACTTAAGAGAAATGAAGTTTGACTTGTCACTTGATAATTATAGCTTAGGTCAACAAAAATAGCTTTTTAAAAAAGTTGTATTCGTATTATGAATGCTTAAAACTTTCCATAAAAGAAATAGCTAAAAACCTATTAATTACATAATTCTTAATCAAATTTCAGTCTCATGATAACAAGCAATGATTTATGAGTTTGTCACTACATATTAATTTAGCAACTTAAAATTTTTGTTCAGGTCAATATAAAATAAAGATTGTATTCTGATAAAATGGAAGATGTTGAGCTGGACATTTGCAGGAATATCACAGATGGTCTGTTTATCAAAAGATTCATTTTTTATAGCTAAAAGTAAAATTTGTTAAATTAATTCCTTTCATTTTTTAAGGGTAAAACTATTAATTATGAGTTACATTAAAATATGCATATATATAAATATGCAAATATTTTGTAACTATTTATTTCAGATATATTCATGAATTTAATATATTATGTACCAGATAAATAAATGGAGAGTAAAATTTCAGAAAACAGTTGAGATATTTGATAGGTATTTAAAAGTACTCTAGAAAGTGTACATAACAACAAAAATATCATAGCCAAAACAGAGATAATTCAATCTAAATCTCATTTGATTAAATGCATACTTATCAGTCTTTTCCTTGGCCTTTACAAATGGGTTTGGCTTGCCGTCTGTTGAAGAAAATCCATTTTTGGCAAAGCTTTTATACACAAGAGATCTGGTTTATTTTGATAAAATTAAAAATTTAAAGACCACTTCTCTCCATGATTGTTTTGGTGTCTGTAAGACTTCCAAATGAAGGGGAAGCTTTAAACATATGGATAGGGCTAAGATGCCATCTGTACCCTGCATGGGACCTCATACATACTAAATATTGGGACAGCTTTTCAATCAACACTTCTCCAAACTGAAGAGGAGAAATAGATTCTAAAGTTGGGTAAAAACTCAAGTTATTTTTACCAAGTTGCTGTTACATGATAATGTACAAGTATTCACTCATTTGCATAGAAGATATTCTACAAATGTTATTTTTAGAAAATGGATGGGATTATGGAAACTATAAATTTACTTTTGTAGCATACCAAATTAATTCATTATATACTTCTTCAAGTTTGTCTAGAAATAAAAAATATATTAACTATACTCGATGATTTGAAAGTATTTTGAAACATCATTCTAAATTTTATATTAAAATATCAACATCATTATTTTATTTCTTTTCTATTTCCCAAATAGAGGTGCTTATCTTAGCCAGTGTTTGCTATAAAACATGAAATTTGCTTATCTTTAGTTTAATATACAAAAGGTACATGTAAAGTGTAAGCACCAGGTATTTTTCTAGATATATTTATAAAATAATTTGATTCTATCAAATGAGAATTTCATGAATACTTACAGGTACTGCTTACTGTACTGAGAGATTGAGAAATACAGAAAATATAACAATTCCTCGATCTGTTTCTCTCTCTCTCTCTCTCTCTCTCTCTCACACACACACACACACACACACACACACACACACACACACACATTTATACACACACATAACTGGAGACGTATTGGTGGTCTGTATTCTTAAAATATCTTCAGGACTGGTTTTACAAGCAGAGAAGTAAATAGCAATACCTGAAAGACCTGCTATCCACTCCTTTTTCTAGGTCTTCAATACTTCATCTCAAGACAGAAATTGTGTTCACAAATACAGACCTTTGTCTATGGAATTAAGAATTAAATTCAATGTTGGGTAACACTATTATCATCTTTGAAATAGTAAAATACATTCTTATGAAGGATCAAGACTTGAGGCCAAGATGGGACTTGATATAAAATATAGTCTACAAAACAAAACAAATTATATATTTTTAAAACACCTAGAAGTGGCAGAGTAAGTATTTGTTTAGTACTGGCTTCATTTTTGCAAGTAATGAGATTTTGTAAGTAATTAGCTTTCCTACAATCAAGTGAATAATTCTGTGTGTCACTGTCTCTCTAAATAATTAAAAATTATTGTTACAGCCAAAGTCCTCAGCTGTATGCACTATTGTACTACTTTATGAAAACACTATACTGGAATTTTTTTCTTTATTAAAAAACATTTTTAATTCATTTCCTATTTGATTCTTAAACACAACCACAAATTGTGTTTTATACCAGTAAAATGTATCTAATTATATTTGGTTTGGCTAAAAAACTGCTGCTCAGAAATGAAAAGAAATAAAATCAATAGGATAAACACTAACTTAAATTTTTCTATTATTTTTAAAATATGAAAATCTACTATTTATAAATTCTTTAGATCATGTATAACTAAAAAAATAAAATAAAAATAAATTCTTTAGACATCTGATTTCTCTATCCTCTCAAATTCTCAAGTAGCCGACTTTATTTTCATCTTAGCTACAATGAAATACAGTTGTCCCTCCATATTCACTGTATATTGGAACCCAGGAAACTGCCACCCAGGACATCAAGATCTGTGGATGCTTATAGCCCTTACATAAAATATGCAATATTTGTATAAAACCTCTGAACATTAACTTTCAATTGTCTTTAGATTATTTACAATACATAATACAAACTATCTGTTATAAAAATTCTTGTTATATTACTTAGGAAATAGTTACCTGGAAAATGTACATGTGCAGTACAGCACAAAGTTTTTTCCCTGAATATTGTGGATAAATGGTGGGTTGAATTCATGGATGCAGAACCCACATATATGGAAGAGAAACTATTTTTCTGTATCTATGTACACCTATTATGTGTATATGTATTTATTAATATGTTGTTTTATCCTAATTTTATTTATTTATTTATACTTATTTCCTTAGGTCAGTTCATTCTCATAGGATACCGTGAGACAAATCAGATTGTAACATAATTTCCCCCTAACTTCTCTAAAAAAAAAAAAGTAAAACACTTGTTGATTTACAACTCCCTATCTTACCCTTTTCTGATCACTTATTCTTGTTGTTATGTAGTCACAAGGTTACCACAAAGTGACATGAAAATGGTTTTAAAATAATAAAGCCAATAATTCAGAATAAATGGTTTAGAAGTCCTGCTTGAATACCTTTCAAATTTGTTCATGAATAAAGAACCTGATTTTATTGGACTAAATATATTGTCAAAATCTAAAAATTTATTCACATTGACACAGTGAATTATTTTCTAACTTCAGTAATTTTGATGCCTGTCCTGATTTGTAAATCACCATATAGTTGCCTAAGCATGCACAGGATATTATGTGCATTGTAAAATGATCAGTAAATGATTTCCTGTACTGTTGCTCTTAATGAGAGAATACAAAGTTATTCAGAGAGCTACAATTGTGAAATAAATCATTTCTCTGCTGACCTAAAGCAATCTTCATTCTCTCTCAACTGAGTTGATGAACATTAAAATGATGCTTCGAGATAAGTTTCACGATTTAAATAATGACCACTTTCACTGTAAGTTGCATAAAATCTCACTATGTTTTGATATTCCATAGCTCTTTAAATGTACCTGAACACATTCTGAATAATAGCATTGTCTAAGGTAATTCAATGAACATTTAAAAGGGTACAGAATAGTTTTTGACATTTTGAAGTATATAAAATAAACTCATTATATATGTGTGTACGAATATATCTAAAATATATACAGAAAACACATATTAGCTAAATTGTGCGGGTTACTCTAAGTTTTAGTTAAATATACTTAAAATCTATTTCCAGTTTCTTTTTTTTTTAATTAATTTTTATTGTAGGTTGTTCAAAACATTACATAGTTCTTGATATATCATATTTCACACTTTGATTCAAGTGGGATATGAACTCCCATTTTTACCCCATATGCAGATTGCAGAATCACTTCAGTTGCACAACCATTGATTTACATATTGCCATTCTGGAGTCTGTTGTATTCTGCTGCCTTTCCCATCCTCCACTATCCCCCCTCCCCCCTCCCCTCCCCTCTTCTCTCTCTACCCCCTCTACTGTAATTCATTTCTCCCCCTTATATTTTCCCTCCTTTCCCCTCACTTCCTCTTGTATGTAATTTTGTATACCCCTGAGGGTCTCCTTCCATTTACATGCAATTTCCCTTCTCTCTCCCTTTCCCTCCCACCTCTCATCCCTGTTTAATGTTAATCTTCTTCTCATGCTCTTCTTCCCTACTCTGTTCTTAGTTACTCTCCTTATATCAAAGAAGACATTTGGCATTTGTTTTTAAGGGATTGGCTAGCTTCACTTAGCATAATCTGCTCTAATGCCATCCATTTCCCTCCAAATTCTATGATTTTGTCATTTCTTAATGTAGAGTAATACTCCATTGTGTATAAATGCCACATTTTTTTTATCCATTCGTCTATTGAAGGGCATCTAGGTTGGTTCCACAGTCTTGCTATTGTGAATTGTGCTGCTATGAACATGGATGTAGCAGTGTCCCTATAGTGTGCTCTTTTTAGGTCTTTAGGGAATAGACCGAGTAGTGGAATAGCTGGATCAAATGGTGGTTCCATTCCGAGCTTTCCAAGAAATCTCCATACTGCTTTCCAAATTGGCCGCACCAATTTGCAGTCCCACCAGCAATGTACAAGAGTACCCTTTTCCCCACATCCTCGCCAGCACTTGTTGCTGTTTGACTTCCTAATGGCTGCCAATCTTACTGGAGTGAGATGGTATCTTAGGGTGGTTTTGATTTGCATTTCTCTGACTGCTAGAGATGGTGAGCATTTTTTCATATACTTGTTGATTGATTGTATGTCCTCCTCTGAGAAATTTCTGTTCAGGTCCTTGGCCCATTTGTTGATTGGGTTATTCGTTATCTCATTGTCTAATTTTTTTAGTTCTTTGTATATTCTGGGTATTAGGGCTCTGTCTGAAGTGTGAGGAGTAAAGATTTGTTCCCAGGACGTAGGCTCCCTATTTACCTCTCTTATTGTTTCTTTTGCTGAGAAAAAACTTTTTAGTTTTAGTAAGTCCCATTTGTTGATTCTAGTTATTAACTGTTGTGCTATGGGTGTCCTATTGAGGAATTTGGAGCCCGACCCCACAGTATGTAGATCATAGCCAACTTTTTCTTCTATCAGACGCCATGTCTCTGATTTGATATCAAGTTCCTTGATCCACTTTGAGTTAACTTTTGTGCATGGCGAGAGAAAGGGATTCAGTTTCATTTTGTTGCATATGGATTTCCAGTTTTCCCAACACCATTTGTTGAAGATGCTATCCTTCTTCCATTTCATGCTTTTAGCCCCTTTATCAAATATAAGATAGTTGTAGTTTTGTGGATTGGTTTCTGTGTCCTCTATTCTGTACCATTGGTCCACCTGCCTGTTTTGGTACCAGTACCATGCTGTTTTTGTTACTATTGCTCTGTAGTATAGTTTGAAGTCTGGTATAGCTATACCGCCTGATTCACATTTCCTGCTTAGAATTGTTTTTGCTATTCTGGGTCTTTTATTTTTCCATATGAATTTCATGATTGCTTTCTCTATTTCTACAAGAAATGCCGTTGGGATTTTGATTGGCATTGCATTAAACCTATAGAGAACTTTTGGTAATATCGCCATTTTGATGATGTTACTTCTACCTATCCATGAACAGGGTATATTTTTCCATCTTCTAAGATCTTCTTCTATTTCTCTCTTTAGGGTTCTGTAGTTTTCATTGTATAAGTCTTTCACCTCTTTTGTTAGGTTGATTCCCAAGTATTTTATTTTCTTTGAGGATATTGTGAATGGGGTGGTTGTCCTCATTTCCATTTCAGAGGATTTGTTGCTGCTATACAGGAATGCCTTTGATTTATGCGTGTTGATTTTATAGCCTGCCACTTTGCTGAATTCATTTATTAGCTCTAATAGTTTCTTTGTAGACCCTTTTGGGTCTGCTAGGTATAGAATCATGTCATCTGCAAATAGTGATAATTTGAGTTCTTCTTTTCCTATTTTTATGCCTTTAATTTCTTTCGTCTGTCTAATTGCTCTGGCCAGTGATTCGAGAACTATGTTGAACAGAAGTGGTGAGAGAGGGCATCCCTGTCTTGTTCCAGATTTTAGAGGGAATGCCTTCCGTTTTTCTCCATTCAGAATGATGCCAGCCTGAGGCTTAGCATAGATTGCTTTTACAATGTTGAGGTATGTTCCTGTTATCCCTAGTTTTTCTAGAGTTTTGAACATAAAGGGATGCTGTACTTTGTCGAATGCTTTTTCCGCATCTATCGAGATGACCATATGGTTCTTATTTTTAAGCCTGTTGATGTGGTGAATAACATTTATTGATTTCCGTATATTGAACCAACCTTGCATCCCAGGGATAAATCCTACCTGATCATGGTGCACAATTTTTTTGATATGTTTTTGTATCCGGTTCGCCAGAAGTTTATTGAGGATTTTTGCATCTAGGTTCATTAGAGATATTGGTCTGTAGTTTTCTTTCTTTGAAGTGTCTTTGTCTGGTTTAGGAATCAGGGTGATGTTGGCCTCATAGAATGAATTTGGAAGTTCTCCCTCTTTTTCTATTTCCTGAAATAGCTTGAAAAGTATTGGTGTTAATTCCTCTTTAAAGGTTTTGAAAAACTCTGCTGTATACCCATCCGGTCCTGGGCTTTTCTTAGTTGGTAGTCTTTTGATGGTATCTTCTATTTCCTCAATTGATATTGGTCTGTTTAGGTTGTCAATATCCTCCTGACTCAATCTGGGCAAATCATATGACTTAAGAAATTTATCGATGCCTTCACTATCTTCTATTTTATTGGAGTATAAGGATTCAAAATAATTTCTGATAATCTTCTGTATTTCTGAAGTGTCTGTTGTGATATTGCCTTTTTCATCCCGTATGCTGGTAATTTGAGTTCTCTCTCTTCTTCTCTTTGTTAGCGTGGCTAAGGGTCTGTCGATTTTATTTATTTTTTCAAAGAACCAACTTTTAGTTTTGTCAATTTTTTCAATTGTTTCTTTCGTTTTGATTTCATTAATTTCAGCTCTGATTTTAATTATTTCTTGTCTTCTACTTCTTTTGCTGTTGTTTTGCTCTTCTTTTTCTAGGATTTTGAGTTGAAGTATTAGATCATTTATTTGTTGGTTTTTTCTTTTTTTAAGGAATGAACTCCAAGCAATAAATTTTCCTCTTAGAACTGCTTTCAATGTGTCCCATAGATTCCGATATGTTGTGTCTGTGTTTTCATTTATCTCTAAGAATTTTTTAATTTCCTCCTTGATGTCTTCTATAACCCATTGATCATTCAGTAACCTATTGTTCATTCTCCAAGTGATGCATGATTTTTCCTTACTTCTTTTATCGTTGATTTTCAATTTCATTCCATTATGATCAGATAATATGCATGGTATTATCTCTACTCCTTTATATTGTCTAATAGTTGCCCTGTGACATAATATATGATCTATTTTTGAGAAGGATCCATGTGCTGCTGAGAAAAAAGTGTAACTGCTTGATGTTGGGTGGTATATTCTATATATGTCAATTAAGTCTAGGTTATTAATTGTGTTATTGAGCTCTATAGTTTCCTTATTCAACTTTTGTTTGGAAGATCTGTCCAGTGGTGAGAGAGGTGTGTTGAAGTCTCCCATGATTATTGTATGGTGGTCTATTAGACTCTTGAACTTGAGAAGAGTTTGTTTGATGAACATAGCTGCACCATTGTTTGGGGCATATATATTTATGATTGTTATGTCTTGTTGGTGTATGGTTCCCTTGAGAAGTATGTAGTGTCCCTCTTCATCCCTTTTGATTAACTTTGGCTTGAAATCTATTTTATTTGAAATGAGTATGGACACTCCTGCTTGTTTCCGAAGTCCATATGAGTGATATGATTTTTCCCAACCTTTCACCTTCAGTCTATGTATGTCTTTTCCTATCAAATGCGTCTCCTGAAGGCAGCATATTGTTGGGTCTTGTTTAGTGATCCATTCTGCTAGCCTGTGTCTCTTAATTGGTGAGTTTAAGCCATTAACATTTAGAGTTATTATTGAGATATGGGTTGTTCTTCCAGCCATATTTGTTTATTTATGTTACTAAACATGGTTTGTTTTCCTCTTTGATTATTCCCCCCCACCTTTACTGTACTACCTCCCGCTGTTGGTTTTCATTGATATTTTCCATTTCCTCTTCCTGTAATATTTTGCCGAGGATGTTTTGAAGAGCTGGTTTTCTAGCTGCAAATTCTTTTAACTTTTGTTTATCATGGAAGGTTTTAATTTCATCTTCCATCCTGAAGCTTAATTTCGCGGGATACACAATTCTTGGTTGGAACCCCTTTTCTTTCAGTGTTTGAAATATGTTATTCCAGGATCTTCTAGCTTTCAGAGTCTGTGTTGAAAGATCAGCTGTTATCCTGATTGGTTTACCCCTAAATGTAATCTGCTTCCTTTCTCTTGTAGCTTTTAAAATTCTCTCCTTATTCTGTATGTTGGGCATCTTCATTATAATGTGTCTAGGTGTGGATCTCTTATGATTTTGCACATTCGGCGTCCTGTAGGCTTCTAGGATTTGGGATTCTGTCTCATTCTTCAAGTCTGGGAAGTTTTCTCGTATTATTTCGTTGAATAGATTGCTCATTCCTTTGGTTTGGACCTCAATACCTTCCTGAATCCCCATGACCCTTAAGTTGGGTCTCTTTATGTTATCCCATATTTCTTGAATGTTCTGCTCATGGTTTCTTAACAGCTTTGCTGAGCTGTCTATGTTCTTCTCCAGTTGAAATACTTTGTCTTCATTGTCTGATGTTCTATCTTCTAAGTGTTCTACTCTGCTGGTAGTATTCTCAATTGAGTTTTTAAGTTGGTTTATTGTTTCCTGCATTTCCAGGATTTCTGTTTGTTTGTTTTTTATAACCTCTATCTCCCTGTATAATTGATCTTTTGCTTCTTGGATTTGTTTATGTAATTTATTGTCGAAGTGGTCGAAGTGGTCTTTCATTGTCTGATTTTGCTGTCTAATGTCTTCCTTGAGACTCCAGATCATCTGAAGCATGTATATCCTGAATTCTTTATCTGACATTCCATCTGCTGCAGATATTACCTCTTCTAAAGTTGAGTTGACCTGCATTGCTTGTGGTCCTTTCTTTCCTTGTCTTTTCATACTGATCGCGTTTCTTTCTGCTTGGTGAAACTGTTGTGTTATTGATATTTCCCCCTATATATTTATATTGCTCTTGTATAGCTGCAAAGTCTCCCTCGCAGGCTTTGGCGGTGGCTCTGCCCCTCCTCCAATTGAGGCAATGTGCCTTCCACGCCAGGAGGCCGCTGTACCTGTACTTTCGATGGGCCTGTTCTTTCGGTGGTCACAGGTCCGCCTACCTTGCAGGCGTGAGCAGCGGCTTTGCCCCTCCGCTGGCCACTAGGCCTGTTCTGTCTGTCGGTTGCAGATCTGTCTACCTAAAAGGCGCTGGTGGCGGCTCTGCCCCTCCCCCGACCGGGGCGATGTATCTGGCGGGCCACTGGGCCTGTTTTGTCGGTGGTCACGGTTCCGCCTACCTTGCACACGCGTGGAGCAGCTGTTTCATTAGTGCCTGGGCACACTCTCCTTGTTTGCCTCCCTCAGGCCCTAAGTTTGTAGAGCTTGGGGCTGAGAACCCCCAGCAAATTTGCTTACCTTCTGGTAGCCACGCCCCCGTATCTGGTGCAAGAGACCTCAGTTGTCAGCACTGGTGGGAGCTGTAGCTGGGAGACCCGCGCCGCGCGGCTCCCGCCGGCTCCTGCGTCAGCACCGCCTCAGCTCCCGCCGGTTCCCGTGCCGCTGCCGCGGTTCCCGCCAGCTCCGGCAGGCTCCCTCGCCGCTCCTGCTAATTTAGAGTCCGCTGGGAAGGAATCTCTTTGGCCGATCTTTGGTGACTTCCCCTCTCTGCTATGGCGGGCCCCTGGCTCCTTGCAGGAGTGACCGAAGGGAGAGGTGGAACTGGCTTGTCTCTGGTCTGACACAATCTCTGGTTTTAGATCCCAGTTCGCTAATTCATAGAGGCTTGGTTAGATTTCCTTCCCATCCTCTCAAGGGGGGGAGCCCTTTCCTGGGTGGGCAGGGCCGTTAGCAGAGCCGGAAGGGCACGTGCCTTCTGTCGGGCCAGGCGGGGACCCTTCTGGCTGCGCTGGGCCGCCGGGGGCGCCCACAGAGCCAGGCAGATGGCGCCCGCGTGGCTAAGAGCCGGGCGGGGTGACCCTTCGCAGAGCAGGCGGGCCGCCAGGAGTGCCGGGATGGTGGGAGCTGTCTGCCGGCCGGGCAGGGACCCTTCTCGACGAGCAGGGCTGCTGGGGGCGCTTGTAAAGCCGGGCGGCTGCAGCCTCGTGGCTAAGAACCAGGCGGGCGGGGTGGCTGTTTGCAGAGCAAGAGTGGAATGGCGGGAGCTGTCTGCCGGCAGGGCGGGGACCCTTCTCCCCGAGCAGGGCCGCCGGGGGCGCTTGTAAAGCCGGGTGGCTGCTGCCGTGTGGCTAAGACCCAGGCGGGCGGGGTGGCTGTTTGCAGGGCAAGAGCGGGACCGCCAGGGTAGCCGGGATGGCGGAAACTGTCTGTTGGCCGGGCAGGGACCCTTCTCGCCGAGCAGGGTCGCCGGGGGCGCTTTTAAAGCCGGGCGGCTGCAGCCTCGTGGCTAAGAACCAGGCGGGCGGGGTGGCTGTTTGCAGAACAAGAGCGGAATGGCGGGAGCTGTCTGCCGGCAGGGCGGGGACCCTTCTCCCCGAGCAGGGCCGCCGGGGGTGCTTGTAAAGCCGGGTGGCTGCAGCCGCGTGGCTAAGAACCAAGCGGGCGGGGTGGCTGTTTGCAGAACAAGAGTGGAATGGCGGGAGCTGTCTGCCGGCCGGGCGGGGACCCTTCTCGCTGAGCAGGGCCGCAGGGGGCCGCTTGTAAAGCCGGGTGACTGCAGCCGCGTGGCTAAGAACCAGCCGGGTGGGGTGGCTGTTCGCCGAGCGAAAGCAGGGCCGCCAGGGTAGCCGGGATGGCGGGAGCTGTCTGCTGGCTGGGCGGGGACCCTTCTGCCGCGCTGCTCTGGGCCGCCTGCGGCTTGCAGAAGCGGCGGGTGGCCGCGGGATTGGACTCTGAGCCCGCGCTGCCGGTCAAGTTTCACTTGTCTGGGCAAACTGTCACGTCTAATAAACTTACTAATTCTCGGCAGGTCTCCTTTCAACGGAATTTTGCTAGAAGATCCTCAGTAGGTAGAATGTAGCTGTTTTAATTGGTGTTTCTGATCCCATTAATGTGGAGATATTGAAAGTGCAGCTTCCTCGCCGGCCGCCATGTTGGATCTCTAAAGCATTTCTTTCATTAAGGCTTTTCTGTAATCCCAGCAGCTCTGGAGGTTAAGGCAGGAGAATCCTGAGTTCAAATCCAGCCTCAGCAAAGCAAGATCCTGTTTTCAGTGGTATGAGATCTATCCTCAGCTGGAGAGATTGAAGTCATTGCTAAAGCCATACTGCTGTCAAAAGGAAATGCTTTCCTCTCTCATTAAACTACACTAAAACTAAACCGATCCAGTTTCTTTTTTTAACAGAGAGTGAGAGAGGAGGGAGAGAGAGAATTTTTTAATATTTATTTTTTAGTTCTCGGCGGACACAACATCTTTGTTTGTATGTGGTGCTGAGAATCGAACCCGGGCCCTAAAATGAAAATTCCAGTCTGATCTGCAAACTAGGTGTGTGTGTGTGTGTGTATGTGTGTATACATATATTTAGAAGTACAGTATATATAATGTATCATATATTTTTGTTAACAAAAGAATGAATTGAAAAGACAATGTATTAAGTCTGTTTCATATGTAAATTTGGAAAAAATGACTTCAATTGCTCTTGAAACAAATGAGAACCTGAGAGTGTATTTGATAGAAATTTTAAGGTATTTCATTGTCTCATATAATTTACTTTTTTTTCTACAGCAAACATACTGAGCAATTTAGAAGTGTAAGACAAAGGTACAAGTCAAAGTAACTCCAAATTTTGAAGTAAGTTAATTTCCTTTTTGCTCTCTTGTATCAACTCACAACATAATTACTCTGGGATATCTGAAATATGTTTATGTTAAATCAGTGCAATCACACTGAAAGACAAAAACTACTACTATACATACCTCTTTTTTTTCCTCCTCACTGCCTTTTCAGTATCCTAAGGTAGTTTAAATCAAGAATAACAGTATCAATGATTATGGAAAAACTGTTACTTTGCATGGTATATGCCAAACAAGATTCAGAGGGTGTAATGGAAGCAATATGTACTATTTTAAATTGTTGAAAAGCATCAATTACATGGGCAATTTTCTAAGGCCATGCTCAAACATGCAAAATATAATATCAGCCACCTAGAAAGCATATATTTGGCATATAAAACATTGATATAATCATTACACTGGAATGACTTTCCCCAACTCTTCATTTTTACTTTACTTGTAAAAACACAGTGTAATCAGTGACACACTTAGATTTGTTTTCCACAGATCACCAGATTTTAACTGGACTAAAACAGCAGTTAGAAATGATATTTTTAAAGATGAGTAGAGTAAAAATAAACTCCTTTCAGTTTTAAAGCAAATTAAATGAAAAACATTATGTATGCCCTTTTATTTATATGCATATTTTACAATTTCACATCCTGTACATCCATATGTAATGTCATTTTTTAAAAAAATACATATTGCTCTTTCAAACCATGTTAATCTTCTACCATGTATTTTTGGTGTCCTTTTTATCTTCAGTTATTGTCTGAGAACACAGGTAGTACTATAACGACTGAGTCAATTTCTACATATATACCGCATTGGGTACTTTCCCAACATATATCATAACTTAATATTCTGAAGCTTTTATGATTAAAACAGCTGTGAGAATAGTCTGTTACATATGATGTACCTGTTCAGGATAAAGCTGACCAATACTTATTCCTGGAGGTACAAAGTCAACTTTTTAATAATACATTTCTTTATGTTCCAATAGCTTTCTTAACTAGTATATTCCGGGACCACTATACTACTGGGTATGCATATGAAAATGCAGATCATTGGGTCCCTCAGGACCTCTCCTGAGTTAGAATCTCTTGCAGAAGTTGCTCCAGAGGAGGCATTCTCAAAATATTTTCTCAGGATTCTTATTTTCACCAAAGCTTGAGGACTACTGCTCTAGAGAGAAACATTAAAATAGTTGAAATCAATTTAAGTAAGTTTTCCAAGTGACAGTAAATAATGCAATGGCTCAGATGGGCTTTTCTCAAAATCAACCAGATCTGCCTGCAGAACTTAACATTTATATAGCTGTGGGAAAGTTATGCTTCTGGAACTTGAGTTTTATCCTGTGTTACAATTTAGAATAGTGCCAGCTTCTTTTATTTGATTTTTGCAATGCCAGTGATTGAACCCAAAATCTAATGCATGTTGCACAAATGCTTTACCCATGAGCTCATTCCAGGTCTTTGTTGTACCTGTACAAAGAGCTATGCTTTTTCACTCTTGTTCAGTTATTACTGACATAGTTACCATTTGTATTATTTATTTATTCTATGAATGTTGTTATCATAATTTAGAGAAAATAAGAAAGTATACTTATAAAAATAAAACATTTACCACATATACCAATGTATATGTATTCAAGAACATAACTTTTTAGAAAAAATGAGATCTCAAAGGAAGACTTAATTGTATAGGCTCTTTCCTATGTGATTGCCCAGCATCACTTAAAAGGTATTCAGGGTGATTTAATTGTTATAAAGTTATGCATTCTGATGTTTTATAAAGTACACATCTTTCCAACTTATAGTCAAATGTTGTAAGCCTGATTTCCAGTTTTAGTTCAGTATCCTAATTGTTTAATCTTTAATGAGTTGATTATTATATTTAGCCTTCACTTCTATCATGCTAAAATAAAGTGTTTGAATACTTGACATCTACACTCTCTTGTAGATCTAAAGCTTTAGAACTCCCTAAAGAATATTGGTTTAACTACTCATTCACCCTTTTACAGTACATGGCTAACTGACAAAGTGTGTTTGAATGAAAAATGAAATGAATGAAGAAATCCTAAAAATAGTAATTTCATTATATACATCTCTATTATTTGAGAAGGATACTACAGATGTGAAATCTTTAATCTGTAAAAGGAAAGTATGCTAAAAATCACAAAACATTTAATTTAATAAATTTCAGAATCACCATCACCTTTCCAAATGAAAAATTACAAGCCAAATAATTCAGAATAGTAAAAAATGGAATTTTCATAGGAATACATTAGTGGCTTTCTGAACTTTAGGAAGTCTCTGATTTCTTGGAAATTGTATATCTAGTAGAAATATTTTTAAAGGGTATCTATATTAGAATTTCAACAAAGTACTTCAAAAGAGCATTGCAATATGTTGCAACTGATATTAGGAAAGTTGATCAGCTTCTCAGGCAGTATTTTCTTTTCTTTTTTTTTTTGCTAGGCAGTATTTTCAATAAGAGATACATTCTTAAGAATGATAGATGATAGGAAAAAATTCATTAGATAGACAATCTTTAAACTGACTCTTGGAAAGAGTAAGATATCAAATTTCTAATTCAGGAGAAATCTTGTCTTGTCTGGAACTTAAAAGAAATGACATAGAGGAACACAAGCATTCATTCATTCATTCCTTCATTCAAGGAATCAGTGTATGATCAAAATGCACTTATGATACCCAAAAGAAGGTGGAAAGGGGCAGATTAATCTTATCAATAATTATAAAAGGGGCTGGGGATGTGGCTCAAGCAGTAGCGCACTTGCCTGGCATGCGGGCGGCCCGGGTTCGATCTTCAGCACCACATACCAACAAAGATGTTGTGTCCGCCGAGAACTAAAAAATAAATATTAAAAAATTCTCTCTCTCTCTCTCTCTCTCTCTCTCTCTCTCTCTCTCTTTAAAAAAAATAATAATTATAAAAGTGCAATGGCTAAATAAGCTTTCAAGGAGAGATCTTTAAAGCCATAAGATCAAATAACAAGGACTTTCTAATCACCGAGGCCATGAAGAATTTCTCCAGAAATGATAATTAAATTCAAGTTAAGATGCAGTTGAAATATAATAGGGAAGCTCAAAAATATTATCACCAACTTTGGAAAAGGCCTATAAAAGACCTCTGGAGTAAAATGACAGGGCCCTGAGGGATTGAGTGCCCTGCAGCTTCAATAAAAAATGCAAAGGAGAGCCTAATTCAAGAGGGATCTGGAGAAGACAGAGGAGTGAGAAAACAAAGTATTATTTAGTTCAAGTTAAAAGGCTGTCACTTTTCCTTCAGAATGTCAGAAACATTTTTGATATAAAAAGGGATTGCAAATGCAACAACACAATCAGTGTTTTTAAAATTCTGCACTTAACTAAGAAATACAAATAATATCTTTTCTTTGGTTTGTAATATCCATTTACCACTAGCAAAAAAAATTTATGCTATCTATATCAGTGATTCCCACTTGACAGTGTATAAATTTCACCCAGAAAAATTGTTAAAACACAAGATTGCAGGAACCCCAACCTCAAACTTCTGATTCAGTGTGTCAGACCTTTACATTTGCACTTACAGCTAATTCCCTGGTATTGCTGAGCTACTGTTGTTGGGACCACACATTGAAAACAATTGGTATGGATGAATGGACTAAAGACATGAGATACAAGTCCTCCTCCCATATGAAATTCTTAAATGAGTTTCCCACTAACTACATCAGAACCAATTCATGGCTTATTGTCTCTTGAATCTAAGATATATAATGCAGCTCACTTTTTTTTAGCTTCAGAAATATTTCATAGAACAGTCCAAAATTATAAATTAGAGCAAATGGTAGAGCAGCCTGCTTATGTTCACATCCTAATTCTATCCTAACAAATATGTAACTTTGGCCTACTCATTCTCTATTTCCTACCTCATCAGTAAAAGCCTGTATTAAAATTTTCCTCCTAAGCTGTTGCAATCATGAAAGTTAATGTATCATATCACTTAGTACAAGACCTGGCACATAGCAAGTGATAAATATCTGCTATTATTGTCATCTACTTTTTTCTTACTCTGTAGTCAAAAATAACATTTATTTGATAACTAAAGAACATGAAAATTAAAAATGTTCATTAGTCATGTGTGTTTTCTTTTTCACCAAGTACCTAACCAGATCAGATGCTATATCTTCTCTTATTCCTCAATGTTCATCTGCTGGCCATTTGCTTACTATAAAGTAAGTTGTGAAACTCAGGTGATTGTGTGTAAGTACCTATAGTTCTTTCTCTTTATATGAATGTGATTATTTTTAAGTATAAGAACAGTTAAAAATTAACTGCCAACACCTGTGTGTATCATGAATGCATCTCCAATTTAGTATTTTCCAGACTGGGTTTTCCTATTACATTTGCCTTCTGTGTATTCTCTATCTTGATGTTAGTTTATATTCATCATGACTTTCATCCCACTACTGTTAGCTCTGCAGGTTGCTTTGCCCTTCCTTGTGTTTTCTGACTAATTTGATTCTGGTATCAGTAAATGTATTCGACAGATGTGAGCATGTCATTAAAAAAATACTTAACATGTGTTAATACTGACCCCTTGAGACTCTTCCTGCAGCTCTCCACTGAGAGGCTGTACATTTATTAATTAGTCTTACTCGACTTTATATGACCAGGTTTTCATTCAGGCATTTATCCAATTAATTTATAGGCATCTATTATGTAGCATAATACCAAATGCCTTTCTCAAACTTAAGTATGTGGTGTCCTTTCATTACTTTTATCTCCCAAGTTAGGAGATATGCCAAAGAAGGCTATTACAATATGTGATGTGACCTACTTTTAATAAATTCACATTTGCCACTTACTTTATTAGACACCTTTCTCCTCAGTGTTCACATTTGGACTCTTTAATTATATGCTCAGCCAAAGACTTCTAATACATAAAGGCAATTTAGGAAGCAGGGAAGTAAAGCTCCACAGACATTTCAAGATGCAAAATAAAGACAAAAGGAGGAAAAAAATAGTATTGCAATTCTAGAAGGATTTGTCTTCCTGTAACCTTCAGCCTTAAAATTGTCTTTAAGATCCTAGGTTATTTCTAATTTGGGCCCTCAAATTATATCCCACACATTCCAGACAGCCAGGACAGTCTCTCTCTGCTTTTTCTTATTATTATTCTGATTGTGTAATGCATGGAAAATGGGAACTCTGGGACTCTAGACTTCTTTTTCCCCTTGAAACCTCTAAATAATTAATTAGACTGTCGAGCTCTCACTGCTGCAAATTTCCCCTTCATGTTGGCTAGGGTGGCACACATTTATTCTTAGGCAAAGCCACAGGCTAGAATAGTTTCATATTAGCTAAACATCTTAGACTATGGCATTTTATCTCTGAGGTCAGAACATGAAATCGCTCAAGTCCAATGAAAGAAGGTGAACTCAATAAAGCTTTCGGATACATGTGAAGAGTAAATGGAAATTCCAAGCAAGCTGTCAGCAACTTGAAATCTAAATCACTGATGATTTTACAAAGTAGTACATATTTATTTTAATAGTGCTACAAAGAAAGTCTGAGGCCTATAGTCTTGTACAACACATTGTCTAAAGTTTTCCAAGGTAGCAAAAATAGATGCCACCTTATTTTTTAAGTCCTCTCCAAAATCTTAGAAATGTTCTTATGATGTCCTGAAATCTCAAATCTCAAACACATACACACACACACACACACACACACACACACACACACACACACACAACCCATTTAAAATGAGCATTCTACCCACCAAATGAAATATTTAAAAGAATTCTCCAATGACACTCTTTCTCTCTCAACTTCTCTCTTGTCTAAAGAATTAAAGGGCCTCTCTTGATAGGTTTTTCCACAAGACAGACAGAATGGCACTGCAGTACCATCTACTTTTCTTCTCAATAATAAAACATTATCAGTCATACTGCAGTGCTGGTTCCATGACCAGAAAGGTATTTGACAGTAAATGAGTGGCAGTAACTTTTGGGCAGGCCACAGAGCCATAGCAAAGGTAGCAGGAAGAAGGTAGATTTCTAGGCTTGTGTTCTCACTGGCATGTGTTTAGACAAAACATCCATTTTTCAGAAATATCAATCTTCCCAAGCAGAATTGGAGGCCTTCTCTGTACTAGTCAACACTCCTATGTACTGTATGCTGCACTGTGAAACAAAGATAAGCAAGCTCCTTGGTCTAACTTTAAAAGAATGCATAAAAACTGAGCAAGCACATACCTACCAGACTCTAGGAGTTTACTCTTGAGTATTTGTAAAAGCACAAAATACAAACAAATGGAAATGTGCCAATTCCCTGGGAAACAAATCTAGAAACTCCAGGGATTCAATCTCCTTGGCAAAGCAATCACTTAGGGGATATGATGGGGGAAGTGAATTAATTCATCATTGTCATCACACTCTTCTCTCACTGTATTTTCCCTTCACAACCAATACATTAATCAAAATAAAATATATTCTGATTTTAAGCATGTAGTATTGTCTATCAAGTGCTTTGATAAGTTCACTATAAAAGGCATTATTTCTCTAGTCATTCTGACATGCTGGGTTCCCATTTCATAGATACAGAAACTAACTCTAGAAAAGCCATGTAAATGGTCCAAGCTAACAAAATAAGTGGCAGAGGCAATTTACAACTCAGGACTGGTAAGTGACATCAGGTTCAACAAGCACAAAACCATGTTCTTTGTTAATTTCCATCTGTGTAGCATTTATCCACTTAAAATTCAGCTGTCCTTGGCCCCACCAAGGGATTGTCTTGGGCAGCTTTTGGCTTATCTATTTTGGCCAATATGTCCTAAAAGTCAACTCTCTGACTGTGGAGATAGTGTGATCTTCACGTTAAGATCTCTGTTGGAATTTTAAACTGATTGTCCTAATCATCTTAGGTACTGATGACCCTTTACATAATTCCAATGCTGCATAGAATATTGGTTTAAATGGACAGATTGTCTATTCTGCAACTGTTAAATGACTCATAACAGTTTTTTGAACTGAGAAAGACCTAAGAAATAATGAATTCCTTTCCTGTTTGAAAATCAAAAAACCTGTAATGAAATCAGACGAGTGTGTTAGTTTTGGAGATGACAGCAGAACCTGGGGTTCCTTATTACCAGTTCAGCTTTCTTTCCACAATGTCAGAGTGCTTTCTATGACAAAAATTAAAGCAAGTCTTGCTGAATTATTAAATGTTGCAAGTGGATTTTTAATATGTAATTACAGCTTAGCCTCTGATTTAATTATTTGGATAATTCACTTCATATTTTCTTGGTTAATTGCTGCCATCCATCGCACTGTATAATTCAAACAATTATAAATATCAGCTTGAATTTTATGAAATCACCATGCCAAAATTTCCAAGTGCTTAGCACTGAACAAATATTTGCATAGAACTATCCATTTGTTAGATATTATATTACGGATCTGTTATCACTCAGTTGAAAAAAATGTATTTTCAAATGAAATTTTGCATCAATAAAACCAATACTTAATTCCTATTATTTAAATAATTTTGATGCATATATTCATCAAAATAATATATATTCAGCAAAATATATCTTGTTTTGTTGTTTGAATCCCTACATCTAGAAATTTAAATCTGATTTTTATATCTGAATTTATAATTTTGTGTTTTAACCATAAAAAGCTTACAAAATAAAAAGGAACAAATTTTTTATGTAGAAATGTCAAATATAAAACACTGTGATACAGAGATACAGATTCCACCCTGCTAAATATGCATAGAGTCTAGACTTATGTCTCTCAAAATATTTTTTTCCCACAGACTCCTTGAATTATATAATAGTCTGCTTACCTCCTTTTGCCTCACTTGATTTATTTCTTGCCACTGATATTGATCTGTGCTTTAGTAAAGAAGACAGACAGTAGTGAAGTGATCTCACTGAAGCAGGTGTCATCTCAGTGATTTGATATCTATGAGTCAGTGGCAGCTGATACCTGCAACTCAGTTTACCTCATCCCTCCTTATATTTGGCGGGGGGGGGGACTATCTTTTATCCAATTAATCCTCTTTGTGTATAAGTTAATGTGAGAAGTGTTCTTTTTGATTCCTCTAAATATGTTCTAATGTTAACAAATGTAATGTTTTATTTGTACATAATTTATGTTTCTTTCTTCTGGTGAGCTTTGAAAAATGAGAGTTGGGTGATAGAAAAAGAAGAAGCAGACATAGTTTCTGTATCTGTTATCCAGGAGGAAGAAAGGGAGGTGGCATGATTAGCTTTTTTAATTGTTTATTTGAAAGTCCCATTTAAATAAAATCTGGATGATGCTATCAAAGAAGTGATTGAAAAGTAGAAATTCCAGGCAAATCTTAGTATCTCTGCAGGTGATTAATTGCCTCAAAAACGAAAGAGGTGTCAAGATTGACAAACAACAGGCCTACCCAAGATTTTCTCAGCATGGTGCTAGAATTTTGAAGAACATCCTTATCAGATCCCTTCTTATGTGTGTAAAAATCTATATCCTGAACATGAGCACAAAGGCAGGGGGGCAGTATAATTTAGGACATTCCTAAGAGCTATCGCTGCATGATAAGCTACTACCATGGTCAGCATATTTTAGGTAATCATGTATGACAACTTATAGTATATGCATTTAATTTAAGGAAAATAAATACTTCTTTAAGAAGTATGAATTCTCCAAGTGTGGTGATCTGATCTTGTACTTGAAAACTGGATGGAAATTGGCAGGTATTTTTATTTATACACTTTCATACCAATGTTTTGATGTCTGCTGGATTAACATAGTTTAAAACAGAGGGCAGTTTTGTTCATCCAACCTGGTTGATAAAAGGAGTGAGGTTCACCTTCTTTTGTTTTCCTGTTTTTTCCAGAAGTGGTGTCACAAAAGAAAATATGCTCTAAGCCACAGTTCTGGCCTATGTTTGAGATACAGAGCAGAGACAAGGGGTTTGCTCAAAGCTTTTCTGCCTATATGGAATAAACAAACACAGACATGAAAAATCTACCTCAAATGTTACACAGCATCTAGGATATTTGAGAATAAACTCTGGCTAAGGAATTCATTAGATATATTAAATTGAGGCTGTGTGAGTAAATTTAGAGGACACAGGATAAAGTTGAATTTATAGCAGAGATTAGTTTGAAATCTCTTCCTTGCCTTTTACAAACTGATCTTAGTCTATTAAAGTTTTTAAGCCAATATTTCCCAATATAAAAAAATGATTGTATTTTATATAATTTAGAGTTGTGCAATTTGTAAGCAATTATTGGAATACTTTTAACACAATGCCTGGAGCATAGTAAGTGTCTGATAAATGGTCATTACAATCTTACTTTATACTTATTCTCACATAGTAAGTGAGAAACATTTGTTTAATTAATGCTTTCTATAGTCATAGGTTCACGAGACCAAAAATGACATGTTTATATATTAGCATGATTAACTATAACTTTATAAAAAATATCAAAGTATACATCATCATACCTATAGCTGTTGGATTCCCTATTGAAAGATTCATTGTACCTCCCAAGGCTCCTGAGAGTTATAGGAAGGCTAGGGCAATGAGAGGTCACAGGGTAGAGCCTGTGGTAGTGTAGCTGGTTGTCATGGGAGGTGTATATTCCAAGAGAGAGTAGAAGTGGTTATGTGGGAGTGTGTGAACATAATTGATCCCCCAGCTCTAGCACAGACTGCTTCTTTCGCTACCTTGCTTCCTTCTTTCCCTCTGTCATTCTCATTGTGTTATCCTCTCTTTCCTTCCTTGCTTTCATCTCTATCTTCTATCCTTTCTCTTCTTACTCCTCCTTTCTCTTCTTGCTCTCTCTCTTACTTCCTTCTTTCCTGGTTTTCCTTCATCTTCTTCCTTTTTCTCCTTTCTTCCTCTTTTTTATTTTCTTAATGGACACATATAACATGGCATTAACAAGCCTGATCTCAGCCACGACTTATTCATAAGTGTGGCCCCACTGAAGGTCCAATCTAGGAATTCCATGTAGGTAATAAACGTATCACAGTCACTAGCCTGTTTTGTGGCACCTCTTTTAAATTTTGCTTGATCTCTGCACATTTTCTCATAAATTTTTCTAACCCAGCAATGTTTTTTCTCTTTTTTTTCCTTTTTCTCTCACAATCTTAAACTTAGAAGATTACCTAAGCTAGTCCAGTGTGACTCCTTCTTGCACTTTGAACTGACACCTGGTCCCACTCTGAATTTGTTTCTCTTCTCCATTTAACCAGAATGCATCCTGGGTCTTGAAACAAATAGGCAATCACTTGCCTATGATATTTCCATTTTTTAAATAAATTGTGTTATAATTGTAATTATTTTCTATTTAAAATTTCTCCTTATATTCGAAAATATTAAAAGTTGATTCTGATTTTTAAAAGAAAACTTAAATACAAAAAGTGAAAAAAAATAGTTTAGAGCAAAGAAGTTTATATTATTAGGACAATTTGGATACAGTTATTTTTTAGGGAATGAATGGTGGCTCAATAGTTTATGTTATATAGTTTATGCTATAGTTTTGGTCAAAGAGCATGCTATGGTTTAAGTGTATCTCTCAGAATTCCTGGAATTTAATGCAGACACATGTGGGCTTAATGGAAGATGTTTAGATCATGTGGGCTTTACTCTCATGAACAAATTATAGCTGCTTTATGAAAAGATCTGGAGTGAACTGCCTTCTACCATGTGATGTTGCAGCATGGATGCTGAAGTCTTGATCCTGGACATTTTCACTACAAGTGTAGTGTGAATCACTGTAATTCTTATTCATTATGAGTTGACCAGTCTGTAGTACTTTATTATGATAACACCAAACAGACTAAGACAGACAGAATTGTATAACTTTGAGTAGCCATTGTTTTCTCCATTTTGAAATCTGCTTTATTTTTGCCCGGGTGGAAAACCAAGACATTTATTCCCATTCAAAATGAATGCTCTAAGACAGTAACACAGTTTATATGGAATACTCTAGCACTTCTTGAATTCTCTGAATTTTTTGCCATAAAACAAAGTGATAACATTTTATTGTAAAATTGAGAGTTTGACCACTCTAGAGCATATGATTTTGAGAATTCTGTCTCAATTGGTCATCTAGCATGAGGTAGCTGAACATTACTATATTCTTAAAACACTTGAAGAATCTGAATTACTAAATTAACTCATAAAATTGTCATTTTTGTAGAAAGCTGCCACTAATGAAGTGAGGTATAATATATTTGATAATAAACTTTTGAATTCACTTGTCATAATTAGCTAACGGTTCAATTGCTTTAACACTATTTCTCATTAGAAATAATAGTCATATCAGCAGTACAGAGAAGCTTTTCTTTCTCTTTGCAGTAGCTGGAGGACATAAAGTCAATTCTTCTAATAACTAAGCCTACATATTTAAATGTAAGCTTAACAACAGAGCTGGAGCACAAGCTGTTCAAAATAATATTTAGAATGAGATTTCTATTCTGCCATTAGTCCATCCTTATGATTCTAATTTTAATAGTGGTGTGCTTATAGGTCTTTTGAGGATTCATTAAAAGACTGGCATATATAATATATAAATGATCATATGAGATGAAAAGGTGAAACACTCGTAAAACAATAATATTCTACAGTGTTGTTGATTCATCCTGAAGGAGCTGTAATAGGCTATAACATAAGACTGGAACATAATCAATAAGTTTATTTTCTTCAGTAGATGGTATTAGTGTTAAAGTAAACTCCTTACTCGGGAATGGGACCAGCTTCTCAGGATGGGGTTTATGTAATTCCAGCACTAAGGGATTTCCTTTATCCTTGTGCTGCTTGAGGGGGTTGAGAGAGTTGGTTTTCATTGAACTATGGTGTGCACATTCCAGGAAAAACTTGATTTTTTTTCCTGTGCCTCAATGGATAAGAGGCAGCTCTAAAACCTGGATGAGATATCTTAGGGCCTCCAAAGATTTTTTAAAAGTAGAGAAATTTATGAGCTGCCATAATGCAATCAACCCATGGGAAGGGGCAGGCAATCAGTCACTCCCAGAAACAATAGAATACTTCTTAGTAAGGAGGCACCAAGTGAGACCCACTGCTATACTTTCCTGGGAGATTTGGAGCGGTTGATTTAAAAAACAATTGTGAAAACATTAATAGTGTATACTCCTTATTATTCTTATACTTTTATGTCCATTTTGTATTTCTACTAAAATCTCAGATAATAATGAAAATATTTAGGGGTCTCTTAGCTTCTAATGCTAGCCCTGTAAAAATGTACAAGAAATTCCACATGTATTCAACAACTCCAGATTTGGGTTTGTTCTGTTGCTTCTTGTTACTGAATTCTAATTGTTCTAATATTAACTTGCTCCAGGATACACAGTGAGTAGGGCCCAGATTTAAACATCTTCACTCTACCTTCAGAGACTGGTTATCCTCCATTCTGCAGTACTGAGACTATTCATATTTTAACATAGAGGTCTCTTATCTTTGTCTTCTAAATGTTCCTCTGCTATCTGCTCTCATTTCTCAACATATTAATAACATGTCTGAACTTTGGGAAAGCTTTGTACCTTATCATAATGTAGTTAGCACATTCTACCTTCTATAATTTTTGTGACTATAATATGTAAAATGTGTATGGTATGTGCAAAGACATATTTGTTTTAGGTAAGTGTGTGTGCACATTAATGTATATACCATAAACACATATTTCATGTATATTTATTCACATTCACATATATGTGCATATATGTATAGGTTAAAATATCTATATCTATCTATATATTTGAGCTAAAATTGCTAAAGATTACTTAAAGTGAATATTATATTTTAACATTAATTTAATTGATTAATGGACTAGATTGTGTCCTGTTCTCCATACTACCAAGTTTGTATATTGAATCCCTAATCCCTAAAGTGGTTATATTTAGAAATGTAAGGGGTTAAGCTTAAATGAATTTATAATTTAAAAAGATAATTGTCAAATATGCTCATGAGGGTGGAGCCCTGATTCAATGGGACCCTATAAGAGGAGGAAGAAACATCAGTAGTGCTTGTGCACAAAGGATAAGCCATGTGAGGACACAGTAAGATGACAGTCATCTGAAAGCCCAGTAAAGAAAACTCAGCACCTTTATCTTGGACTTTCAATCAAAAATGATGAGAAATCAATTTCTATAGTGTTTCATTATGTCAACTCATGCAGGTTAATACAGCATCCACCATAATAAATGCTTAATATAAAATAGAAAATTGATAAATATTTGATATTTGCAGAAGGAAATTATATTTAAGATAGTCAGGGGGCTTCATCTTTGCACCAAATGTAATTACAATGCTGTAATAATCTTTGTGTAGTAT
The DNA here is from genome assembly GCF_048772815.1 of Callospermophilus lateralis. NCBI lineage: Eukaryota > Metazoa > Chordata > Mammalia > Rodentia > Sciuridae > Callospermophilus > Callospermophilus lateralis. The sequence goes on along the minus strand of NW_027514514.1, from coordinate 560,881 downwards.
ACAGAATGCAGAGTAGGAATCTGCAACCAGGGCTAGATTCAAAATATTACTATAAGTACTGGTAAGTTTTCCACTATAAAAGTTTAGGGAGGCAGCATGGATGAGCATATTTATCTTCTCTAACCTACTTTAGAGTCAATTTGTTTTAAGGACCTTAAGTCTAATATGACAAGAATCTGTCTGTTCTTAAAGATGTCAATAAAATATTGTAGGATTCCCTGTGGACTCTTTTATTCAACAAAGGCCTACAAAGTACTTTGTACATAGAGTACTAATAAGAGGCTCTGGCTTATAAATTCCTGGCAATTAAAAGAGATTTAGGGACACTTTATTTACTATAAGGCATACTTAGTATGGTTACAGCTGCCTTTATCTTACAGATTTTAATGAAAATGAATATGATCCTAAGAGATTTCATTTGGCTTTCATGATAACATGAATAACATGGTAATATGCAATTTGAGAGTAAGAATTCCATTAAAATCACAATTAATGGGAGACAAAAATTATAATGATGAAAATCCCAAGGGTCTTCTCCCAGGCTCTGGTCTCTCTTTTACTGTCTCCTAAAATAATTACATCCATTCCCTGAATCAGACATTATCATCTTCAGTCATTTTTCTTTTCTAACTCTAGATTTATATATTGATCTTTCTATGTGACATTTCTTCTTTGAAGTCATAGAAGCAATTCAAACTTAATATTTCCAAAGTTGAAATCTTGATTTTATTCAACTTCACTATGTCCACTACTCATTTTCACCTTATCCATTTCCCCTATTTCAGAAAATGTTACCTGCATCCACTTAGTTGCTCAGGCCAAAAACACAGATTATCTTTAAATGATCTTCCCATCTTATGTAACCCATTTGCTTTCTACTTTATGAGAAAAACTAACGAATGGATAAATATTGTGACAAAATTGTACTAGTCATTGACAAAATTATATGCTATTTATGCAATTTGATGAGATCACCTGGTGAAGCTCCAATAGAATAAAACTAAAGACAAATACAGTAAAATAAGGGGGAGTAGGGGATAGAAGCACAAATATCAGTAAGACAAGAGGTGGAGGAGCTAGAGATAGGACTGCAAATAAATTCCTGTACACAGGTATATATTATGAGCAATAGGAAAATCCAAAAGACTCTGAAAGTTTCAGGTGCTTCAGAGGGACTCAAAGTATTTGGTCGTACTGATAAAGAACAAGAAGTCATTTTTTAATATTTTTATCATATGAAATATTCTATCTTGCCAATACAGTTAGAAAACTTTTAACTTTTTAGATATATTAATGTGTGTGTCCAAATGCTTGATCTTAAATCACACTGATCTATTATGTTCTTGCCAATATACTTAAGAAAGTAATGAAACCCAGGTCAAGCAATAGGAAATTGGAAACATCTCATGCAACATGTATTTTTGAAAATAATTTTGATCTGTATAATTATTATGAAACTCCTTAAGAGTCATTTAAACCAAGGAGGTTATGTTTTATGAGTTCATCCAAGGAATATTAAATCCAGATTTTCCTATAAAGAGGAGGAAAAGCAACTCAGAATCTGAGTGTTGTATTAGGAAGATTTTCCTCCTCACAAATATATTCAGTCTTAAAAAGCATACATTTCAAATTCTTCTGCCTCTCCCACACAATGTTATATATAGCTCTACAATATAATGTATTCAACTCACGACATTATAGTCCTTAAAGGTCAGTGTAGCTGATTAGGCACTCCTTCCCATATCCCAGCCATCACCTCTCTCACTTCCCACATCAGACTGAAATGGCAGAAACCCAAGAACATCTGACAGAATCAAATCTTCCACAGAGGCAGTGAATGCTGCATGATTTTGACACCATGATTTTATTATAAGTAGGCTAGAAATTGCATCAACAGTTTCCTGACAATAGTTTTCTTGATAAAAATTTCATACAACAAAAGTGTCTGTCACCTGACCCTGACTTCCACCAGATGGCTTTTAAGTTTGAAATCTTTCCAGAAAGATTTCAGTGATTTTTTTTTCAGGCATTAAAACAAACATGAACAAAGCAGGTTTTTCTTCTTTTATTCATGAAAGTTGCTATGCTGAATTGGAAAGGGCATAGCTTCTCTCAAGTTCTAACTGGAGCCTCAGCACCAAGATTTAGCATCTCCACCTGCACCATGATCTCAAGAGGCTCCTACTTTATAGAGTGAGTGGCAAGCTTTTGGGGTTAACAAGGATCCATGATCACCGTAGTGAAGAAGATATCATGAATGAAATGTTGTGGTATTAAAGGGAAAAATGGTGTGAGTTCTTGTTAGCACTGTATTCATGATATTCAAAGAAATAATATCCTATTCCTCTTCAGTGTTAAATATATAACACTCACATACTAAAGAAAAAATTAAAAATAGCAACAGTAAAAGAAATGTTACATTTCTGATTTTTCCTCAGGTAAGGGGAAAGCAATATAATTTTTAAATAAAACAAAGTAGACATTAGTTTGAACCAAGTTTTTGCCACATATATGCCATATATACATATATATATACACATACAGAGAAGAAAGACCTTCAATTTTTGAAGTGTCACTTGCTATTTGTGATCACTGCTATGTTAATCAACCCTGAGTCATAAATTTATTCCAATTATAGAAAATAAATATCACTTATATGGCAAGGCCCTGATAGGATTTAAGGAAGATGATATACAATTTCTGACACTTAATTCTTATTTTTTGGTATGGTAACTAGTAACTAGGATTATTTTATATGGAAACAGATGAAATCATTAAAGTAAGTTTGTAATCTATTTTATATAATTGTAATATCACTCCATTGAACTTGTTAATAATCCTGATCTGTTAAATTCGAATAAGTTATAATCACCAAAGGGTATAATGATTTTGTTTGTGAAAAGAAAATTATTTTATTCTCACCATTAACATTGTAACTCTCCCACCTGTACTCAAGCCCCCACTCGTAGAGCAATGCATGCAAACCTGTATTTTCACCAGTCTTTATAACTATTAGACATTTCAAATTTTATTTTATTCTCTATATATCCAATAAATTTAATATAGAATTCAGAATCACATTTGCTGCTGGAATAACAAAAACAAATTAGCTAATCTCCTGATTTTTAAAACATGTTTTAGTAATGTTAATATATGCCAAGGTGATAATTCTACATACACTGACTACTTTAAAACTTTCAAAGTAACTTTTTAAAGTCATGACCTCATTGATTTCAACATACCAGTATGTTGAAATAGATATAATTCTGCTTTACTTGAAGCACATATTATCCCTTGAGAAAATATTACAGATGCTGAGAATTAAGCATACCTTTTCTCTCATCATACAACTATTTTATTAAATAAAGACTCAAGAAACAATTCTTAGAAATGTAAATAGTTATTTACATAATATTTTACATAACAAACTCCTTATGAGAAATGAGAATATTAAAATTTCAAAAGTATAGTCACAGCAAGAGGTAGGCAAGGCATGAAGATAAATCAAATCCTATTTTTTGCCATGCTGTGAAAAGACTGCTGGCTTTTAATCATCCTGAGGTGCCATATGTAAATTCCATCAAAAAAGAAGTTTGTTAAATGTTATATTACAAAACCACAGGGAGCAAAGCTATTTATAAACATCAATTAAAATACATACCAGAGTCTAAACTCATTAATAATATTTTACTAATCTGGCAATACATATCTCTCATATTTACTAAATCTTTCCCCTATTTTTACATGCAAACAACAAATCCAAATTACCAAAGTCTGCCTTCACACTCTCAGTTTGCTCAAGGTCACTACAAAGTTTCTTAGGCAAAAAAACTACAAAGGCTCCTCGTTAAACAACTTGATAAGAAGAAAATGCAAGTCAGAACAATCTCAGAATGAGTGTCATGTGTAAAACCTGAAGTCATCAATAAGAAATAAGAAGCATTATTGCCCAGATATGGAAAGGATAAATATCACTTTACTAGAAAATAAAAATGTTGCTTTGATCCAGATCAGAATGTGTTAAGTAAAAAGTTCAAAATCTTTGTCAACATGTCTCATGATGTTAAAAGTTTATACCCCAAAAGGGCAATCTTTAACATTAACATCAATTAAAAAAACAAAACAATATTTAGGTACAAAGGCATTATCAAGCCAATTATCATGATTTATTATTCTTTTTTATTGGTCTATTCAGTGTTCCATTTCAATTTCCCTTTCCTAATCTATCTCAGCTATGAGTTATAGTTTCTCGAATTTGAATCTTTTATTTTACTAATATTCTCTTCAAATTTTCTCACATTCACATACAAAATCTCCAAATTAGTATTTCTCTCTTAAACCAGTTAATTTCTCAAGACATGAAATAACTTTGTTTCCTCTCTTCTGTTTTTTTCTAAATATCTTCCAGGCTCCTGATGGTCTCAGACTCCCCTACCCTTATAATACTTTCTCATGTGCTACAGTTTCCCATGGTGCCTTTGGGACAAACAAGACTCCCCAAGTTTTACTCTCTTTAATAAACCACCCTGTTATGCCACAAGGACCACATAAGGACCCGATTCCACAGTCCTACAATATCCTCCTTCTTCTACACACAGCATCAGTATGTGATAGGCACCTGATGCTACAGGGTTACTAAGCTCCAGGGTTGTTTTTTCCACCTAACCATGCTAATTTCCCTTCAGTGGCTTCAGGAATAAATTCTCGCCTGCAGTGTCATGCTGTACATTTCCCCTTTTCCTAAAGCTGAGAGTCAGTGGACAGAAGGAACGGAAGTTGCTTTGAAAACAGGAAATATGGCATCCTACCAGGAGACACGCAGCACCAAGTATCACAGGGGTAGACGACATAATTATCCTTATCATTCCCCATGACCAGAGGCAATGACAAGAGGAAACAAACTTCTTCAAAGGGGATGACATCATGTTAGATACAAGGAGTTGCCACAAAAGTAATGTTTTATTTATAGTATACCTCAGCACTACAAACAGATATTGCCTAATTCACAAACCATTGCAAAGCAAACAGAAAGTGAAATCAACATTCCCAGGTGTTTATTTTAGTTGGACAATCTTATTATAAAGAGTTCATTATTTAGGGGCCATAAAGGGATTGATAGCAGAGAGTTCCAAGTCTCCAACATATTCAGTATTCATATGTGCATAAAGTAAATCCTGTCATATCTGTCTTCTGATTAGGAGAAATTTAATGCTTCGGTTCTTGGTAATGTTTGTTGTTTTGTTATAACTGGTATGTAGATTGAATGGCAGGTGACATTTCATAAGATTTAAATAAGGTAAGAAATTAATCAAATTAACATAATGCTTTTCTAAAGTATAATGAGTCATTTGCATATAAAGTACAATAGAGTCTGTAAATACAAAATGAACTTCAAATTAATGAGGAACATCGTGAACTGCATTTGTTACATTTTATGAACAGACAAGAAGAAAAAGCCTGTAAATATTCCCAACTCTAAACTGATTTATGATAACTTTTGTGGCTGTAATGTCCTGCTTAAACCTTATAATACTCAGCAATCCCAGACATCTAGAGAATTTATGCCTCCATTTTTGACATCAAGAAAACAAGCAGACAATCATTGCAACCATTTTCCTATCTGAATCAGAAAAGACACTTAAGGCTATCATACTTCAAGGAGACCCCAAGATAGAATTTGAAACAAATTTGCTCAGAACATAAGTAGGGTAAAAATTTTAAAAAATGGGGAACAAATATTAAGAGCTAAACAAATATTAATAGCTCTAAAAATGCACTTTAGACAATAGTCTAGATCTAGTGTTAGCAGCTATTGTTTGGAAAGGATCAGAGAGTAGATAATTTAGGCTTTGTGGTAGATACTGTTATTGCTTACAAATACTGAACTTTGCCTTTATGGAGCAAAGCAGACACAGATAATATTGCAACAAAAGGACATGACTATGTTGCAATAAATTTGTATTCACAACACTCAGTTGGATGGCTTTGCGCAGTGGGCCACAGTCTAACATCCAGTTTAAAACAGTGCTGTCTTACAGAATTGTCTTTGATGATAAAAATAGTCTATACTTACTTTTGGCCATAGAGGACAGACAATATGGCAGACATGACAGAAAATGAATTTTCAATAAATTATGTTTAAAATAAATTAAATTTAAATTTAAATAGTCATATGTGGTTATTAGCAATCCTATTGGACAGTGCAGGTGTAGAAGTTTCTATAAGACAGTGACAAATTAATGGCAAGAGTTACGGAAAACCTCAACATTCCAAAAACTGGATTTCATTAAGGAAACCAGACATCACAAATTTCAGCAAATACTATTTAAACGGAATAAATGCAGTAGAGTCCTACATGGATAGTGCACTTTTTCCTAAAGAATACAAAAAGGAAAATATCAACATATGTTACACATCTGAGTAAATATAGTGAGTTCATATTTGCTAGGATTGAACAGCAATATGTCATTTTGCATCTTAGCTTCTTTGATAGTGGCATTTTTAAAATGATAGGCTTAGAATATTTTACAATAGCCATAATATATTTGAAAAGATACTCCCAGCCGATGTGTAAAAAGATTTCTGCTTGTCCTGGAATTTAAGGATTTATTCCAAATTAAATAAAAAGCATTGACCAGAATTTAAACTAACTTCTGGCATCCAGATGGCCTCCATGGTGTATGACTTCTGATCTGGCTAAAGATCAAACTCACCTTCTGCTTCTTGTTCTGTCTCTAAGCTAGCCCTTTATTACATCAAATGACCCTCCACTGTAAAAATTCCCTTAATGCACTATTCATCCTGTTTCTGTCTGTATTTACAGGGTTTACAACTTTTAGGAGATAAAGTGCTTGTAAAAATTACCATAACTCTTCATTACAGAAGTGATCTGAGGTCTTGACTCATGCCACTAGCCATCTGAGTTAAGTTTGTGCAAGCCAAATTTTCATTTATGTCCTGACTGTGATGGAACCTCAAAATATCTGTGTTCTGCTGGAACCATAATTTTCCAGAAATATTATTAAAATTAGCTTTCAGTTATGTGTCAATATAGAAGTTTTATATAGGTATACATCTCTCATATAAATTATCAGTCTCAATTATGTGCTAAAGATTTATGCATCATAAATGACTACATCTGTTCTCTGACATCACAGTACTAGATATATATGATTTGTTCCTAAAGGAAATTTCATAGATCAAGTTGCCTGGGTGACTTTTTTTTGGGATACAGTCAATGTGCCAACAATCAGCTTTAGGGAGATGCAACATTGCTCAAAGAGACAATGAAGTCCAGCTTCTCTTGCCATCAAATATTGATGTTTCCATATTTAAGATCATGAAACAGTCTTTACATAGGTAGAGATTTATGAATGTAGGAAATTGGAGAGGAGTAGGGAGAGCTAGCTATTGTTCACAAATAGTGACTTACTCTTCTAGGGTATTTAAAGATATTTAAAATGCAAATAGTCTGTGAAGTGCACTTAACAATTTAAAGACAGAACAAAAGATGAAAATTTTGCTCCAGGGGACAGGGATGGCACACATGTGCTTATGAAGATAGTGCTTTTCTCAATCTCATAAATTTCAAGCCAACTTTGCATTATTTGAGTCTGAGCAAGGAAAATACTGCCTGCAGTTTCTTCAGTATTCACATCAAAACATTGCCTACATCCCTATTTTTATTCTTGTCACTTATAAAATATTAAAATATAATCATGCACCATTTAAAAACCAGTGAAATGACAATAATTACAAGCAATTGAAGGATTGATTTATGTGGAGAACAATTATTTTGATTCATTTTATATATTTTTTTTTGATGTTCTACTATTATTTTCTTTCCTTTTAGGTCACAGATATATTTTGGGATTTGAAGAGAAAAATAATCACTTTTTAATGAAGCTTGGGGATTTTCCTAGATACCTTTAGAGTTGTATATAAGATCTTAATTTTGTTTGTTTGTTTTGGTACTGAGGATTGAACTCAGGGATGCTTTACTACTAAGCCATATCTGCAGCTTCCCCTCTTATTTTTGAGAAAGGGTCTTGCTAAGTTACTTATGGACTTGCTAAATTGCTGAGGCTGGCCTCAAACTTGCAGTCCTCCTGCTTTATCCTCCAAATTTCTTGAAATTGCAGGCGTGTGCCACCAGGCTTAACTGTATATAATATTTTAAGAGCAGGAGACAAAAAAAAAACAGAGATAAGGACAGCCAGACAGTTTGCAAATAAGCACAACAGGAAGAGTGCTAAGCCTACTCTGTTAATTGCTAACAGAGTTATTTAAAGTAAAATTATCCTCCCTGAGTAAAATCAGATGCTAATATACATTGTTTTACAACCTCTTAATCTCCTTTGTTTACCCCTTTACAGTCACTCTTCTAGGGTTAATCATCTTGAGATCACAAAATCTCCTCTCTCCAAATAGTTTTATCAGAGTTCAGGCTGCCAAAAAGGAGCTTGCAGCTTTAGACAGAATTGACTACCACAACAACCCAAAGTAGCCTCATTGTGTCTTCTGGGTCTCATCTTCAGAGGTGAGTGAAAACTATTATAATCATTCTATAATTTACTGAAATCAAGAAATTAACAATGCATGTGGTCATGAGCTGGCAAGGGGAAAAAAAGGAAAAAAAGGAATCAAAATCAGAAGAAAACTGAAGAGCTGCTCTTAAAAGGCAATTATGATTTTAGTGGAAGGATGTCCAGTGAATAAAATTTAAATGTAAAAAAAATAGTGCTAAGTTGTGAATAGAAAGAGAAGATAAACAATGCATACTGAGGCAGAGGATTTAGTGTCTTTAATTTTCAAAATGTTCTGATGAAGGGCTAATATTTATACTTATGTTCTGAACCAGAAATCTGAGTTTCAATAATATTAAGAAACCCTCCTGTGGTCATATAATGCAGTTAATTCATTTTGTTGTTTACTAATAAATACCAATTTGATTCTGAAACACAATTTTAATTGCTGAGAATGTATTTTCTTTTTTACTCATTCATTTATTAATCATGATTTATTAGGTGACTTCTATGTGCCATAATCTGCCATATGTTAAGAATGTGACAGCAAACAAGACCTGGTCCCTGCCAGAAAAAAAAAAAAGAACAATCATTACACAAACAAATGAAATTAAAAGTGTGATTACATATTTTGATAAACTGCTATGAAAAGAAAGAGAGTTAACAGAAAGAATAGAGAAAGGACTAATTTATAAGATATTGAAATTCAGAGAGAGCGTCTCTAGGATGTTATACCTGAGCAGGAAGCAGATGACGAATTAACCAGGAGGAAAGTAGATCTAAATTTCACAGGTAGAAGGGATAGCACATACATGAGGCCCTGGGATGGGAAATGTCCTACAAGCATTGATGGACAGGGTTTCACAGGAGGAGAGACTCTGGATGGGGCTTCAATGCCAGCAGCAGGTCAAAGGGAAAAAGGTGCAAAACACACATTCAGAGCTGTGTGCCTGGATATTGATCCAAGTCATCTAATCCACGTCCAGTGTCCTTCCCATCAGACCTCACTGCTCCAGAGCAGTAAGCATATGTGCTTTTCTCAATCTGCCTCCATCATTCATGGCAGCTTAAAGAATATCACATAGATTTAAAAAAAAAAAAGCTGGGATTTGAATGCAAAACACTTACTCCAGGTTCTAAGCCTGTAACTATGAAGCTATGAAAGAAAAGAAAAAAAAATATGTGCATTGTGGTGAAGGATATGCTGATGTTTCTCTACTGTTACTCTAGAACTAAGCTACTCTAGGATATTCTCAGAAACACACACACACACACACACACACAGTCATACTGGTGTGTGGCACTTAGGGCAACTGTGAAAATTGCCATAGGAAGGTGAGAGAAGTGAATTCTGAGGAGACAGGCCTAAGAAAGTAACAAGGCTGACTCCTCCAGAGGTTGGTCAGGGGAACAATATGCAAACCTAAAAGATGACACAAGGATGGGCTTCTGTGTGTGAGGCTGTATAAAAAGTGGCCTGTGTATCTAAGTGCAGAGAGAAGACAGAATCAGAATGAAAAATCCAGTCTTGAAGATCATATGAGACATGGACTGTTAAAACATTTTTACCAAAGAGAATGTGACAGAAAGGGAGATCAATTCAGAACAGACTAAAAGAAAAGGTCAAACTGAAAGAGCATTAAATGCTACTATTTGGGAGGGGAAAATGTAATACTTACCATAATGATTCCAAGTGTTGCTAATGTAAGACATTTTAAAATACTACCATGAAATAGTACCACGTCATTTTAAGAGTGGTTATGACAGTTGCCATATCTCTGAAATGCTGGCTTTCTTTTTTTTTTACATTGACCTCTGTAGCAGACATGACAGAAATGTATATTATGTCATAGAAAATAACCAAAAACATACTAAATCGTAAACTAAAAAAGTGGTCACTATTTCCTCATGCATGTGCATTTTCATATTTCTTTCAGTTTTGATTGAGTCTTTTGAGAGTGCGATAGCCAAAAATATTATCTTAGGGAAACAGTAATAATTAATCAAATAAATTTTAGGTATAACATTTATTCCACTTCCTCAGAAAAGTATTTTGCATGTGTATTATGCAGCAGAGTTTATAGATATAAACTATATTTCAGAGATTTGTATCTATTTGGTGCATGAAATAGCAATATCAATATAGAGGATTTCAAAGTCCTGAGAGTAGATCTGTATCTCTAAAAGTAACAGATTCACAAAAATTATTCTACGAAATGAAGGCTTAATTATTATAGAAACAAGCCGGGAAAGGTATATATCAAAACTGCACCAAAGCACTTGCTGTACACATATGAAGTCTCCAGAACCAAGGGAGGGAGGGGGAAGTGGGGGGGGCCTTAAGGGGAGGAATGGAAATTGGCTCAAATCCTAAAAATAAATCTTTCTCATTCTGTAAATCTATTAACTATTTTATAGAGATTCGGTTTCTTTAAGTACAAATTGGGGATAGTTTTGAGAATGTAGAATATAATACATGCTGAAGTTTTACCCATATTGGGCATTCTGGTATATGTAAATTGATATAGAATCAAACAGGTTTTACTTAAGAATAAAACAAAACATTTTAGAGCATCTAGTGTGAGCCACTAAGTGTGCTTTGATGATCTGGTCTCTGATATAATCATGGAAACAAAGTCGGAATTATGAATCCAGTTTTCTGGTGAAGAATGTGAGCTATTAAATAGAACCAAATGTTCTGTTTATTCCAGGTTGTCTATTCCAAGTCCAGTGTCCTTCCCATCAGAGCTTTCTGCACCTTAGCAGTAAGCATTTTTCTTGTTTTCTTTTTTAAAAGTTTTGTTTGTTGTTTTTAGTTACACATGACAGTAGACTGTATTTGGGCATATTAATACGAACAGGAAGTATATCTTATTCTAATTAGGATCCCAGTCTTGTAGATGTACATGATGGTGAGATTCACGATGGTGTATTCATATATGCACATAGAAAAATCACGTTAAATTTATTCTACTAACTTTCCTATTCCTATCACCCCACCCTTCGCTTCATTCCTCTTTGTCTAATCCACTGAACTTCTATTCTTCCTCTCCTACCCCAGCCAGTTGTGTGTTAGCACATCAGAGAGAACATTCAGCCTTTGGGTTTTTGGGGATTGACTTATTTCACTTAGCGTGATAGTCTCCAGATCCATCCATTTACCAGCAAATGTCCTAAAGTCATTCTTTTATATTGAGTAATATTCCATTGTGTATATCTGACATATTTTCTTTATCCATTATCTGTTGAAGGGCACTTATGTTGGTTCCATAGATTATCTATTATGAATTGTGCTGCTGTAAACATTGATTTGGCTGTGTCACTATAATATGCTATGTAAACATTGATATGGCTGTGTCACTATAGTATTTTGATTTCCTCCATCATTCTTAGCACAAGAAAGCATGGGATTTGAGGACATAAACAACTTGTGGGGGTTGGGAGTAGTGAGTTACAAATTGCTGCTAGAGCACCTACAAAGAATCACTACTTACATAACAATCTACTCTACCCTTTATTTATTTTAGGAGCCAAATGTAATAAAGCAACCAGATTTACCTTTCTACGTAAACACATAGAATACATGAAATGACAGTTTACAAAATCTCATTTATTAGGGAATAAAGGAAATAAGCCCGAAAGATAGAAGACCAGTGAGATCAGCCCTAAAATACTCCAATTTACTGTATCGAGAGAATTTCCAAGTTCCACTGCAGGGATAGGAAACTCAGGAGAGGCCTGGCTGTTTCCCAAGATAGTTATAGTTCTCAAACAGAATGCCCAACAGAGAGATAATTGAGTTTCTGAACAAAAATGATAACAATCTAGTATGGGCTTTATAAATATGTAAAGGTATGGCAATAATAGCTCAAAGGAGAAAGAGAGGAGGAATAGAGGTATGCACTTAAAATGTTCTTTTTCTCTATGTGAAATGCTATAAGAGTGCTTGAAAGTACAGTGTGGTGAATTAAAGATATAACTAAAAACCCCATCATGATTATTGCAATATGTAAAAAGAAAATAGAGAAAAAAGATTTATAAAAGTATTATCACAAAAATCAGAAAGAAGGAAAATAGGAACAAAGAACATATTAATAGAAAACAAGTAAGAATATGATTAATTTAATCAAATCAATAATCACATTAAAAAGGAATGATTGGGGCTGAGGTTATGGCTCAGCGGTAGAGCACTCGCCTTGCACATGCAAGGTCCTGGGTTCAATCCTCAGTATCACATAAAAATAAATAAATAAAAGTTATTGTGTACAACTACAAAAAATATTTTTAAAAAGGAATGATTAACAGCCAAAGACTGATCCCAAATTAATAGGCAAAGATTATTTAGATAAAAAACAAGACCTTACTCTGTGCTACCTACAAGGCAAATATAACATATTGAGAGTAAAAGGATAAAATCAGACACACATGCTAACACTAATAAAAGAAACCTGAAAATGGCCAAAGTCTAGAGAATCTAAGAAGACAAAACTCAAGCTCAGCATGGTATCCCAGATGGGTGCTCCAACAGAAAAATGGCATTAAGTTAAACTAAAATCTGAATAAATAAAGATTTCAGTCAATAATATCCTTAGTATTGGCTTCTTAATTATAAGAGGAGTATCATCTAATAGTAGATGTAAAAGATAAAGTGGGGCACATGAAGATTCTCCATATTCTCTCTGCAATTTTTCCATAAATCAAGATGTAAAATCTTATTTTAAAAATTGACTCAAATAAGCTTGATATGACTATGTTAATATAAAGCAAATAGTTTTCAGAACAATGAATATCACCAGGAATCAAGAATAAAATTTTTTAATGATGAAGTGATCAGTCCATCAGGAAAACATAAAAATCCTCAACATTGATACATATAAGTACATTAAACACACAAATCAAAAAATTATATGTAAATAATAAAAAGAAAGATAAACAAATCTTTAATCACAGTCTTGAACTTCAAAACCATTTGTGAGTAAATGATTGAATCAATTGATATAATATAAGAAAGGATATAGATAGTAGATGTGAACAAATTTATCAAACAAATTAGTCCAATAGATATTTTTTGGAACTTTCTACACAGCAACAAATTTCACATTCTTGCCAAGTACTCACAAAGCATGTAACAAGATGGGTTACATATTTAACCATACTGGTTTGCTGCGCCCCTCCCCTGACTCAGGCAATGGCAAGGCCCTACTGAGGTGGATGGCGCAAGGCATCCATCCTCTGGAGGAGCGCAGTATGTTTCTGGGAATGGGCTAATTTGTTTTTGTATTCCTTTAATAAGTATAGTTGTGACTTCTCATATGACCATTAAGTATGAAGGAAAAAACATAACTTTCCCAATTAATGCAACTACTTCTAAAGAATGGATCTGTTTGCTCTAAATGCAATGATTCAGCTGTGGAGTGTAAATTGTTAATGTCTAATGAAAAACTCCCTGTATTCCTGTCAAGAAAGTTTTTGAGAAATTAAATTAAAATCTAGAGGAGAAAAATTAATGTTAAGAAGACAGATTAGTGCTTAGTACTGGGCAACTTGTTCTTGTTCCTGTGCACAATGGTTTGTGCTCTTACTCTTGTTTGATTAAAATTAATAACAAGTCAACCACTTGCCATAACCATGGCACCGGTTCCAGTCAGTAAGTCAAGGAAGAATAGTCAAGGTATAGGCCAATAGTTTGGTACATTTGTAACTATTATTAAAAGTTAACTAAGCAGAAATAGCTCAAAGCAAAACACGAACTGAAAGTACAAATGTTTGCTTATGCAAAAGCCAAGATACATTCTTCTATTCTGATTGTAGCTAGGTAATATTTTGTTTCTTTGAATAATGATTCCTGTTTTGTAACCACAAAGTACTGTGAGCCTGCCAAAATGAAAAGTATATATGATCAACTTCACAAGTAAAGATTGGGATCAACACCTGCACTTTGGTGTCTGTGTTGTTTCTCCACCCCTCTTTCGCCGACTCCTCACCATCCGTTCGTCTCCTGAGACCCCCTGTTGGAGCTGGTCTCCGACACTGGTTTTAAATAACTTAAAAAGTTTCAACTTATACAAAGTATAGTCTTTGAACAAGGAGTTAAATTAGGAATCAATATTGAAATTTTTATTGGTAATACCCAAGTACTAGAAAACCAAATACACATCTAAATAACTGACCATAAAATGAAAAAAAAAATATCAAAATTTGCAAGATGCTACTAAAGAATTTAGGGGGGCAATTTATGCTTCTTGTGCCAATATTAGAAATCAAGAAATTCTAAAATCAGTGAAGTAAGATCTCATATTAAGAAAACAGAAAAAAAGAAAAATATTATGAATAGGGCAAAGGAAATAATAAATATTAAAGTAGAAATTAATAAATAAAAATCAGGAAAGTATTCAAAAAAATTAATGAAACAAAAAATGTACCATTTTGAGAAAGACTGTCAATTAGATCAAACACTAGTCAATTTATTTTTGTTGTGGTCACCAAAATAAGCAGTTTGACTTCAGGTATAGTTTCTTGTGGATGATCATCTCAGGTATAATATCTGAATGTGTATCTACATCTTGGCCTTCAGAAATTAATATCCTCCTCAAATTATATCTGACCTCAAATAATGAACAGTATAATAAACTGTATATATTGATTTGACTGAACAATACAATAAATAATCAGTTTAATTTTCTCACTTGGCTAGACTATACATATGCATCACTGCTCATTTTCTGTTTATCTACAAATGATCAAACAAACCTTTATTTTACCTATGTATTCAATTTTCCCTCTATCCTCATACTTTTCCCCACAATAAACCTTATACTCTCCTTTTCTCGATCACTTCCCCTTTGGCAAAAGAGGAGGCATAAAGTCAGTTTTTTCTTTTGCTGTTTGTTTTCTGATTTGTTGTTTGTTTCTTTTTCCTTCAGTGTCAGTGATCAAACCCAGGAAATTAGATAAGTACTGTAGCACTGAGCTGTAACCCCAGAAATGCAGTTTTCTATAGAGCGGCTGAGACTCACTTTAATTGATATATTATTTTTCTAGCCAAGGATGGTTGCAAATGAAGCTTTAGGAAATTTTCAGATAAGCAAGATTTGCACATATACATTGGGAAAATTGTCCTTTCTCCTTGCATGGAAATGTATGTATATGTGTACAAATAAACATTTCCCATTTCCATTTTATTAACTGCTTTATGCATTAATCCCTTTACTATAGCTTTATATTTTAAAGTTTAAATTACCCTGAGCTAGGTTTGTTTATTAACACCATTTTACCAGTAAGAAAAGAGACACAACTCATGTAATATATTCTAGCTCAGGAACAGATGATGGATTTTGGAATCATATCCAGACACATCTAAGTTAAATTTACTCTACAATGTTCTGTCTCCCTATAATTGGATTTGAAATCAAAATATCTCTTGTTATTCCTTACATGATGGAGGCATTCTATTTTTAAGACTCTGTGCTTCAAGTGTAAGAAAGAAATCATGATGTCTGAGAATTAGTCTTTACCCTCATGCTGCCCTCAAGTACTCAAATAGTTTACATCTTGTAAGGAATATATGTATGGAAGTGAAGATTTAATGAAGTGAATGTGAAAATCTGGTTACAACATGTGCTTATTTATTGTTGTTCTCTTAATTTTTGTTGCCTTCCCACTACAATTCCTACAGTCCCAATTCATGGTAGCATCTGGGTTGTAGCACCTTATACTGATTCTTCCGTTTCTTGTACTAAGTTCCCAGGATGTATGGCGTTATCCGTGTCCCCTTTCCCTCCTTTTTCTCTTTCTCCAAATAATCCTGGTGTTTTCTTTCCAGATAGTATCACCTCTGAGGCTCTGTCAGTCGCTAAACCAAATTCCTTGGATTTGAATTTCTTGCCCCTTGCCCCTTCCTATTTTAGACTTCAGGACACAATAACCATCCTTGCTCATTGTTCCTCCCTTAGCAGCAAATTCACACATTTATGATTTTTTTTTTGTTAAAACAATAGAGAAGTAACAATATGGCATCTAGTGACAGGTAATATATATGGTTTATAAACTTGTTTCTCTCAAACTACTTTACCCAGACTTATTCAGAATCATAACAATTACAGTAAATGGCCACATAGAGATTTTAGATATTACTATTTGCTAGACCACATTTTGGCTTCAACATTAAGTTTTTGAAAATTATCCATGGAATTGCCTCTATAGTATAAAGGAATGGCTATAATCATTTATCTTGCACCTGCTTTGTGACATGGACTTTATGAAGAACTCCTACAAATGTTACTCAATCAACTGGCTTCAAATATACTACTCACTCTCAGAAAATGAATAATTTTAAAATGTTTTCAGATATTATCAAATTATTGTTATATATTTCACTATTTAATTAAGCAAGGTGAGAGACAGAACTAAAGTGGAGAGAAACAGGCAAAGAGAACATAATAAACATAAATATATATGGCCTGTCACATAACACAAAGCAAAACCTGGCTGAATGAGGAGTGAAGGGAAAAGAGATTAATAGAACAAAAAAAGCTACAAAAAAAAATGAAAAAAAAAAAAAAGAAATAGTGTCCTGAACTAAGGAGGGTTATTTCTGAACCTCATATAAACACTTATCAGAGCAGCCTGAAAATCATGGAGCAGCATGAAGAGGGGCTTTCTTCACTTCTGGACTCACATTTCTGAGGGAAGGCTTGGATGCCCATCAGGAAGAATAGCTCAGCCCCACATTCATTTTCAGGTCAAGAGTGTCACCACACAGGAATATGGAAAAGACAGGAAGTTCTATGTCACTTCCTACTCTCTGACTCATTTTCAGAGTGACCTTCCATGAGTCTCAACCCTGGGCCACAATTCCCTTACTGGTCAAATATGGATGAATTCTATGATCTCACTGAATATGTAAATTAGTTACAGGGTTTTAAATTTTCTTCACAAGAAAAATGCTCATTGTGCTTTAAATAATAATTAAGGAGTTTAAAAATCCATTTTGCTTACTTTTGTTAATCTTTAATTAATTTTATTTTTAAAATATTCATTTACAGAAAGGAATTTCTTTCTGGAAGAGTCACATGGTTGCCAGAATTAAAACAAACAAATCCTAAGCAATGTTTTGTTTCAATAGACTAAGAGGCAAACACAAAAGAGTGACCTAAATTATTGCACTTAAATGCAAATGACATCAATAAGCATATTAAAATAAGTAGCTAATAACAAAGAGTGTTAAAATATGAACATAGTAAGATTATGAGGCTTTAATACATGGATATGTGGTTGTTCAAAGAAGTAAAATCTAACTTGTCAAAAAGAGACCATTTGTTATAGTTATTTCAGTTCAATTATATAATAATGGGTTTGCCTAAAATCACAGGGAAACAATAAAAATCTATAATTGTGGTACATTAAAAGCTAAATATAAAAGGCAAACAATCATACAGAAACCTATCTAGAAGTAGTCACTGTATTTCAATCTTCTAAATATTTTGAGGAAAAGTAAAGCTTTCATTTACAATTTGTGGAAGATAAACAGATTAATTAGGAAAAGAAGATCACTAAATTGTTTTATTAGTTTACTTCAGAAATCTGTGTATCATGTACCTTGGTGGTGATACTTTACCCTTTCTGAAGATATTATGTTGTAATTTTTTTTTTCATAGAGTAGCACACATTTCTTCTGGAAACTGGAAATGTCCACATGTACTTAACTGACACAGCTTAATATATTAATAAACCATCCTAAACCTTTTCCACAATGAACAATAGTGCTGTCTACATCTCAATACAAAATAATTTGGAAGTAAAATAAATTATTACTCAGAGACTAATATAAGGTACATAGTCTGGTATGTATGAAAAATTTTCATTCAAATATACCTAACATCACTCTGGTTTTTAAAAAAATGTGTTCAATTAAAAGAAAATATTAACAGAAGTGAATTAATTTGTATTACTTTTTTTCTGTATGGTCTGAGCTAGAGAAGGATAAGTTTTCATGTAAAAATGAATCTAGCAAAAACCCAAATAGTCAGTTCTTCAGTATTATGACTCAGTAGAAAATTGGAATTATTTGATCTAATAAGATAATCAAGAAATTCATTGAAACAATTCAAATAAGATTTCTATATCATAATGGATGGCATAGGGTAGGTGGATAAAAATATTAGTTTCCTTTATGGTTATAAAAATTCACAATTAACATTGCACACATGTATTAAAATGATTAATATAATTATATTAATGCAGAAATTAAAGTATTTATATCAGCAAAAATAAAAATATTCTATTTAAATTTGTGCATTTGTATTACTTATTTGGAAAATATAATCAAGGTTAAGAATTTCAGGGTTTTTTGCTTCTTTTTTTTCAGTGCTGGGGACCAGAATTCATTACAAATACTAGGCAAGTTCTCTACCACTAAGCAACATCATAGCCCTTATGAAATAATTTTTAATAAACAATAGATAACAGCAGAAAGGTCCTTTTAAAAAGTAAAAGGGGGACTTATTAAAGTCTTTGTGAACTATATCTACAGAAAAATTTGAAGAGCACATTGTTCACTATGAGTTCCAAATGAAAGAGTTTAAGTTTACATCTCTAAGTATGTCCTTTAACCATACACTAAGCATATCATACACAAAAATATAAAACACACAAATGTATGGATATTTTATGTAGTTTTCCAAGGACAATGGTATTGTTGGCTGATTAATACTATTTGTTAATAAAAGTACAATTTTATTTTACAATATAGTTTGAAATTTATATTCAATGAAATAAGAACTTCTTTAATTATGAAATTGCCTTCCAAATTCAATGGGCATAAAAAAGAAAACCTATTCTGAATTTCTTTCTCTAGTTTTTCTTCATCTAAAATAGCGGCAGAAGGAAGATGGAAGGAGACCCTCATCATTATACAGAATACATGTATGATGATGTGAGGGGGGGGGAAGAAGTGTGTCACATTAGATTGGTTAAAGAGAAGTGATGGGAGGGGAGGTGGGGAAGGAAGGATAGGGAGGGCAGCAGAATAAAATAGACACTAGTATTGCTGTATGTATATAAGTGATTATATAATCAATGTGATTCTGCAACCTTTACACCCAGAAAAATAAGAAATTATACCTCATTTGGTTCAAATGTATGATATGCCAAGATCATTGTACTGTCATGTGCAACTAATAAAAAAAAGAAGATTAAAAATTAAAATAAAATAGTGGCAGAAACTATACCAAAATGTGTAGTATTTTCTTCAAATAGGGATCATGGTAGTGATTGAATCTAACTGTCTTACTCAATGTTGTGTTGGTGCTGATGTTGAAATTTTGTCATAAGATTATAGTTCAAGATCTCCAAAGCTCTTTAATTTTCTATATTATGTGGAAGTTTTATGTCATGCTTATTAATATTAAAATAATCTAGGCTAAAGAATAACACAAAGTGCTTGATTACACTAATAAAATGTAGGATTTTATAATAAAAAATAATAATAAAGCTACACTCTTATAATAAAATTGTAAGGTAAGTATAATTTCAATATAAACCACAAATGAAAAACTAAGTCACAAATCTAGTTGATAGAAGAACAGATTATATACTAAACAAATTAAAAAAGAGTCCCATAAAGATACAATTGAGTAAATAAATGATAATATCATTTTTATGGATAGTCAGTAAAATTAAAAAGAAAAAAAAATCAAATTTTAAATTCATGAGAAAGACATTGTATATATGCATATTTGTTTTGTATTCTTCATTTTCTAAAGTGGTCATTGTATATTTTTCATTGCAACAGTTGATCATAAAAGGCAAATACAGGGTGCTTGTGATACAACTCCCACACCAACAATTTACAATTAAGTTTAGACATACATATGAAATCTCTTCTTAATAGAGCCACTACCATCAATTGGAATTGGCTAAGGAGATAAGAAGTTTTTTCTATGTCTAACCTGTTTTATTGTGTAATGTTATATTATAAATGTACTTATAACATATTCTTTATTCAGCTAGAAACCAGTCTATTTTAATGATTTAGAACAATATTTTAAATAAATGAACTAGGAAATATTTGATCTGCAATATGTTGAATAGATGTAGATTACAGATAAGATTATGCATTATATTTTAACAAATATTTAAATGATTTTCAGGTAAAATAATTTAAATCAAAAGAAATTAAAAATCAATTTTATCTTGAAACAACTCCAAAATGTGAAGGAATAAGGATAGCTATAAGTAGTAGAAACAACAAGAATATTACAGTAAGCTTCTTGCTTTTCTCAAAGCATTTCACTCACAAAAAGAAGTAAAATTGAAATTTAAATGTAAATATTTGGAAAAAAAACTCTAAATATTGTACCATCATAATTTTCTGCTTCTTGATCTCAGAGATTAAGTAGTTATATATTCATGTTTGTGAACCTGTGGGAGAATTCATAACTTATTCTATTGGATTTAGACTAGCTAGTGTGCTGCAGTTGTCTGTATACTAATACAGGTTAGGGAATTATACATGAGTAATGGTGAAAACTACTTCAAAGGAACAGTAGAATAGAGGCATTCCACAGTTTGAGTTAGAGAAATGAAGAAGGGAGAATGTGTTTAGGTTTAATTCAAAATGTAAGTGGTGTTAAGTAAATACTATAAATTTAACTTTATAATTTATCCTTATGTTTATTTGATAACATCAAACCATTAAGACAGGTAGTTCAAAGATCAATTTTGAAAGTACAGTTTTTAAAATAAATTCTATTTGTTCATTTAGACTCTATTATCTCCATAAGTGTTTCTTATATCCCTAATAAATAAACTACCTTCAAAAGGATCATTAGTTTTTTTTGAGAACAGTTTCATATTTTCTCCTTTGTATGTCTAAAAAATTAGGCATATATTCTGGAAGAGGAAAAAAATTCAACTATTTTTTAGGAAAAGCAATATGTGATAGTAATGGTTGTATTTTTAATGTGTCTGGTAATCTAACAGACTGTGATATTGAGTAATAATTATTTTTCTTTTTTATTTATTTTTAAGTGGATATGAAAAATTGTGGTATATATGTGTATTAAGAATTTAATAATTATCTTTTTAAAAAAGTCATAACTTTCTTGTTCTCTATCTACCTACAAACCTACCTACAGTGCCTTGGCTGAATTATGAAGTAGCTTAAAGATAATTTTTAGTAAATAATTAGTGACTTTCCTTTAGGTGTTGATTTTTTGAAATTTGGCATAAATATAGAGCTTTTCTCTATAAGACAATCTAACAAGTTAACATACCCATAGCAATGAAAGAAGCATTCATAATTGCCTAAAAACATGACAAGCTCATCAAAAACTAAAAAAAGATCACAAAGGAAAATGAAACAATGGATCTAAATTCAGCAAACTTCCACATCATTGTCCAAATTTGATCAAGAATTGCTTATTCACACAAAAAATTTAAACATTTGTGGAATATAGTATGGAAGCTTGATCCTAAGTATTATTAAAATTGTCTGCATGAACATTCGCTGCCCATTTGAAACTTAAAATACTGAACCATCTGTAATTATAATTACATTTGATTTCCTTTCAATAATGAGGATGACAATTTGGGATTCTTTAAAAATTAAAACTGCCACCATTTTCTAATTACAGAAACACACACAAAAGCTAAATTGCCTTATTTTACTATTGAAATACGGAAATGAGTTTTGTGATTGGCTCATAACTTAGTGGAGAAAGGAACCTTTAAAAATATTTATTTATTTGATTGTTTATTTATTTTGGTATTCATGGTCAGCTCTTTTTATTTTATTTTGAAACATGGTCGAAAAATATGACTCTAGTTTGCAGAGGCTGGCCTTAAACTTGCCATCTACCTGCTTGAGCATCCTGAGTGGCTGGGATTACAAACATGTACCGCCATAAGCAGCTGAGATATAAGCTTTAAACAACAATACATTTAACATTTTAAAAAGCCTGTCATCTTTAGGTTGTCCCCAAACAACAATTAGTAGGAAAAATAAAAACAAAGGGTAACTTTGACTTTATTAACTGAGCGCCATCTTTCCCCTCAACCCCCTCAAATTATAGACCAACTGCTCACCTTTATGTTTACAGTACCATT
Organism: Callospermophilus lateralis; assembly: GCF_048772815.1. Classification (NCBI taxonomy): domain Eukaryota; kingdom Metazoa; phylum Chordata; class Mammalia; order Rodentia; family Sciuridae; genus Callospermophilus; species Callospermophilus lateralis. The sequence continues at coordinate 538,250 of NW_027514514.1, read as the reverse complement.
TTGAGCAGACTAAGCTTATACCTTTGATTTCTAAGTCATTCACTTAATAAATGTCTACTGGTTGATCACAAACGGATGAAGGTAATAAGAAACTAGGTGGGCTAGTATATAACGCCTTCATTACTAAGTGTATTCCATTATTATAATGTCATTATTTTTGCTTCCATATGCAAAAAAAGGTATGTCTTTGAATGATCTCTATGGAAAAATAAAATATTTTTTTTTCCAGCGAATGTGTTTAGTAGAATAATGTACTAAATATGTACTCTATTATTCTGAATTAGTCATGTCTATGCTGGATGAAATACCCCATAGTTTTGGTGGGAAAGTAAAATCATTGCTTACCAAAATAAAGAGATAAAATGATGAAGAAAGTAAAGTTAATTTCAAGCTTCAAAGAAGATAATATAGGTAATGGAGGTTAAAATAAAATGGAAACTATAAAAGCAATTGAGAATGTCCCTTTAAGGAGCAATTCATGAGAGATTGTGATAGCCTCAAATTGTTCATATTTGCATAGAAAAGATCACAAGATATCATTGGATTGTTAACACAGAACAAGAGACTTTTTCTGAAAAGGAGAATCAAATGTATATTACATTATAGGGCATCAAAGTCTTTTTAGAATTGCAATACATGTAATCTCTACCACAATATTATATAATTTGTATATCCTTTCTAGGTCAAACACATTTTTGCTGGTTTTCATTGATATTTTTTCTTTCTAGAAAATATATGATCAGAATTATCTAATCCTTAGTGTAATTCCTTTCACATTTTTTCTAAATCCCTGTGTGTTCCCATATAACCATGAAACAGTGGGATCAGTCACAATTATTTTGGCTTTTATTGTTTTGCAGCATATTACAAAACGTGAATGGAGAATCAAGTAAACTCCAGTATCGCTCTCTGGGTACTTTTCTCATTACAACTCTTTGTATAATGTGACAGGTTTGAAATACGATGACAAACGTAAGAAAGAACATCATTCTGATAATGCATGTTGTTGTGTTTTCATTAATTCTCCAAGAGCATTAAAAGAAGGAATTGCTAATTGAAAAATATGACCCTAGATGGCCTGAAACATGAAAGAGTTCTATGTCAGTTTATGGAGTAAGTGATTCAAAGACTTTGCCCATTGTCATCCTTATAAAAGTTAATGATGTTTGACCCAGCCAACAGACATTTGTTTGAAAAAAGACACATACAACTGTTAATTCTAATTCCTGTACCTAAATAGCAATAGTATTTGTCTGCTAAGGTTATATGTCATGAGAATAAATCAAATTGCAAGTTGAATTTCAAGGAAGAGCATCTGCTGGAGTACATCAAACAACAACAGATGTTGCTAAATCAAATAACTATCAATCTTAGAATCATAATGTTATTGTTGGGTGTTCACATTCAAAGTACAGAGTCAAATGGATGAAGAATGGATATCACATACTCCAGAAAGTTTACATTAAGTAAAGCTTCAATTATTTAAAATCCAAAGAACAGGTAATGCCCAAAAGATTTTTTTTGATCCTTATTTTTTTAAAAAAGGTTGATAATAAACTGATATATATGACTATAAAAGATATTTTGATGTTTTGGGAATCTTCTTTTTTTTGCTTTTGTTTACCCGTTAGTTTCTTTTGATAAAAGCACATATACATATATCTTCTGCTATTATGGTATTTCATTAGATCATTTCCTACAATAAACCCTGATACATGGCATGATCATAGGCATCAGAAGAAGATTAAATTATATTTCTAACTTTGCAGTTAAACAGATAACTATGTTCATGAGTTCTTAAAATATTATTTGTTAACAAGTTTCAAAACCAAAGTTCTTCTGTTTTAGATTTACTTAATTCTTCACTTGAAGTTCAGGTTTTTAAAAATGGAAAACAAGTACAAATTATTTAATTTTCAGGTCATAGAGTAGTTTTGGGTTGATGGTTTTTCTAAATTATATTTCATTTTCATTATAAACATGGGGCATGTAGACAAAGATTTTGAACTTTTTACTTAACACGTTTTGATATGAAGCAAAACAATTTTTAGTGTTAAATGTATAATTGCAACTACATTTATAAAATTGACGTAAATATTCATTGTTAATTCTTTCCAGATAAACACAAGGGTAAAACACTTAAACTGTTTCTCATACTTGCTCAAATCACAAACATTTATGTATGCTAAAAGAAAGAGGGTTGCATTTAATCTATTAAATACTAGTTCAAACAAAACCACTTCCTTAACATCCCCAATATCTCATATTAAAGGAAAGATCAATAAACAAAAAGTAGTAAAACAATAGCTAAATAGGTGTTCTTTGCCTTCTCAATCATCTACCATAGAGACTAAATTATATCATGTTTGCATTGATTTTATAATTTAAAATCAGTATAAAATTATCACACATAGAAAAATAAACCCTATCTTTCAGCACAATTATTATGAAATGAAAGTAAATTTTAGCCTCTCTACTTACTACAGATAAGGTTCAAGTGTTCTTTTGGAGGAAAGAGAACACCCTTGGTATATCAATTAGAACGTTATTTACTTTCAAACCATTATAAATGAATGATGAAGGCTCTTCTTCTAATTAAAAGTACTTTGTGTTTTTTTGAGATAATGAGTTTCTACCTCCCTTCCCAGTGCTGCAAGGACTCTCAATTACTAAATGCCAAAGCAATATAGGTTCTTTAACGATCAATTTCTTGCCTTTGTTCCAAAAGGAACTAATTTTGGTTACAAATTCCTAATAATGCCTGTCAATATTGCACAAGATATCATAGAATGTGCTCTGACAAACTTGGATTCTCCTGGCCTCTCACTCAAGAGCCAAAGAAACAAGGTAAATTTAAAGAAATTATTAATTTTAGAAATAGCACAAATATTTCCTAGAATATATTGATTTCATTATTATGTATATTTCTACAAAGTATTAGAACTTCTGTTTTCACATATCTATAATTAAATATTTTTCTTTTTCCTCAGTTGTGAATACAAAAATAGCATTTTTCACTGTGATTTGATTTATTATAAGGAAAGCAATATTATGAATTTGACAAAGCAGTCATATTTCTCCTAGGAAAATTATTCTTTTTGAAAAAAAATATGTTGATAACTACTCTTTAGAAAGATAAATAATATCAATTACTAGTACCCATTTTTTTATTGTATGTATGGTGTTTTTAAAGTGTATATCCTTTGAAAATAGTGTATATAAAAATACCTTCTAATATTTGGAAATAATTTCTGTCTTATAATTTATTTTATTTTAAGCACAATGTATAAAGAAAAATATTATTTTGCATATTGACAACAAAATAGTTTTGTATTTAAAACTCAATTCTGATAGAATAGATTTAAAAAGTGAGAAATGCTCTACAGAAATTCAAATATTGCAAGTTTATAGTATTATATAACAAGTTTATAGTATTAATATAACAATAGTATTGAAAGTTGATATTTTCTGAAAATATTTTCATCTTAAGTTTCAAAAAGAATTTTGATTTTAACTATAATTTTCAAAACTTCCTATATAGTTCTATGTTAAGAATTATTGTGAGATACCAATATTTCACTTTTTTTTTTTTTTTTTTTTTTGGTTTTCATTACCCTTATGGAGTCTCATTATACTGGAATGATTAATGTGCTTACCTAAAAAAGAAAGAAAGAAAGTGTGCTGTTAGTTTCAAAGAGAGATTATTTCAAAGTTGGCATTGAACAAAATAAGACGTGGTGGAGGATAATCACAATTCACATTCCATCGTCTATTTTCTTTTGCACCCCAGAGATCTGTACGGTTATGTTTCTCCTACATGTAAAATGGTAGACATACAGGTAGTTCCCTTTGTTTGTTTCCTTTGTGTTTATTTGAAAGGGACTTCAGGAGAATTCTAAAGAAGAAGAAGAAAATAATCTTAGATACACATAGTTCTTTATGAAAGAGATTCATGAGCAGTCTACAATTATTTTCTATCATGATTTTGACCAATTATGATTCCACTTCTCCCCCTCCATGGAGTTAGATGTTCTTATAAGTATTTATTTTATTTCTTTGCTCCATTATACATATTTGAGATAATCTGGGCAGTGATCCCAGATTGCTTTATTTTTTGTTCTTGTTGTTTATTATTTGTAGACTGTCCTAGATTCTTTTGAGAGGGCATATTCTAAATTATTACCATAATTACAATAGGATTGGCACTCTGTAAGATTTTAATATAAGATTCTCCTTTTATCTTATAATAAGCTAATGACTATATATATTTTTGGAATGCTTCATTACATGGCAAAGTATTTTAATTTTAATACTGCCTGAATGGCTCGACTATGTTCAGGACACAGTATGATTTAACTGTGTCCATCTGTTGTCTAAAATTAGAATTACAAGGTAGGTTTTAATTCATTTTTGATGTAGTTATTTTTGTCACACATTCCACAATGCCCTTCTGAAAAATATGACTGCTAATAAACCATCACTTTTAGTGCAGTACACACTATCACTGCCCTCATGGATGAAAACCATCATTAAATTCATATTATAGATAAGAGATATAATATTTAAAAGTCAAAAACAATAAATGTAACTTTAATCTGTTAAATATGCCATCTATTGTATCTATGCCTATTTTATGAAATGCAGTCCCTGAAGAAAGCTAAGTAGTATATCAATTACCTCACCAGACCACAGCAGCTTCCCAGGATATAAAGTACAATATTGTTTGGACTATGATAGTGATAGTGACACCATTTGAGATTGTGTTTCCAGCATGCCTTGCTGCCTGACTCTTGTAGAAACCTGTGTCAGTAGCTGATGATTTCCAATGTTCCTTAATAGAGATCATCTCATACGTGGTTGGTATCTTAAGTTTAAAATTGGTTATCTCTGAGAGAAAGATGTATTCCTTAAATTTATTTGGTATTTATTTGAGATTATAAGCTATTGATACATGTGAATTTTTCATATAAAATTACAGAAGAACAGAAAGTACTAAATTGTTCTTGCACTCACTTATTTAAATATCATGGAAGGCCCCAGAGCTATGAAGATAAATATGTTGATTAAGTTTCTATTCTTCAAGATTATCATCTAATGAAGGAGTTATGATTTGTATAGTAACAAATCATATAGATTTTAAATAATGTTTGGAAATAAAGAATTTTTTCTTAAAAAATATTATTCATTTTGTTCTGTTGTAAAAAGAAGTAGATATGAATCTTTTTCAAAGAAAAAGTGTGCAACTGTACTTGCATAGTGTGATTCCAGTATAAGCTTGAAAATAAGTCATCTTGGTTACCTTTGCACATCTATGTTTTAACTTAAAACCTCAATAAATTATTATGTGGCAAAGTGCTTTAAGTTAAAGAGTTTAAATGTTGTCACGTCTATGCTTAGTTCTGTTAAGTTTTAAATGCATTATATTTTTGGAACTCTATTCTATAATGATAACCTTACTTTTAAAAAAAGAGATGAATTGCAGTGCAGTAATTGAAACAACCATGCCAATATTTCATCTTTCAAGAAGTATATGTCAGTCAAATTATAATTAACATTAATCCAAAAACACAAAGCCCAAGGAGACTGCAGATTAAATATCAGAAGAATTTTGTCAAATTAAAATACAAACTTTGAAATTATTTCTTTTTAATTTTATGCTATGTTTATGCTATATTTCAACACATGTTGCCTGATTTTTGACCTTCTGTCACTGAAAAGGATCAGGACTAAGGCAGAAAAGTTAGTGTTGCATATCCTGGTCCTACTCACACATTCTAAATAGATGTCAAACTTATTCACATCACTGGGGCTGGTCAAACTTGTTTATCTCATTTAGATCTTCTCTGAATTTGACTTTCCACTGACTTTGAGAGTTACAAGCTAAAGAGCAGCTAAATTAAGCAGAACAAAACAAGCAAAACCAAGTAAAAGGAACACTGTAGCCCAAGTCTACCCATTCGGTTAGCACATGCTCCTCTTATCTCTCAATTTTAGATACCCATATGTATAAAATGATAGGTACCAAATGGTGATAGAGAGAAACAAGTTCAAGGGGAATCACTCCACTGCACACCTCTGCCTTGATGCCAGGAATTTCATTACTGTTACAAAAAAATTTTTAATTGTCATTCACCTCAAGTGAAAAAAAAATGGAGCATATTTTACTGTAAAACAGAATGAGAACGTATAAGCTTTGGGAATATGTGAAATATAAAAGAAAAGATAAAAATTACAGGGAAAATCATGAAATTGCAAACTTAAAATATAAAAAAAAAAATATCAGGAACAAAAATACCAAAGATCTTTCATTGCTATTTGATAAGAATTGTCAACATAATTTGTTGAAGGAGAATGGAAACTCAATTACTATGTACTTAATTTTTTCAATATTTTCACTCATTGTTTATTGTTCTTACCTCTATGATACTCTTATTGGTGCACAAACAAAAATTTGATAAGCATAGATTGCATTATCTACATTATATAAAATATCTCTTAATCAGATTTTACACTAGGTACCAAGTGTCCCTCTTATTTATTAATCTGTAGTAGTTGAGGTAAATATTCTCAAACCCTAGAAAATCAACTGTCAAAAATTATAACATGAAACAAAGAGAAAATTAGAAACTAAAGTCACCACGAGTATTACTCCATGACAGAGGATCAATAACTTGGATACATGTCCTATTTACCTTGAAACTTATGAAAACAAAAACAAAATACACAAGCATTCACAACATTAAACATGTGCCATTTGATGGTTCTAATTAGAGGTCATTCTTCTGCAGTTTTCAAAAACTCTTAATATTGTTCTGTAATTTTTTATGGTAGTTTAGTTTAATTCCAGTTATTGGATTAATCAAAACAGCATCTTTCATTCTTTGCAGCTCACACTAAAGAAATGCATTATGAATGTATGCATATTTAACTAAAACTCAAGTTTCATAAAACAAAAATGAAACTTTCAGTACCATGCCCACCCCCCACCAAAAAAAAAAAAAAAACTCCCAGCCTGGCTTCTTCAATTCTCTCTCCATGCACAAAAGTCAAATCAAAATGGATCAAGGATCTAGGAATCAGACCAGAGACTCTACATCTAATAGAAGATAAAGTTGATCCTAATCTTTATCAAGTGGGGGCAGACCCCAAATTTCTTAATAAGACACCTATAGCACAAGAGTTAAAACCAAGAATCAACAAATGGTACATTCCAACTAAAAAGTTTTTTCTCAGCAAGAGAAATTATATGTGAGGTGAGTAGGGAGCCTATATCCTGGGAACAAATTTTTACCCCTCAAACATCAGCTAGAACTCTAATCTCTAGATTATACATAGAACTCAAAAAGTTAAACAACAAAAAAGCAAATAACCCAATCAACAAATGGGCCAAGGACTTGAACACAAACTTCTCAGAAGAGGATATACAATCAATCAACAAATTCATGAAAAAATGCTCACCATCTCTAGCAATCAGAGAAATGCAAATTAAAACTACTCAAAGATACCATCTCACTCCAATAAGAATGGTAGCCATTATGAAGTCAAACAACAACAAGTGCTGGCGAGGATGTGGGGAAAAAGGTACACTCATACATTGCTGGTGGGACTGTGCAGCCAATTTGCAAAGCAGTATGGAGATTCCTTGGAAAGCTGGGAATGGAATCACCATTTGACCCAGCTGTTTCCTTTTTTGGACTATACCCAAAAGACCTAAAAAGAGCATACTACAGGGACACAGCCACATCAATGTTTATAGCAGCACAACTCACAATAGCTAGAATGTGGAACCAACCTAGATGCCCTTCAATAGATGAATGGATTAAAAAATGTGGTATTTATACACAATGGAATATTACTCAGCACTAAAAAATAACAAGAGCATGGCATTTGCAGGCAAATTGATGGCACTAGAGCAGATTATGCTAAGTGAAGTAAGCCAATCACTAGAAAACAAATGCCGAATGTCTTCTCTGATATAAGGGGGGTGACTCAAAATAGAATAGGGAGGAAGAGCATGAGAAGAAGACTACCAATAAATAGGGAAGCTAGGTGGGAGGGAAAAAGAGGGAGAAGGGGAGTTGCATGGAAGATGGAAAGAGAATCTCATTGTTATACAGAATACATATATGATGTTGTGATGAGAAAAAGAAAAAAAAGTGAGTCACATTAGATTGGATAGATAGGAAGGATGGGACAGGAGGGGAGAAGTAGGGGGGATAGGAAGGGCAGCAGAATAGAATAGAAAATATGATTTCTGTATGTACATTCCATGTATGTATTATATGTCAAAATACATTCTGCTGCCATGTATGACTAAAAAAAAATAAAAATAAATTTTATGGTTAAAAAAAAATTTGTATTTTTAAAAATAAATAAAAATAAAGCTAGAGAGAAAAAAATAAAATTCAGCAAATTAAGAGTTAAAAAATATAATAAAATAAAATAGAGGAAACCAATTTGGTTTCTTTCTTCTTAAACCTCTCTTACCTGTATGCAATCTTCATGGTTTAGAAAGTGAAAACCCCAGTCTGAAGGGGGAGCCTGGGGTACGGTGGTTTGAAGCCAAACTCTGGGCCATTCAGTGTGGGCTTCAAGGTCTACCACCTACTTGCTGGGTGACCCTGGGCACTGTGCTGTCAGTTTTCCATTACTGTGAAAAATACCTGAGAGAAGTCAATTTAAAAGAAAAAAGTTTTATTTTGGCTCACGGTTTTGGAGGTTTTACCCCATGAAAGACTGGTCCTATTGGTTTGAGCCTGTGGCACCACATTGTGGAGGAAGCATATGGTACAAGAGGCCCATTTGTCTCATAGCTAAGTGCCAGAGAGGAAGAGGAAGAGACCAGGGTTCCACAGTACCCTTCAAGGGCAGGCCCCACCCCCAGGACCCAAAGCCTCACACTAGGCTCTGCCCCTTAAAGGTTCCACCATCTCCCAGTAGTGCCATTCTGGGGACCAAGTTTTTAACACATGGGTCTTTGGGGACCCAGACAATAGCAGTCATGTTATTTAACATGTGTCTCCGTGGTCTCATCTGTCCTAGAGAATAAAAAAACCTCTTGGGGTAATTGTAATAAGAAGATGAGAAAAACATATAAAGTTTTCAGAAGAGTTTAATAGAGTCATACTTTATAAGTATAGCCATTATAATTTTATTCCCAGCTAGAGGACACTGATTGACTTAAACTCCAATTTTATTATCATTCACACTGTGGGTAGTCAGATATTTTATAATAGTCTGTAACCTGTGATAATATCTGGATGAGTACTTAATAGAGATGAACCAAAAAGAGTTCCTCAAGAATGGAGACACTTGAGGGCAATCTGAAGCAGCAATCCTGGGATTTCTCCAATTTCTCACAGTTATTGATTTAAAAAAAACTGAACATTTACTTCTAGAATGTTCTAGACACTGTGCTAAAGTGCTAGAAACTCATTTGAAGGCTCCTAATAATTGCATAATCTATTTGTGATTAATTTTATAATGCAAAATCCTGACGGCCAGAAAGCTGGTTTCAAAGGCATTTGTGAGAAGGAGAATGTGCTTTGCATAAGTCCAAACAAGAAGCAGAGGTGCTCCTTACTTTTGCCCATCTGTACATTCCTCCTCTTACCTAAGACTTGCTCCTGGCCAGTCTCTAGTTGTATCAGGGATGGATGCTGACTCAAGCAGGAACCCTCAGATCCTCTCCACAGGAATTTGCAATAAAAGTAAGGGCAGGGACTGTTGGTGCTGGTGGGTGTTTGAATGGAGGGGCTCCCACAGGGTGTTGGATGGTGAATGGGACTTCAGTCAGGTCAGGGAGCAGAGAAGCTGTGAGTCAGAAGAGGAAGCTGTTTGCAGAGAAACAAACCCATATAAAATGTCAAGAGTCCCTCATGGCTTGTTTGGTACTATCCCTGTCCCTAGCCAGCCCTTGGAAGCCTTGGAACTGATGGCTAAGTCTGAGTCTTTGTAGCAATGGCTTTCTAGAGCCCATCAGCCCAGGTGCCATTTCTAAAGCATGACACTCCCTCAGAAGATGAGCCTTCTCTTCAGGAATATGAAAATACATGCTTATCTTGTCATCTTGATCTATTAGCTCTTCTTTTACTTTCTAAGGGAAACAAAATTTCAGCTGTTCTGTAAATCTCCACTTAAATTTAATAAATTCACAAGCAGAAACTCCTTGCAGATAGGTTGAAAATGGAAATAAGCAAAATATGTAAATCCTCCTAATCTGCCCGCCAGTCCAGCCTCCACAGAGATGATGCCATCATAGTCTACAGTGTATATGCCCACATGGCAGCTGGATCTTTAGGGTGGCAGGTCTGGGCTCATTTTTACTTATCACCGTGTCGTGTCCCCAGTTCTTCATGTACTGTCAGCTGGTCAGGCTTGTCCAGGTATCTGGTCACACAGTGTGTACTGGCCAGGGTAACTGCCCATTGCTATGGTGATGGCCCATGCCCATCACTAGAGCTGGCTAAGCATCAGGGCTGAGGATTCCAGATGTTTTCTGGTGTGCTGTATGTGGGGTAGGTTCTCACCACTTCAGCACCCCAACCCCACTAGTACCCTCCCTGGCAGGGTGAATGTACTTACCCACTGCTTCAGTTCTGCACATGCAGACTTTCAGATGCAGATTTCTCATAAATCCCCTTGGGGTCTTGATACAGTGCTGCTTCTGGTCCCATAGGTCTGGGCTGATCCTGAGACTCTTCACTTCAAGCAGCTCACTGGGGAGTGACCCTTGGTCCAGGACACCTCTGTAAGCAGGAAGCTTTAGGATTGCCTGAGGCATGGACACTGTTGTGGATATCTCCTCCTTGATACAGTCTACCTGAGGTGGCATGTGCTCTTGGACAACTGTCTTTTCATTCCAGAAAGGTTGAAGCAAATAAAGAATGTTCTATTACTTATACAACACTTAAAATAGCTCACTGACCTGAATAACGCAGAAAGGTATGTAGAAAATTAGAGAACACTGGATTCCAAGAGAGAAGTGTCCAAATCCTACCTCCTATTCCTGTGACTGCAGTGATATTGTTGAATTTGAGGGAGGAAGGGAAGAAGGAATGGGGAGGGAGAAAGAAAGAGAGACAGGGAGACATGGAAAGAGAGAGACTTAGAGACAGAGATAAGGGGGAAGACATAAAAAAGAAGCAAACAGATGAAGAAGAGAGAAATAGGAGAGAAAAGAGATGGGGAGAGACACAATAGAGATAGAGAGAAAAAGAAAGACACAGATATAGAGAGAAAAGGGGGAGCAGATTGGGGGAAAGAATGAGAGAATGTGCAGAACACTAACAACTCTGGGATTCTTTGAAGGGAACTCAGGGGTTCATGGTACTATTTCAACTTTGATGGGTGACATTTTTCAAAGTAAAATGTGGGAACATAACAATGTGGTAATAAGCTATTTGGGACATACATATGAAGACCCAGCTACAGTCACGGTTGCTGGACTTAGTAGATAAAAATAAGAGGCCCAGCCACATTTGAATTTCCAGGGATCATCCAACACCTTTTTGGTGGACCTTAGTCCCGAACACTTCAAGTCATTCCTTCATTGTCCTCAAGGCAGGAAGCCTTGCAGGGGACAATTGGCCAGCCCAGGAGAGGCCCCGTTCTGGCAACTCATAATTAGGTCAAGAAGGATCTGCAGAGGGCCAGTGAGTTCACATTCTTGACCTTTCCCTGTGTAAGAAGTGTGGCTTCTCATAATGGTATCCACAGTGCAAGGAACTTTCCCAGAGAAGGGTGGACCTTTATTAGGCAGGGTCCCCTGCTATGTGGAGTGTTGCTGCATGCTTCTTCTTGGCCAGCCAGGGGCTTGGCCTGAATCTCAGGCTGGCAGCCTTGGCTGGTATTTGCAGTGTGCAACTGGGGTATCCTCAAGTTGGCCAACCTTTCCCAGGTGGTACAGATGGGGACACATTATAGTTAAGGGTACAGCATGGGAACCCAGTGCTGGTACCAGGCATGATGAGATACCATATATGACATATAGAAAGCTGTTTCCCACCCTGTACAAAAGGTAACCTTATTCTGAGGCCGGTTGGCTATTGCTAGTGGACACTCACTGGCTTTCCCCTCTTCCTTGCTTCTCAAAGAGGCCCTGAGTTTAAGGAACCAGGTATGAGGAACCTGCTCAGGTACCAGACCCTGCGTGGGCCTCTGGAATAACTGGAAAAGGCTTCATTGATGGAGTTCATGTGATTTGCTTTAGCAATGACCAGGGGCCACTCCTGGAAGGAAAGAAGGGAATCATCCAGAAGAGAAGTGGAAGAGAAGGGGCGGGGGACTGCTAAGGGAGGAGCTAGAGAAGGAGGGGCTCTGAGCAGAGGCTGTCTGGGTTCTGGGGTGCAGCAGGCTGGAGAGTTGCATCCTATGTTCTTCAGGTCACCAGCTTCTTGCATCTTTTGGAAGTCTCTGCAAATCACCCCTCACTTTCCCCAAGCATGCATGCAGCTGTGTGATCCCTTTCTCCATTTCCCCACTTGGAAGGCAGTCACCAGGAGGGCTATGGATGCCTATGACCTCACATCACCCTTTTCCCACTTAGGGCCCCATTAACAGGCAGGCACACTTGGCTTCCAGATTTTAATTCCTCTTTTATTGTTGCCATCACAGTGGAACCCTGGGGAAGAATAACTTAAAACAGAACATTTTTGCAGAAACACAGAAGAACAGCATGTCCCAGCCACCTTCACGGCTCTGGTCTGAGCCCTCTTCCTTTCACCCCACCAACCAGTGTGTCTGTGGCCTCCTGAGGGATTACTCAGCTTTCATCCTGGGGGTCCCATAGCCTGCATTGCAACCTCAAGGCTAGTTTGCTTTGTACCAGGACAGGCCTCATTTGTACTCACTTCCAGAGGTTTTGCCTTTGAAGAAAGGGGGAAGTAGGAGAGAATAATAAGAGGGAAGTAGGAGATAAGCCTAAGGGAAACTGCAAAGTCCCCCAATGTGATAAATCAGAGTGTTAACTCCTCCAATCTCTGTAGCTCAACAGGTGGTGTCCCTGGAATATATACTGACTCTTTGTCCTGACCAGGATTTGGGTGAGAGCAAGAAAATACTAGGAGCCAGGGTAATGGGGGCTCGAATTCTCAGTTATTACCATCTATAGTGTTTGAATACAATGTTATTAAAAATCTAAATTAACATAAAATAATTTATGATGGTCAATAAAAGCAGAATCAGCAGCAGGTACATGCCTGGAGCAAAAGAAAAAAAATTAAATAGATCTTGTATGCCCCAAAGTCTAATTCTGTAAGGAAAAATATTAGATGAACACAAACTGGGGGATAAGCTCAAAGATACCTGCCCAGTTCTCTTCCAGAGTCAAGGGCATGATGGGCTTTATGATAAATAATGGTGAAATATAATATTTGTAATGACATACTATCATAAATGTTATTTAATACTTATGAATTTCTTATTTCTGGAATTTTTCCAGAAAACACCTTGTTGACCCAGTGTAACTGCGCCCCCCAGGGAACTACAGAAATGTAGCTAAAAGTGTTGTGTAGGAAATCTCAACCCCATTTATACAAGCTTTCTGTAAGTCTACAGCTACTTCAAAATTTTTAAAAAATCAAACATTTGATTAAATCCCTTGGTTAAAAAAAAGAAAAAAAGGAAAAAGGAAACCAGATACTCACCTATAATCCCAGTGGCTTGGGAGGCAGAGGCAGGAGGATTGCAAGTTCAAAGCCAGCCTCAGCAAGGGTGAGGCACTAAGCAATTCTGTGAGATCCTGTCTTTAAATATAATAGAAAATATGACTGGGGGGTGTAGCTCAGTGATTGAATGCACTGAGTTCAATCTCTGTATTAAAAAAAAGAAGAAGAAGAAGTAAAGAAAAGAAAAACAGACAAAAGAGAATGGAAAAAGACAACGGATGAAGCTTTTCTCTTTTCTCTTGCCTATGCCTGTGTTATATGAAGAGGAGTACTTCTTGGAACTGAGGCAGCCTGGGCTGTGATGGAGTTGGATCTTGGACCTTGTGGGCAGGAGGACATGTGGAACAGTCAGGAGATTATGAGCAGATTCTCGGTTCTGAGAAGTGCCACCAAAGGCAAAGTGTGTGCCTACACCTGCAAGGGTATTGCTGGCTGCATACCCCTTTATACCAGGGAGTCTGGCTAGGGGCCACTGGTGGGGGTGTAGACAGGGGAGTTCAGGGAAAGCTTTGAATTTGGCTTCGGGAGAGGGGAACTTCAAACATGTCTCCACGTGAGAAAACAGTGGAAAGTCTGATTAGGGTGACTCAGTGTGGGCTCAGCCTGAGAGGCAAATCAGGAATCTCCAAAATTGATCTCTTGAAAGTGTGATATTTGATTATGAAGGTAAAATGATGTCCAGCACCTCCTCTTCAATGACACACAAGACTGGAACCTGGCTGAATCTCAGAGCTATGCTTTCTGAGCCTTGCACAAGATTGTCTGTCTCCATGTGCAGACTTGCACACATGCATGCATGTATGCACACACACACACACACACACACACACACACACACACACCCTTTCCTCTTGTGTCCTCGTCATTTCCCCTAAATGACTCATATAAACAAGTGAAATGCCACTTTTCTCAGTTAGAGAGGACTTTTTGTAGCCCTCAAGGACCCCTGGGTATATAGGTGTGTGTGTTCTCCTAAGTGTATGTACCTGGATGTGTGAGCGTGCACACACTTACATACCCACTTATCCACCATAACCCAGGCACATACTCAAACTCTCTCATAGCAGTCACATGACCACTCCCATACCATGTGTACATGCACACACACACACACACACACACACACATATACACACACACCACATGTACACAATTCCCCCCACATACACACAATCTCACATGCATACACATAATCCCACACACTGACTTAATCCCCCCCACACACATGCATACATATCACAGCTACTTGTACAAACCCCCACACTATCACACTTATCACACATGCACATGTACCACACATATTAGCACACTCATGCATCACACAGCTGCACACACAATCCTTTCTGTGCGTTCACTTGGGCAAGGGTCTGAAAATATTTTCATTACACGATGAAGAAACCTATGTCAAACCTGGGCAGTTTTCTGTGCATGAAACAGGCTTTGCCTTCTGAAGGGGGAACCCATGCTGGGTGCTTCAAAATGAATGCCACAGAGTCACCCTGTTGAGGTCCCGTGTTCTGGAACAACAGGTGGCCTAAAGTGGGAGTTGGATTGCAGCCTCCCACATTTTGAGGCAGTGCCCTCTCTTGGCCAAGTGGGCTCTAATGGCTGGCTCACTGGCCTTTCCTGCTGACAGTCCCTGCCCCCTCATCTCTGAGAGTCCTGGCTGTGAGGCTGGTATGTCTGAGTCACCCTGCATCCACTTCACTCTGCTGCCTTTGAATTTTAGCTCATTTATTAGCTGTCCTCTCTTTCTTCTAACTTGTCATTTTGTAAGCAAATTGTCTCTGTTTATTAATGTTTGGGTCTCAAGGTATTGACAATCCTGCCTGGGGTATTGTTTCCAGGTAATTAAAATGCCCTAGGGAGCCTGCTGAAGATGGGAATGACAAAGGACAAAGAAGCCCAGAGGGGGTAGGCCCCTCTTTCTTGTTATGTAATGACCCATTCTCCCCTGACATAGAAACCAGACACTTTCTTTGCTGAGAGAGGAAAAATTACAAGAAAATAAATTTACATTAAAGTCCACTTAAAACAACCTGCCTCTGACTCTGTTCTGTCTTGCAGCTCTCCAAGCCTGAGCAATGGCTCTGATGGGTGAGTCTGCCACCCCATTCTCTTCTTCTATCTGGGCAAGTGTGCAGCTGGCTGTGCTGAGTGGTAGTGGCTGTGCAGAGCCAAGACCCTGTGCAAAGCTGCATGCACAGTCTACTGGTCTTGTCTGAGTCACACTTTGCATCCAAAGCTGGTGCTCTGGACCCATCAAATAAGAGAGCCCTCTCTGGTGCAGTGGGAGCCAGAGCTCTATGTACAGTGTTGGATGACTGCCCCCCAGTGTCCTTGTAAGGGACATGAGTGCAAGGGGTGACAAGGATTCTTATGCTGCCATTGCTCACAGAAGGGCTCTGCTGGGAAAGGAAAGTGGAGAGGAGCCCTGGAGAAGGATGTGAGTGAAATCAAATCAGAGGACTGGCCTTGCGGGAGCAAAATGCCCCATCGCCTGTTGGGAAGTGCTGCCAGGTGTCAATAGCTGTGGCTTCCTCTGTGGGACAAATGCTGTTGCATGTGTAGTGTGTGTTGTAGGGCTGGCTTGTGTCCCACTGAGGGGCCTTCTCATGTGGTCTGTGCCTCATCGTGGTGGGGGATTCTACCTTGCAGGCAGCTGTCCTTGCAGGACCAATGGCTACATTTGCTGACCCTGGGGCCCACTGCTGGTCCACAGAGCTTCTGTTTGTGAATGGTAAAAAGGTCCCTTTCCAGAGGCCTTCCCTAGGAGAGCATGCAAATTACTGTGCACACACACATATCACCCCCAAAGTTCCCTCAGATCCCCATTTTCTTGTCCATTTTACACTGCTATATGTGGACTTGCTTGGGTTTCTTTCCAACATGATGGCCTCAAGGAAATCTGCTACCACCAGCAGAGCCAGGCTTATGCCACAGACCCTTGTGACTAGCCTCAGAAGTCCCACCTGAGCCATTAGCTAGGTTCAAGGTAAGGGAGCATAGAGTCCACCTCTTGATGGCTGAAATATTAAAGTCACATTGTCATAGAATATGAGGGATAGGAGGGGCCATGGGGCTTCATTGGAAGATTCCATTTGTCCTGGTGGGAAATTCCAGGCAACTCCTACCCAAGAAATGGGTGGGATGGGGAGTCCCCAAGGAGTGTGACAAAGTGAGCACAAACCAATCAACAGACTTCCAGAATTCTTGCCACTGTCCCTGTTTGCTCAGAAGGGTCTCTGCCACCTCTGGGTGCCACCACACTACCTTTGGACTTGCTTAGCAACCAGCTTGCACATCTTTGGGACCCCTCAGGAGCTAATTGTCACTCCTTGCTCCAAACACTTAATCCACCCTACTGTGTGACCACTCAATATTTTATGCCACTGAATTTTTAAAACCTTTCTTCTTTTTTTTGCTTTCTTCCCTTCCTCCCTCCATCCTATTAGAGGATTTCCTTGAATATGTAGAAGATCTGTGTTCACAACAGAGCAATCAAAGAGCTGAGCTTTTTACAACTGTTCTTAACAAAAAGGGGGTTTCTGTGCCACTTGGAGGCTGTGATGAGAGAGGGGCATGCTGGTTTTTTGCAGGAATGCCAAGGTAGGAACTGAGATGTCTTTCCCTGTGTGATGAACATATATGGTAGTCACTACCCCCAGCTGAGCTCAGCTGTCACTATGCAGTGATGGGGAGGGGTGTGTAGCGGCCACAGGAAGGGATAGGCAGAGAGGGAAAGGGTCAGTGTCTGTCAGGAAGTGGGAAAGCGAACCTTGCACTTGTTCTAACAATAATCTAGAGCCTTTTTTTTTTTGACGTCTTCTAGACCCCAGGTGCATCCCTGTCATTTTGAAACATTTAGCCCAATTTTTTTCCAGTTTAAGACTTGTGATGTCATCTACTTTGTGACTTTTTTCCATTTACTTTAGTTTTGGCAGCTTTATTGATATTTAATTGCTACATAATAATGCATATTTTCAAAAGGTATGATTTAATAAATTTTGAAATAGAGGCACTCCTAAAACCATCTCCACCATCAAAATTATGAACTTCTATGTCATCCCCAAATTCTCATGCTTCTCTGCATCTCCTGGCAATTGTTGATTTAATTTTTCTTGCTATATATTTATTCACATTTCATAAAACTAATTGAATGATACAGTGTATGCTCTTTTTAGTCTGACCTTTTTGTTTGATTGTTTGGTCTGTTTTTACTCAATTATTTTTTAAAGATCTTATTGTTGGGAATAGAAATTAGTACAGATCTTATGGAGAACAGAATGGAAGTTGTACAAAAAAACTCCAAATAGGAACTGGGTTGTCATTCAGTGGTACAACACTCACCTATTACGTGTGAAGCCCTGAGTTTGATCCTCAGCACCACATATAAATAAATAAATAAATAAATAAATAAATAAATAAATAAATAAATAAATAAATAAATAAATAAAATGAAGGTATTGTTACCAACTACAACTAAAAAATAAATATTTTTTATAAAAATCCAAATAGGACTACCATATGATCCAGCAATTTTATTTCTGGATATGTATTTAAAAGAAATAAAATCTGCAGATCAAAGACATACATATGTACATGCCCATGTTTATTGCAGCACTATTCACAATGGCCATAGTAGAGAATCAATCTAAGTATCCATCATCAGATAAGTGGATAAAAAAATGTGGTATGGATACACTATGGAATATTATTTAGTGAATAAAAATCAACTCTCAGGCTGGGGATGTGGCTTAAGCAGTAGCATGCCCACCTGGCATGTGTGGGGTGCTGGGTTCAATCCTCAGCACCACATAAAAATAAAACAAAGATGTTGTGTCCACCAAAAACTAAAAAATAAATATTAAAAAGAAATTCTCTCTCTCTCTCTTTCTCTCTCTCTCTCTCTCTCTCTCTCTCTCTCTCTCTCTCTCTCTCTCTTTTAATAAAATCAACCCCCCTTTTCTTTTCTTGCATGGGGATTGAACTCAGGGGCTCTTAACCACTAAGCCATATCCCAGGCCCTATTTTTACTTTGTTTGGTTTTCTTTTGAGACAGAGTCTTCCTAAGTTTTAGGGCCTTGCTAAGTTGCTGAGGGTAGCTTTGAACTTGCAATCCTCCTGCCTCAGCCTCCTGAGCTGCTGGAATTACAAGTGTGCACCACCATGTCCAGCTCAAAAATTTGCTTTATATGGCCACATGAATATAACTGGAGAACATTATGTTAAGTGAAATAAGCTAGGCACAGAAAGACTGCAAAAAAACTATCTGGAAGAAAGAGAGAATAGAATAGTGGTTACCAGAGGATGGGGAGGATAAGGAGGGATTAGAGGTAAGGAGGGATGAGGAGACCTGGTCAACAGGTACAGCAGGTATAGTGAGCTAGGAGGAATAAATTCTAATATTCTATTGCACAATAGGATGACTGTAGCTAGTAAAAATGTATTATATCTTTCAAGATGGCTAGAAAAGAGGATCTTGAATTTTCCCACCACAAAATAATGATAAACGTTCAAAGTGATGGATTTGCTAATTATCCAAGTTTGATCATTACATTGTATATATATGTTGAGACATTACAGTGTACCCCCAAACATGTAATTATGATGAGTCAATTATAAACAAAAATTTAAAACTCAATTATAATTATAGTCTATAATTCACTCCTTTGATTGTTGTTAACCTTTTATTATATGGATATTTTAGATTTTGTCCATTTATCTGTTGATAGATGCCTGGGTTGTTTTCAATTTGGAGTAATAACAAATAAAGCTACTAAGGCCATTTGTATGAAGGTTTTTATATGGATGTGTGTCTTCTTTTGTCTTAAGTGAATTCCTCATTGTGGAATGACTAGGCTACATGGTTTATGTGTTTGTATGAGATACATGTTTAAATTTTAATAAGCTATAAAAACGCATCCAAAAGGATTGGACCATTGTACATTTCCACAAATAAGGTACAGAAGTTCCAGGTACTCCACACCTTTGCCAGTATCTGAATGGTCTCTACAGATTTGACATTCTTGTGTATGGGTATCTCATTGTAATTCTAATTTCCATTTATGTAATAACAACTGATTTTGAGATTTCAGATTGTCACTTGTATATTTTCTCTAGTGTAGCATCCAGTTCAAGTCTTCTGTTCATTTGGAGACTTGTTGGTTCGTTTTCTTCTTATTAGTATTGTTGGGAATTCTTAATGTATTGTGGCTACTAGTCTGCTTTACTCCTAAAATTAAAGAATATTTCACATATGGAGAAAATTATAGATAAGAGTATAAAAATTTGGTAAGGTTGTCACCCATATTTAATATATGGTAACCTGTTCTTACATTTGGTTTGAATTTCATTTTTTGCATAAATGTTATGTATAAAATATACTTAAAGCCCTTTTCTTATTTTCTTCCCTTTCCCAAATTATCTCTTTTTCCTAAAAATTAAATAATAATCTAAGTTTTGTATGTATCCATTTTTAATTCTTTTACTACACACTTGCACAAAGTTATTGATGTGTTCATGGTTAACTTTGTCTGTATTTGGAGTTTCTGTTTATGCAATCATACTTTGTATATTATTTTTTTAAGAGATAGTGAGAGAGAGAGAGAGAGAAACAGAGAGAGAGAGAGAGAGAGAGAGAGAGAGAGAGAGAGAGAGAGAATTTTTTAATGTTTATTTTTTAGTTTTCGGCGGACAAAACATCTTTGTTTTTGTATGTGGTGCTGAGGATCGAACCCGCGCCGCACGCATGCCAGGCGAGCGCGCTACCACTTGAGCCACATCCAAGGCCCATACTTTGTATATTCTTTTGATACTTATGTTGCTCATGTTATGTTGTTGGTATTCTTGCATGTTGATGCCATTGATCATTCATTTTCATGATGGTCAATTTTCATTGTATTCTGACACTACAGTTTATTTTTCTGCATATTATTGATGGAAATTTTGGTTATTTTTATATTTAGTGTTTTTTTAAGCAATACCACTATGATCATTCCTATGTATGTAGTCCTGGTGCCTATTTGCATACATTTCCCCAAAACAGAAAAGATGAGTCATAGGGGAGGGCTCATTTCCACTTTACTAGGCATCACCAAACTTTTTCCTAACTGGTTGAGCAATTGTCATTCCCACCAGCAGAAATGAGAGTTTTTACTAATACTCATTCTCTGTGCTCTTTGCTACTGTCAGATGGCATTTTTTTTGTCAATCTTGTAGGCAGGAAATGGCATCTCAACACCCTGCACTATGACATGTCCAGTTTACTCTCCATTGTTCAATCAAAAAGTCCCTGCAGGTATGGGTTTTTTTTCCTTCTTCTTCTTTTTACAGACCTGTTTTGGGGTTCTTTTTAAAACATTTTCTTGTCACATGACATCCTACAGTGTCACTATGATGTTTCTTGTTATATCGCAGATTTTAAAGATTTAAACTAAGACTTCAATGAACTTCCTAGGTCTGAACATTGGTGTCTTTCCACAATTCTAGGAGATTCTCATGTTCTCAGCAACCATCTGTTAAAACATTGGCTCTTTTTTACTCTCTATGGTTTCCTCTTCAAGTTCATAACTCTTAACTGTTCATTTGTTGATGTGGATTGTTCTGGACGATTCCTTCATCCCTGAGTTCTAGTTTGATCCCAATTATCTCTTCAACTGTAATATTTATAAAATCTGAGGTTTTAATCTGTCCATGGTGACATTTACATTTTAATCATTTCTATAAATTCTTCTTACATTTTTATTATTTTTGGAAATGCTTTTGCATTCTTTTCCAAATCTTTCAAGACATATTCATGGTGTTTTTTTTTCTCACCTATTTTATATTCTTCTCTTTAAAAATTACTTGATAACATAGTTATTTTGGATTCAGTTTCTATTAACTCAAAAATTATAGAAAATAGTATGGAAAATTCTCAAGTAGTTAAAAATGAAGCTATCATATTCCAGAAATTGCACTTCTAGGTATATACTCAAAGAAAATGAAATCAGTCTGTGGAAGAGAGTCTGCACTCCCATGTTTATTGCATGGATGTGTTTGGAGGACATTTATGTTAAACGAAATAAGACAGGCATAGAAACACAAATGCCTCATGACCCCACTTATATGTGCAATCTGAAAGAGTTGGATTCACTAATCAGAGAGCAGAATGATGGTTGCCAGGGGCTGAGAGTGGGGGCCATCTTGGTGAGAGGATTCCAAATTACCATTAGACAGGAGGAATGAATTCAAGAGATTTTTCTGTACAACACGAGGATGGAATTCAATAACAATGAATTGTACACTTAAAAATTGTTAATAGATTTTAAGAGTACTACCACAAAATAATTATGAGGGGTAATCAATATGTTAATGAGTTTGATTTAACCATGCATAATGTACATGTATTTCAAAACATCATCTAGTACCACGAGTATGATTAATTTATATCAGTAAAAACAAAGCCCAAAATAAGAGCTACTAGATGTATAATTCTGAAAAATAAACAAATTGTGGGATCCAGGAATCTGTATTTTTACAGATATCCCATGTAATTCTGTTGCAATTACTCCTCAAAACTCTCTTGGAGAAAAGAATATGACTTTAGAAATGCAAAAATATTCACTGCACATCATAATAAATAAAAGAAATTGGTAATCTCATTTTTTAAATAATTTATAGAATAAGAAACATATTAAGACAACTTAAGAATTGTCCCACAATGATACCATTTACTGCAATGTGACATAGGTAGGGTGACCCTCACTAAGACTGGTATTAAAACATTTGGATATTTCAGTTAGATAAGCTACATAAACTCTTTTCTTTGTAGGTGACCCACCCTAATGTATTTTGTGGTAGTCGTGGAAAACAGACATACATCCAGTCTCTGATTCTGTTTTAGCAGCAGAAAATTAAGAAAGGGAAGTACTAGTATCAATTTTATTTTACAGGCAAGAGAACTGAGACACAGGAATATTAAGTAACTTGTCCAACGTCACACAGAAAAATAGAAAATCCAGAATTAGCTATGGTGATTAGCATCTGCTCTCTCATTTCTATATGATAAAACACTTGTTAATGATGTCAGATGCCTTTAGCTTCTGCTGAGTTCTTTTAGGTGTGTAGATTAGAACATTTAAGGTAAAAGTTATGTTATCTGGACATTTATAAAACTAAATTAATGTAAAATTACCATAATTTACTTTTTAATAAAAAAAGTCAGATGCTATTCAGTAAAATGAACTAGAAGCATCTGAAATGGCCAAGAGTCAACCATTTTGTACAGTTGCCATTTTGAGCTATAATTCATAATTTTTTAGGTCAAAAATGGATAAGCCTTGACAATTTTATTTGGCTTAACCAGATGCATAATTTATATCTGGATGGTGCACAACATTGTACGAGACTATTATTCTGTTTGCTCCCTACACTCTTGGAGGTGGAGGAAGACTCTCTTTTCATCCCACTTCACAGAGTAAGAAGTGCAGGACATATGGAAGGGACCTCCCCGGGGTGAACAGCTGGGAATTGATAACCTTGCCCCCATGCTCTGAATAGAGTTCCCTTTTCCTTTTGACACTTGTTTATTTTGCCCAATGAAAACTCAGTCTGTCACAATAGCACTAATTCCAGGATAATGTTTTCATCTTTATATTTTTCCATGAAGCAATGAGGAAAGGACATTGACGTAGGGGCTGGGTCCCAGTATGCCCTCCAAGAACACGCCTCCAATGACCTCACTTCCTTCCACTAGGCCCCTCCTCTTAAAAATGACTCCACCTTCCAGTAGTGCCAGCAGTTGAGGACCAAGCCTTTAACACAGGAGCTGTTGGGGGACACTGATGATTCAAACTACATCATTTGCAGAATACATGGAGAAATAAATGTGACTTTATACAAACCACTTCATCTTGAGAATCAGCTTATTCTATACAGTAACAGATCTAGATGATACAATTCTATGTGAACCTTCGGGTCTTATTTACACAATTGTAGATTTTTTTTTCTGTCAAAGACAGCTTTGCTATATTATTATATTTCAATAAGGTTGGGCATTGTTACCCCAAGAGCTCTCTGGAAAAGCCTGATTTTTTTCTGGCACATGGTACTTATTGAATAATTCCTTTTTAATAACTGAGCCAAGAATAATAATTTTTTTCATAGTTGAACCCTTTGCAAACCACACCATAAATGGCCATACTCTGTGGTCACCCCATATACAGGTCATTTTAAAATTGAAAGTCTTGACAATAATGATGGTCATACAAAGAATTCAACTTCCTTTGAAATACACTGAACCATTCTCACAGAAATAATTTTTAACTTCACTGTCCTTGCAAAGTATGAAAGGGATAAGTAATTGTTTTTGTCTAATGGCCATTTCCTTAGTGAGTTTTGTTATCCTTCGTCATCAAGTGGCACAATTTTAGTTTTAATATAGATGTTGTTATTGTGATAAGCTATGAGGATTCTTGGAGAGTACATTACCCATTGCCTCAAAAATGGATTTTTATTTGTTTTAACAAAGCCACTTAGAAACACCTGTTTATGAAGAATAATACTGATATAAAAATATAATTTTGACATGAAACATTATTTGACTTTTATAATAATTGGAATGTTTTCCCTAAATTATACTTTCTGCAAATCTTAAAATTTTATGGGCTTATATTATTATTATTATTATTATTATTATTATTATTATTATTATTATCAGAGGAAGCTTCTTCAATTTTTATTTATTTATTCAGGTAAGAAAACATTTTTGTGTTACAGCATACAATGCGAAGCAAATCATGTTAGAGGACATGAACAACCTTCCTAAAATGTAATTTCCTTGTTACTCAAACTATGGCAGATGGTAAAAAAATGAAGAAACATTTTTATATATTTTATATTTCACTCATTTTAATTTTAATACCAAATTCTGACTTTATTTTTTTAAACCAAGAAAATGTATTTATTAGTGAAATTCTGACTTTAAAAAAAGCAAAATAAGAAGAAAAACAGTGGATTGATTTTATTTGTGAATGTAGATACAAAAGAGTCTATAAAATATTAGTGAATTAGAAAAGAAATATTGTTTAACTATTTTAGTCAGATTTTTTTGTTGCTGTGAATAAAAGAACTGACCAGAACTATTGTAGAGAAAGAAATATGAAAGAAATATCTGACCATAGACTGGGGTTGTGCCTAAGTGGTAGAATGCTTGTCTAACATGTGTGAGACCCAAAGTTTGATCCTCAGCACCATGTAAGAATAAATAAGTAAAATAAAGGTATTGTGTTCAACTACAACTAAAAAATCAATATTAAAAAAAGAAAAGATTATCAGACTGTAATGTAGACAAAAGAAAAATAAATGGGAAAGTCTGAAGCTCTCAATCTTCCTAACATTGTGGTAATTAAAATTAAATACAATATATGCTCTTAAATTTTAACACTTTATAAAAATAGTGGTAGGACCTAGGATTGGAAATGCATTAGCCAAATGGTATTCTATGACTTAATGAATGGGATTGGAAACTTAACAACAGTTAGGGGAAGAAGTCTCACAAAATTACCTGAATTAATCAATTTATAAAGAGAAAAGTTTTGTTTTAATCCTTAATATTGGAAGTTTTAGTCTGTGATCTGTTGGCCCCTTTATTTGGGGCCTGTGGTGAATCCATGATCATTGTGGGAGTGCATGGTTGAGTAAGATTGTTCACACCAGCTTAGGGGAAAAAGATAAAGAATAAGGGGCCAGAGTTTCACAATCCCCTTCAGGGAAATGCCTTCAATTGCCTAAGGACCTCCCATTAGACCTCACCTGTTCAATGTTCCTTGACCTCCCTTTAGTGCCAAGCTTCAGAACAGGCCTTCAACACATGGGCCATTGTGATACATTCAACATCTAATCTATGGAAATATCCAAAGATATTCCTGTGCATTTTTTATAATAGAAAAACAAAAGAAACCATTTGAATATTTTTGCATATAACTGCTGGAAAAGAACTATGTTGTATACATACTGAGGACTAGCATGTTGATATCAAAGATGTTAGACCTGAGGCAAGAAGACCGTGGTGATATAACAACAACAAAACATTCCTGAATCCCTCAATAAATCTAGATAGAATACCAGGAACCAGAATAAAAATGCAATATTTACAGATACCATCTGTGTTACTTTTCCATTATTATAACAAGACACCTGAGACAAGAACATAAATATAAAAGGGGCTGGATTGGCTATATACCTCATTTGGTAGAGCACTTGCCTTGCATGCATTGAGTTCAATCCCCAGAACCAATAAAAAGTAAATAAATAAGGCTTACTTGGCTTATGGTTCTGGAGGGTCCAATCTTGTATCATGAAGTCCATTTCTTTGGGTCTCTGATGAGGTAGCACATCATAGCAGGAGTGAATGGTCATGAAATTTGCTTGCTTCATGACCAGAAAGCAGAGACAGACAGGAAGAAGCTGGGTAACCATAATCCATTCCTTTGTAGGGCACACCTCCAGTGACCTAAGGACCTCCGTATAGCTCCATCTCTGAAAGATTGTTTCCAATGGCACCATCTTGGAAAAAGACTTGAATATAGGGACTTTTGGAGGACACTTAATATTCAATGTACAGTCTATAACAAAACTAGGTGATAAGGTATCCTTTTGAAACCACCAATCCAAGCAGGTGTGGTGGGCCCTGTGCTCCAAATTTCATTCCCTTTTAACATGGAAATTCTGCCAGGAGCTTTCTGGATACTTCTTTGATGCCTCTCAACCGTTTCTTGAACATCTTTGCAATGACTGATCTCAAAAGCTGGAATCATGTCCCTCTCCTTTTTTTATTTTTTTGCTCCCAGATCTTGCCCTTGCCCTATAATTGTTTATGGGCTTGCTTGCTCTGTGGTTCCATCAAGCAGATAGCCATATACATATTTAAATAACATATATAAATAATAATATATAATAAATAATATAAATATATATTTATTTATTTCTGTGATACTGATAATTATGAATAGAAATGAAGTGTTGTAAGGGTAGAACAACTTAAGACGCTAGCAGGCTCTCCCAGGCAAACTTTAGACCATCTAAGAATACCACCACCTTCTGAGGGAGCTGGGGTGCCCCTTCATAGGTGATTGCAAGGAAACAGGGAGCCACTGAATGAATCTGAGCTAAGGTGTCATTAAGTTTCCTGTGAACTCTCAATAATAACCAGCCAAAACCTACCTTCCAAATAAATCTCCAGAATGAGGATGGTTCTGTCCTTGGCTCTAGTACTTCTCTCAACTCTCGCAAACATAACTAGGTTTTTAAAAAATTTTTATGTATTTACATTTTTTCACTGCCTGTAATAGAACCCAGTGTCTCATACATGATAGGTAATGATGCTTACTATGGAGCTGCATCCCCAGCCTGAGTTTATATTTTTTAATAAATTTTTGTATACATATTCATTAAAGAAGTTGGCCTGTACTTTTAATTTTTTATGATAATTTTCCTTGTTTGGTATGGGTATCAGGTCAGTCAGACTATATAAAACAAGTAGCAGGGATGTGGACTTGTCTGCCTTCTGTCCTCTGGGACTCTGTGTAAGATTGGCATTTGTTTGTCAATGATAACAACCACTTAGAGTTTTCTTTAACAGAGGGTTTTTTTTTCTTTTCTTTTGGTCCTGAGGATTGGACCCAAGAGTTTTTAACCACTGAGCTACAACATGAGCCATTTTATTTTATTTTATTTAGAAACAGGGTCTCACTAAGTTGTTTAGGGCCTTGCTAAGTTGATGAGTCTGGTTTTGTGTTAAGGTCTGTAAACAAGTCAGATTGGGACCTGTTATTTTGCCAGAGAAATGTTAAAGTCTGTAAACAAGTCTGGATGGTGCCTGGCCAAATGCCAGAGGGAGTGGTTTGTGAAGTAACAAAAACGAGCCATTAAGTGTGGAGATTCCTTATTGGTTGACTGCTGTATCTATTTTATGCTAATTAGATAAGCTGTGTAAAATGTATAAATATCGCTCAGATCCTACAATAAATGGCTTCCACTCCTGCTGTATCAATGTACACAAGTTATTCGTCACCCCCCGCTTATTCTGCTGCAGCCGGACTGCGGCAGTTTTGAACTTACAATACTCCTGCCTCAGCCTCTCAAGCCACTAGGACAGGCATGCACCACCACGCCCAGCTAAGAGAGGGTTTTAAATTGTGTTGTTCATATCTTTAATAGCCACGGGATTATTCATATTTATTACATCTTCTTGAGGCTGCTTTGCTGAGTTAGATTTCCCCAGAAATTTGTCTAATTTTTACTTAAAATTCCAATTGATAATTCTTTACCACTGTGTCATTTACCATGATGTGACCATTGGCAATATCTTAGTGCTCAACTGCTTCATCTGTCCTCTCCTGACCACTGTAATCTATGACTTTTCTGTTTTCACATTGATATATCTTATGAAGAGTTTGAAAAATTTGTTCTTTCAAAGAATAAACTTCTAGCTTTATTGATCCTTTGTACTGAATGTTTTCTACTATATTATTTCTAGTCTACTTTTTTATTTCCTTCCTCCACTTGATCTTTTTTAAGTAATTGTTTTGATGTTATTATTCTAATTTTTTAGATGGATGCTTATGCCATTGATGTATAGTTATTTGTGTTTTCTAATATACTTAATATTTTTAATCTCCCTCCAAGCTCCTCTTTAGTGACATCTTGTGTTAGTGTTTTTTATTAAGATGAAAATATATTTTGATGTCTATTGTGATACCTCATCCCTCCTTGAGTTATGTAGAAGTTTATTCCTCACCTTCCAAATGGATCTTAATTTTCAAAGTATCAGTTCATTATTCATTTTTAGGTTATATGGTATTTGAACAGCTCCATGCAATGAGAAGGGGCCCTCTGGAAAAAGGGAAAACCTGAAGTAAGACTCCCAAATAACTTCTGTGGTGGGCAGGTAATTTACACCCAATGATGGAAGAATGGTGGTTGTCTCTCCTTACAATTCTTTGATGTCACACACAATTAGAGCTACATAGTGAAATCCTTCCCCTAGGAAACAGAAAAGTGTGGCTTGGGAACCTTCAAAATATAAATGGAGAGGCCTGATGGTGGGAGGTAGGAAAAAGCTGCCTCTTCTGAAAACACTCTGCCCATGAGACTGTTTACAAATGATCTGTATCATTTCTCTCCTGGTATTTGTGGGGCCTTTCTGTCTATTTTAACACTATTTTTTAAGAAACATTCAAATAATAGGGCAGAGGGTCAGAGTAGAATAAAATTAAACATGTTGACTTTCTCAAGTGCTCTGTAGGCAAAATGTCAGGTCTCAGGCTGGGCTCCTAAACATTCAATTACCCAGCTCATTTTCTGAAGCAGCTTTCAGAAGGCATATTCCTTCTAGGTGACACATGATGCAAACTCCCCATTATAAACAGGAACCTAGATGTTTTGAGGACAAGTGTTTGTTCAGCTCAAAGCATCTGAAAATACAGTCATTTGTTTTTTCTGTCCTACTCTGTCATGGATGGCGACCATGATGAATAGAAACTGCAGGGTTATTTTGACCCTCACATGGTAAGACCTGCTGGTGGGCAGAGACCCAGACCAGCTGGAGCCTTTCCAGCTCTGTGTGCCACCCATCAGGGAAGGCAAATAGAAAGGAAATGTATGAGAGAGTCTTGATTCATCCATTGGCAACCATTTATTTAAGGTCGACTGTGTGTACAGCAAACTTCATAATTAGAAAACTTAGGTTTTCTATTAAATTCCTGGTACAAACCGATTCTCAAGGGGAAGTTGTGTGGCCACCTAGTGGCACAGCCTGAAGTGATCATGGTTATTATACCTATTTTACCCATGGGAAGTTATGGGATGGCTTGGTTGATCCTGGCCAATCTGTCAGTATGGTAAGCCACTCTACAAGCAAGCAACTGAGAACTTGAATACAGTTCTTGTTTTATTTGTTTCTGTCTCTGTCTCTGTCTCTGTCTCTCTCTCTCTCTCTCTCTCTCTCTCTCTCTCTCTCTCTGTGTATGTGTGTGTGTGTGTGTGTGTGTGTGTGTGTATCTTTTTTCCTCCATGTCTTGGATCCCAGAGCAAGAACTTCTGATGAATCCAACTGGCTTTTCTTTACACTTTCTCCAAAAGATATGAAGTCATGTGTTTTTACTTCTGAAACAAACCAGAACTAAATTGCCAGATTTTTATCTGCATAAAATTTACTTGTGAGACAAAGCATGAGCTACACTCTTCAAGGAATTTCCAAAACTCTTTCAAGATAAACATTGATTACTTATCTGCTGGGGCAGATTGTATTTTGCAGATGATTGGTCATACAAATTTGCATTTCATCCTACAAGCTCTTCCTACACTGCTGAGCTGACCTCCCAAAATAAGAAGAGAGAAAGTCCCATTCTCACCCCCTGGTGAACTGCCCTGATCCATAGAATGCAAGGAAAATTGTGCTGTGAGACTTTCAAGGGAGACCAAATAGGGCAATATGGCTTCTGCCTGGCTTTCTGGGGTGCATGTTCTTAGAACCAAGCCACTTTGTTGTAAGGAAGCTCAGGTCACAGGAGAAGCCTAATGCAGGAATTATACCCCAAACAAAACAGCCAGCATAGACCCCAAGAGAATGGCCTCCATGTAGCCCCTGACTCTGCTTTAAGTCACTGGAAGAGGTGCCCAGGACCAAGGAGCGGAAACGAGCGGCCTTCGGCTCCCTGACCCAGTTATTGGCCCATGGGAAATGTAAATGGTGACAAAGGATGACTTTCCAAAGCTGCTAAATGTGGGAAATTTTTAGGGAGCACTACATACTAATATAGGGGTGTCTTATATCCAGCACAAGGTATTTGCTGCCCTGTGTGGTTGGCCTCAGTGTCACTGCACCTGGGTTTCTCATGCCTGTTTCTTGTTTCCTCCTTTTAAAACACATCATTTTATGCCCCCTTCACTATCCTGTGATGAAATTCATAGATGATAAATACATAGATAATCAATGGCATAGATAGATATCACACATACACACACACACACACACACACACACATTATTTATATACATGGCTATAATATGGAGAATACTATTTCTAAAAATTACTATTATGAGATTTTTGCATAATAACAGGTCTTATGGGAAATGAGGTAAGTAGGAGAATTCTCAACACCTATATAATTTTTAAGTAATTTATTACATAATAAATGGCAAACTATTAAATTTCTGCTGTAGTTTAAAACATTTTAAATTCTTAGATGAGGAAATACACACACACACACACACTGTATTTCCCTTGAAAAGTGCATGGCTGTTGGGGGTGAAGTCATTTTGGAGAAGGGCTGGATGGAAGGGATTTTACTCACAGGATCCTCTGCCTCCATACTAGAATGGGTCCTGGCCTGTTTGTATCTTCTCACTGCTTGAAGTGGAAATTCAACTGTAGAGAGTGAGACTTGTCATCTTCAATCCATTGCAAGAGATTTTTGTTTGCAGAAAATGGTAAATTTTTGTTTTCTTTTTGGTTTCAAATTCATTTCTCCAAAGTATAATGTGGAATCCTGCTGGTGTCCCCCTTTTGCAATATCATGTGACCTCGACATTCAGACTTGGATTCTGCTGCAGTGGATATGTTTATCAAGAGCTTCCAACCTTCAAGAAACTAAAGAGCACACTCGTAAGGGTTTACACCTAAGTGAGCTGGGCAGAAGGTGTACACCTGATTATTTGTACCTTCTTTAATTAAGTTTGAACTTGAATCAATAGAAGAAAATAAATATTCAAATGAAAATTTTTGTTTCTATATTTGACATTTTGAAATAACACACACAAAAAAAAATCATTTTTAGTCCAGACTGATGACATGGGTGTTAGTTTGTGACTCAAGTATCATAATTAGTTTTGTCATCAGGAATGTGATTTTCTGAAATAATGGACCAATTTTGGTGAAGGTCTAAGCAAAACAGAAAACCACTTCCCCCTCTTACACAACAGATGTATTCTGGGAAATGTTGATGCCTTTTAAACCCATGTTAAATATTTTTTGTATTTACATGTGGAGAATTGGGTTATAAGCTCAGGACACTAGAGGCAGTTTTCTCCATCTATGTGAAAATTCAAATGGATATTCAAAATTCTTGTGAGATGAGGGGAACTTATTTTGAAGGTGTAAATATGGCAACTTTGTTTTCTTCTTAACAAATGCCAAAGTTGTTAGAAACAATTGTTACAACAGCCACCCAAACCCCAAGTTTTATTCTTCAATGGCTGACTCACAATGCAAATTGAATTCCTAACCTCATAACCTGTCATTTTAATAGTGAGAATACTGGCAAGGGATGGGATTTGGAAGATTTAAATGAGGACATAGGAAAAGATGCAAAGAAGCTAAGGACCTCAAATCCTTAAATTCTACTGCCATTTTCATTGACAATTGTGTAGGAAAGTTTAGCAAGGCCTGAAGAACATTGTCCTTAGAAAGGGATGCTGATGATGTTGACCTTTGGTGGGCTTCTGAGAACTTGGATTTGAGGATGTTTCCCTCATTCCTTAAATAACAAAGATGTTTCATGCCACTTCATAACCTGTTCATGCAAACAAGTTGGTTTCTGCTAAGATGGGTTTTCCTTATGAGTTTTGGTGTGTGCTAGACAGAGTGTTTGACAGAGACACTGATAAAGATCCTGGTAACTAGCCTTTGCTCCCCAGGAGATGATGTTTGGCATATGTTGTTACAACTGTGTGCTAAAGGAGGTAGGTGCACCCTGTGTGACTCCATGGGGAAAAGATTCTTGGAAGCTTATATGTGGCTTCCTCTAGGGTCTGCCCCTATAACTTTTTCCTTTGTTGACTTTGCTTTGTATCTGTTTGAAGCAAGCTATCAGCAGTGAGTATAACTATATATAGAACCCTGTGAATTGTCCTGGGCCATCAGTAAGGGGAAAGTCCATAATATAACAGTAGACATGGCTTATTTCCTTCATCTGAGATTATCCCTTTTGTCTGAAGACAATCCCTGCTGAGATTATAGCCCTGTAGGCACTATTGATTCTCCTCAGGACACATAGACCTATAGCTGATCTCAAGTCCCAGCAGGCCCTAAAGGACGAGGTACAAGACACGGTATACAATGTGTGCAGCTTCTTGTTGACACTAACAGGAACCTGGGAATATAGGAATGGATCTTAAGGGCATAGCATTAAGGTGAAAGCAACTTAAAATTTGTTCAGTCTGAATTCATTTCCCTAGGCTCACTAATAGGGTGTGGACTATTGCTATATGTGGGCTAAAGGACTTTAATATTTTGGATGGTTGATTGAAACATGGATGTTAAATAACATTCAATAAAGTCACAGAAGAAAGAGGCAACCTGAATCACCTTAAAGAAAACTCAAACATTTTGGACTGGTTGTTAGGATCCTGGACATTGAGGATACCACTGGTGAGAACAAAGAAGAACGTATTGCAGAAAATTTAGTGAAATTGTGTTCCACAGTTATGTGTAAAGCAGAATTCATAAGCCACACGCCTGGATATATATATCTAAGGGAATTTCCAAGAAAGTGTTGAAGGTACAGCTTGATTTCTTCTTACAATTTGTGGTATAATATTATAGAACAGAGAAAAATTATCGAACGTCTCAGCCTTTCCAAATGATAAAATAAAACATGACAATCAGAATTGGATGGTAGAAGTGTGGCATAGAGGATGTGGCTGTTTAGCTCTTTGTTAAAATCCTGGAAAGCTTAAAAGTCTATGTAAACAACTCTCCAAGAGATTAAAGTATTACTCACAGATCAAGCAAGAGGACCTCTGAGAAGCTTGAGGACATTGTCCTTCAGCCCTTTTGCTGAAGAGAGAAGGGATTATGAGTAAAAGATTTTGTGTGCAAATTGTTGTCTAATGGAGTGAAATCCAGAAAAAAATGCACTTTATATCCACAAGCCTCTTGAAAAGAATTTATCAGCAGAAATGCTGCCACATCTTGTAATAAATGGAATATCTACACTAATTCTTCTTTATATATGGTTTTGCTGTTTATAGTTTCAGTTACTTGAAATAAACTGCAATCCCAAAATAGCAAATGAAAGATTTTGAAATAAGCAATTCATAAATTTTAAATCATGCACCATTCTGAATGGTATGATGAAATGTCTCACTCTGTCATACAGGGTGATAATCATCCCTTTGTTCAGAGGGTACATGCTGTATATGCTACTAATCCATTAGTCACTCAGTAACCATGTCTATTATTAGATAATATGACATGTGATCTAATCTTTATGTTCAAGTAACTTTATTTTATTTTATAATGGCCCTGAATGCAAGGGTAGTTCCAGTAAAGCTTATTTATTTTATAATGGCCCTGAATGCAAGGGTAGCAATGCTGAACCTTCAGATAGGCTAAATGAGAGTGGTGAATTGTCTTTTTTAAGTTAAAGAGTAAGATGTTTTAGAGAGAACAAGACACTGAGAGAGGCAGAGAGGCCACATTCACATAACTTTTAGTGTAGAATTCAGTTACACTTGTTCTAGTTTGTTATTAACTGGTGGTATTCATCTTTTATTGTGCCTAATTTATAAATTAACCTTTATCATAGATATATGTTCCTAGGAGAATATATAGTGTATATACAGAATTCTATTCTATCTGATTTCATGCTAATCAGAAAACTAGAAGATAAAATTGCTCATCATCAAAACCATTATTCTTTTGTGAAAACTGAAGTGTGACTCTAAGATCTGAATCAAGAAACCATAAATTGAAGATGAAAGCTTAGAGCTACCCATATAGAGATTCTTAGGCCCTGAAACCTTCTTGACTTTGCTCAACTGGTTTTAGAAACTGGTTTGGACAGGTGACTGCCTTTTACATTCCATCTCCCCCATATTTAGACTGGAATATCTGTAGCTTTTATAATCTTCACCACCTTGTTGAGAATATTGGAGGCATGCACTTCACCTCTAGTTTTGTAGGTTCACAGGTGGAGAGACACTGTGACCTAGCAGTTGTATTAATGGATTATACTCAGGAGCTTTAGCAAAATCTGATTTTGATGATTAAGTAATGAGTTTTGAACTCTTGATTGGATAAAATTCAATGAGATTTTGAACTTTAATTTATGTGGTACTAGGAAGAGACCATTGGAAACCCAGGGAGATGGTGGATATAATTGCAGGTTAAGGGAAACAAGTAGATGTTAGTAACATTGAAGGCAGGTAACCTGCATAAGCCTAAACTAATCACACAGGCCTTTAATGTAGAGTTTTATTTGGTGATATAAATATAGAAATATTTCAAGTATGAGAAGAAAATCAAGGCTATTTTCCTGGATTTGAAAATTGAGGGGATCAGAAGGCAAGAAATGTCAATTGTCTTTCAGGGTCCTGAGTTGTCCTTAAGTGATAACTGATAAGGAAATGTTTAGGGACATCAGTTATGCAATAACAACGAATAGAATTCTACTACTGAATGGCATAAGTTCATAAGTATCCTCTTCCTTAAAGCTTCCAAATAGGAGGCTTGTTCGGCCAAATTTGATTTTAACCTGCGAGACCCCCAAATAGAGATCCCACCTGAATCTCCCTGGAGTCTGATGCTTTTCTCCATGATATCCTGGGTAAACACCTGGTCCTTGTCCATTTTTTGATAGTGGAGTATCCTCTATTATGGCTTGAGAATGGCATTCATCAGCCCAATATCTCCCTCTATGGCATCATGGGCAAATACCCGGTATTCTACTCTTTAATACCTAGCTTTGTTAAACCCTTCTCCTATGGGGAAATTTCTTTTAAAATGTCCTGTTTGTTCACAGTTGTAGCATGTTTTCAGCCTGGCATCTAAAGACTGTTGTACTGCAGCTGCCAAGACTTGCCCTTGTTTATTAATGTCTCTACATAATTTGATATATGTGTTTAAATCTCCATATTTGGCTTAGTAACTGACTTTCTTACCAACACCCTTAAAGAACTAGAAGTAAAATCAGGAATCAATTAATGGAATGGAATCAAACATAAATGCTTCTTCACAGGAAAGAAAATCATTCATAACATGAAGAGAGAGCCTAAAGAATGGAAGAAAATCTCTAACACATGCACCTCAGATAGAGCATTAATCTCCAGAATATACAAAGAACCTAAAAAATTCAACACCATAAATACAAATTACCCTCAATAAATGGGCAAAGGAACGGAACAGACACTTCACAGAAAAAGAAATACAATCAATCAACAAATATAAAAAATGTTCAACATCTCTAGCAATTACAGAAGTGCAAATCAAAACTAAACTGAGGTTTCCACTCTCTCCAGTCACAATGGCAATCATGAAGAATAAAATCAATAATAAATGTTGGCAAGGATGTCAGGAAAAACGGTACACTCATATGCTGCTGGTGAGACTGCCAATTGGTGCAACCACTCTGGAAAACAGTATTAAGATTGCTAAAAAGAACTTGGAATGGAACCACCATTTGACCCAGTTATTCTACTTTTCATTTTATAGCCAAAGAACTTAAAATTAGCATACAACAGTGATGCAGCCACATTAATATTTATGGCAGCTTAATTCACAATATCTAAACTATGGAACGAACCTAGATGCCTTTCAACAGATGAATGGATAAAATAAATGTGATATATACACACAATGGAATATTTCTCACCCTTAATGAAGAATGAAATTATGGCATTTGCAGATAAATGGATGGAGCTGTAGAATATTATGCTAAGTTCAAGATGTCAGTCCCAAAGAACCAAAGGCTAAATGTTTTCTTGGATATGTGGATGCTAATTCATGATAAGTGATTGGATGGAGGAGCTAGGTAAGAGTAGTTTTACTTTGGATTAGACAGAAAGGAGGAAGTATGGGGTTAGGAAGGATAGTAGAATGATTAAGATATTATGACCCTATGTACATATATGATTACGTGTCTTGTGTAACTCTACATCATGTACAAACAGAACAATGAGAAATCATACTCTATTTATGTATGATGTACCAAAATGCATTCTACTGTCATGTACAACTAGCTACAGCAAATTAAAAAAAAAATTAAAAAATATAACATGAGTTACAGAAAGACTAGTTAAACATTGAGTAAAATCCATAAAGGAGAAGTCTTGATAAATTGTTCTATAATAATTCTAACACCCTCAAGTAATGAAAAGAAACCAGAAAAATGACAAAGGTAAGCCATATAGCAGAAGGAAATCTAGTTGTGTGTCCCCTAGTGACATGTTGGTCAATGATGGACCACATATGCAATTGTATTACTATAGAACTATACTGGAAAATTTCTTCTAGCCAGTCATAGAATCCCAACATGGTAGCAGAATACACTGCTCATGCATTACACTGTGGCAGTACTGATATAAACAAAACCTGCCACAATGATAGTCATTTAAAAGTAGGGCACCTATAATTATGTACAGTAATAATTGATAATAAATGACTGTTGTTGGCTTATGTATTTATGATGTTATGCTTTTATCATTATTTTGGAGTTTAACTTAAAATAAATTAGTGTCTAAGTGTATGCTGTGCTACAAACTGATTGACAGCCACCTCATGCACCTTGCATTTACCATGTATCATTTTTTGGTGCAAAAAATTGAACCCAAGGTACTTAATCACTGAACCATATCTCCAGCCTTTTAAAAAATTTGATATGGAATCTTGCTTAGTTGCTTAGGACCCTGCTAAGTTGCTGAGGCTGGCTTTGAACTTGTGATCCTCCTGCCTCAGCCTCCCAAGCTGCTGGGATTACAGATGTACACCACCAAGCCCAGTTTATCACATCTATTGATAGTATTATTTTCTCTTGTGCATGATGTAATCTTCTGTTATGTTGTTTGTTTCTCATGGTTCTGAAAGCAATATGCTATACCACCCACCACCACCCCCACACACAAACACAAACAAACACCATATAGACAAAGTGTATAATAGGCTACATATGATCTAGGTTGCTGTAAATATATTTGATGATGTTTGCAAAATGACAGAGTCAACTAAGGACATATTCCCCAGAACATCCCTATCATTAAGTGGCACATGACTGTATTGTTGCACGTTTAACATCCAATGGATTTCTACAAATTAATTAAGAAAATGACAACCAAATAGAAAACTGAGCAGGAGACTTCAAAGGACCAAAAAATAGATAATAAAGCATAATTAAATTAAAATCACAATGAATTAGGTCTGCATATCTCAGAAAGGTCAAAATGGAAAAGATAGACCCTCAACTTCAGTGAGGTGTGAATTGGTAGAACTAACACACTACAGAAAAAAGAAAAAAAAAAAAACCTTGGGAAGACAGATTGGCACAATTTAATAATACCAAAGTTGTGAATAAGGCAGGACCTTGCAAATTGACCCCTGGCTACATCTTTAACAGAATGCACAGAGGTGTGTATCAAGGGACAATGAACAATAGTATTCATTGCAATAGTGCTTGTGACAGCCCCAAACTGAAAAATGACTCAAACGTACATGAATAACAGATCTACTCATAAGATGTAGTGCTAGGTAGGAATGATCACCAGCTAAGCAGTGAGCATTAACACCAGAACACTCACTGTGTGATTCCATTAATATAAAATGAGCAAAATCCAGCAAAAGGAAACTCTATTATTTAGTTGCTAAGGGAAAACAAGGAAGTTATTTCCGTAATTGGGATAATGGCTACTTTTAGGGACAGGTCCTGGAAGTAGCAATATTATCCTCTCAAATTAGGTCCTGATTACACAGGTATTTACTTTGTGATAAATATTTTTTTCTGATTGTGTCTTATATTTCACACAAAAAAGAAAAAGATAAAAGGACATTTTGCACCAAATCACCACAAGATGAAGTCTTCCAGAAACAGTCTCACCTGGCTTCCCACAGTCCACATCAGCACACACACTCAGTGTAGAAATACTGTAGTAGTCCATTGACAGTCATTGTTTACCTTCTGGACCCTGGCTCTCATAGCTGATCACATCTCATTCGATTTTAGTGCACGGAGCTGAGCACCACATGCAGACATTTGGGATGCAACCACAAGCCTTTCTATGAGTTGAATTTCCTTTGGGATTTATTAGTTTTTCTTTTCTTAATTTCCCTACGTAACTTCCTCAACAATTCATCTGATCCTCTCTTAGTACATGCATTTTGATTAGTAATTGCATTTTTTTCCTTTTATGCATTTTATAGTATCCTCAGTTCTTATAAGTAGTATTGTCTCAATCTTCCATTCCTGTGCAACCAAAAGCTCTAAATTCATGAGTCAGAACAACGGAGTATTTGCCATGACTCAGAAATCTGGGCTGCTCTCATCTGGACTGGGTAATAGAATCTGCAGCTGGAACATCCAATATGGCTTGGGCTATCAGGAACTCTCTTTCCATAGGGTAATTGTCCAGCAGAGTAACTAATTCTCTACGTGAGGTTCAGGAATTTTGATAGTCCATTTTTTTTTTTAGTTATTTTAACAAAATACTGGAGGTTGAACACTTTATTTTTTTTTAAAAAAAAAGGTTTATTAGTTTTTAGTTCTAGAGATTGAAGGGTGTGGTATTGCTTCTGCTAAGCTCTGGTAAAGGCTTTCTGGTTCCACCACACCAACGATGGGAGCACATGGAGAGGGAAAGATCATATGGTGAGATAGGAAGCCAGAAGTATTCAGCAGCCTGGCTTGCTCCTTATTACAGCTTGTTCTCACAGGCACTAACTCACTCTGGAAGACCAAGGATGAAACCCCATGAGCTAATTACCTTGCATTAGGCCCCACTTCTTAAAGGTTTCACCAGCTCCCAACATCATAACACTAGGTGTCAAGCTTTCAACACACGAACCTTATCCAGACCAGAGCAGTCTATGTCACTGTAAGGACTGTGGATTTTAATTCTACAAGATGAGAAACCATTGGTATGATTGTAGTATAGAATCTATGATCAAAACATACTCTGCTGCTGCATATAGACATAGCAAAAGGGGATCACGAGAGAAAACAGGAGACAGGACAGATTTGATGGCTGAGATTTGAATGTGGTTTCCACTATTCAGGGTGGTTGGATTATGGAATTGTTTGCAAAATAGAGAAGTGTCAAGGGTGACTCCTATTTGGAGAGGAAGCAACCCAGAAAAGGGATACTGTGCATAGATTGACAGGCAAAGGATAGTTGTTCTGCCACTATAACAAATACCTGAGTTAATCAACCTATGAAAAATAAGAAAGGTTTATTTTGTCTCACAGTTTTGGGGATTTGAGTTCATGGTCAGTTGGCCTGGCTACTTAGGGCCTGTGGCAAAGTGGCACATCATGGTGGGGAGTGCATAGCAGAGCAGATTATTCATCTGAATGCTGAGTCAAAAGAAAAAAAGAAAGAAACTGACATCTTATAGTCCCCTTTGAAGGCACACCCTCTGAGCCAAAATTTCCCATGAGGCCTCACTCCTTAGTTTACACCAATTCCCAATAGTGACACCCTACAGATTAAGATTTTAACACCTGGTTCTTTGGGGGATACTGAGGGTTCAAACCATGGCAACAGTGAACAGTGAGTCTGGTTTGTTGACTGTAGCTTTTAGAGATTCTTTGGTTGACATGCAGAGTTGTGGGCTTGGTGGAAAGTGGTCATTTGAAGCATACATTTGGAGTCCTCTGGTCCAGAGAGAAGAGCATGCCTAAGAATATGTCCTCATAGGAAACATTAGTGGGAAAACAGAATGGGGCATTTCAGTGTCATACTAATGAGCCCCAAAAGAGGGCAATGAAGTGGCCTGACCATACCCTTTGTCACAAGAGGACCACTTGCCCAGAGTCAGGGCCTCTTACCTGATGGTCCATCCCAGGCGGACCCAGACCTTTATTAAAGATACACCAAGACAGCTTCCCCACAAATAGCATTTATTAAAACTTGTGTTCTTCCTACAAGGGTTGGCCAAGGTAAAGGTGAGAGTTCTTCTCCATTTTTCACATCAGACTGATAATGTGTTCACACTGCAACAAAGTTTGAGGGAGGCAAATCTCACACAATGGCATTGAAACATGCATTGTACATAAGAACAGCCAAGGGATCATGCTTTTGTTAGTTAATTTATGTCAAGTAAGACTGTGATTTGAGAATGGCAAATTACAATATTGTATAATTTGGAACTCCAAAAGGGAAATCCAAGTTGTTTTGCAAGATAAAGTACAACATCCTGAGACCCCAAAAACTTTAGGCTAAAAATTGAATATTGTGTAAAAATCATAGCTCAGTAGGCTTTTGACTGGCATTTTATGGGCCACTGCTGAGAAATGCTGTTCTACACTTTGCATGTTACCTTATTTAATATGGGAAAATTACCTTGAAATAAAGTAGCTTCTCTCCTCCACATTTTGCAGGTGATAAAATGGAGTCACAGGAAGAGGTTCCCTAACTCTCCTCATTTACCTTATGTTAAAGTTGTCAAAATTAAAATGGAGCCTCTTGGGTTAAGCTTGAAAAAAATGTAAATTAATCAGGGAGGTGGTAATGGAGGCAATGTCACCTGCATTTGCCTGTTAACAAGAACTGTTATAAGAGACTGCCAGAACCATCCCCTTGCACAAAGCCATCACAACCTTGCTCACAAAACACTTCTGTAAGAACTGTCCAACAACTGCCCACCTAACCTCAGGTAATGACACTTTTTGGATTCTTGATGAATATTCGTTTATTCATGCAATATTGATATTCTTCATGCAATCTTCCTGGAGATGGAACCCAGAGGGCTTTTACCACTGAGTCACATCCCCATTCCTTTTTAATTTTAATTAGGAAACTGAGTCTTAGTTACTAGGGTCTCACTAAGTGGCTGAGGTTGGCCTTGAACTTGCAATCCTCCTGGCCCTGGGAATACAGGCATGCATCACCATGCTTTTATTATACACATGGTTTATTATCACATGCATGTTCTCATTTCAATGTTTTTCCAGAATAAACTTAATTTTTGGAGAATCTCTCTATGCTTGTTACTGTACTAGCTGACTAGGAGAGCTGAAGCACTGGGTTATCTCTTATCCAGGATGTCATCTGTACCTTGTGAAACAGCCTTCAGACTCAGGGTGGGTGATGCAGCCTGCTTCTTCCACACTAAAACACTGAAAAATCAGTATCAAAATCAGCAGGCAATATCAAGTCATTCCAATTAACCCACAAACAATTTGGAGAATATAAATAACAAATTCAGACTTTGACACATATTTGGGAGGTGACATGGGGCACACCTAGGTCACAGTGATGTACTGAATGATGTGCCAGATCATTGAACTGAGTGAGCACACAAACCCAGAGGTCTCCTCTCCTCCTAACTGGCACTCAGTTAATGCTTATGGGCCCAGTTCTCCACATCCTCACAGAATCCCAGAGCACCCCACCTGGCAGGGATTGTGTCTTGTCCAGTGCCTGTGAGCAGCATCAGGGAGGCCATGCAGGCAGCTTGATGAATAGGGGAAGACACAGTGACCACACTTGCCTGCAAAAGGTAAGGCTTGTGAGTGAGCAAGGCATGTGAAACTGTTAACTAGCACAAAATGCCATTCAGATGTGCCAACAGGTGAACAACACAACTCACACTTCCCCTGCAGGACTGCTGGGGGTGTGCAATTCTCCTTCATCAGATAGATCACCCTTGCACTGGGAGCACTAAGGAATTGCAATGCAAGCTTCCTTCATTGATTGTACACTGTGGTCTCTTGAAACAAGCTACAGATCCAGCTCTGTTGGAGAAAATGGGCAAAATGTGTCTGGAAAAGACCCCAAAGTCATTACAACATTGTACTCCCATGAAACAGAGTTTAGCAGAAACTTCCAAAACAAATCGCCTATTTGAAAAATAAATACCACAAAAGAAATAAAATTGTGTGTGTGTGTGTGTGTGTGTGTGTGTGTGTGTGTGTGCATGCATGTGTGCATGCACGCAAATTTTCTGGTGAAATTCAGTGGAATAGATTTATTTTTCATATTAAGTAGGTTTCGCAAAGTGATCCCAGATGTTACATAAACAAATTTACATCCTAAGAACTATGTATTTATTTTAGAGTTTATAAAAAAATAAAATTAGTATATCCAACCTATTACATCAGTGGTGACCTAAAGTTTTCTTTATGAGTTTACATAAAAAGAATCAATTTCAGATTGAAATGTTGAACAAATAAGGTTAAAGTGGAATGTTTTCCTGGAAACGATGCGAGTCATGGAAAATCATGAGTCATGGGAGTCATGAGGAAAATGAAGCAAACGTACTATGAGGCCTGAGTACAGGAACTCCAGAGAGTTCCATGTAGCAGGGAGGCATCTCACTCTGTGTGTATTTTATCCATTTTGCATGAATGGTCATTAATCAGTTCAATGTCTATTAAATATCCATTTGGAGGTTGGAAGAAAATTCATACTAAAAACTATTTGGATACATTTTTAATCCTCATGAAGTCTTTTAAACCCATTGGGGCAGACTTTTATCCCTCCTCCATTACCTGAGGAGAAGCCCCTGAACAGTCCACATTTAGTACATCTTGGGGAAACAATGTCAACTTCCAAGCCCAGCCAGGGTTCCAGAAGAAGGCTCTGTGTTTGGTAATTAATGCATGTGTCCTCCATCTGTTTCAGTTTCCATGGTTTTAGTTACAAGTGATCAATTATATCCCAAAAATATTAAATGGGAAATTTCAGAAATAGCAATTCACCAGTCTTAAAATGATGTACCATTCTGAATAGATGTTCTAATGAACTCTCACACTGTCCCATTCCATCCCATCTGGAATGTACAGGATTTTGTCACATGGCAGGTAAGGATGCGTATGCTAGCCACGTTCTTCCCCCACCTAAGCCGTAGCGCATGTGTGCACACCTAGTTCTACCAGAACACACAGTAGACAGGGGCAGCCACCTTAGATTTGCCTCAGGAAGTTTTTTAACCTCTTGTTTCTGCATCATTGCAAAGCCACCAATTGAACCCAGGGTCTGGCATAACCTAGGTAAGTGCTCTGCCACACCCAGGCTGGGGAGCTTTAATAAGAGGGACTCCAGTCTTCCCATTACAACCTGTCTGTAATTATAAAACAATCTCTTTATTGATGTGTTTCATGGACCAAGACCCAAAATGATTTGGCAAAATAACTCTCTACCCTGCCCCCAAACATCAGGGCAGTGATGACTTTCTCCATGTCTGGATTCTGTTAAATTAAATAAATTTGTAAAAAGTCAAATGTTAGAATAATACATCTGGAGGAACAAGAGTTTGATTCCCCAGGGCTCAGAAAGAGGCCCCCTCCCTTGCCCACTCCTGGGGGACCCTGGTGCAGGTGCTCCCAGTGGGGGTGCATCAAGAGGCCCCAAGAGCTAGATCTCTTTACTGTGCCCAGGGCCCTCTGCCCCACAGCTGGCCCACATTGCTGCAGGTGACACATGCTCCTAGGGATGCTCAAAGGGTCTGAGGTCTCAGAAAGGCCAAAGACCCCCACTGTGGCCTGTGGGAAGATGCTAGGAAGTCCCACTAGCTCTAACTCCAATGCCTGTTCTAGTGTTCTTCGTCCTGGCAGAGTGTTCCTGGTCCCAGCATACACCCTGGACACTCAGGGGACAGAATCAGGGGTGGGAATGAGGTATCTCTGCTGGCCAGCCAGGCCAGGGACGAGGTTGCAGCCCCTGGTAACTGGCTGTTACTGAAGGCTTGAAGAAGTGTCTAAAACTAGTGTTTGGGTCAGGTGGGGAGTTCCCCCCAACTGGGGACCACCTCACTGCCCTTGTGATCTTGCAAAGCTCTTCTCAATTCCATGCAGTAAAGATGTCCCCCACTCCCTCTGACAGCTGCTTCCCTCCTTCCACAAGTGGAGGCTCAAATCCCCATCCATTTGGAGACCTGACCCTGGCTGCTCTCCCCTGCCCCGGAAGCCTCCTCAGGGACTTGAAGACTTGATCCTTTGGAACATGCCTCCCCCTGCTTGCCTTGAAAGGTGCTCCCACCTCCCGGGCCAGAACCAAATGCCTCCTTCCTGTGTACACCCGGATAATAAAGGATAGACCTTCGCCTCTTATATTTTATACATGATGCTTCTTTTAATGCAGCCAAAAAAATGATATTTTCTTTTCTCAGAACCATAACCATACACGTTGCAGTGACCAATTCATTCCATAAAACACCTAGGCTCCTTAAGAGGCCAGAAGACACTTGATG
Source organism: Callospermophilus lateralis (assembly GCF_048772815.1). NCBI lineage: Eukaryota > Metazoa > Chordata > Mammalia > Rodentia > Sciuridae > Callospermophilus > Callospermophilus lateralis. Next base: position 493,421 of record NW_027514514.1, on the reverse strand, counting down.
TCTTCCAGCCCATCAAGGACCCAGAGGCGACATGGGCCTCCAGCCAAGCTTGGGCAGGCCTGCCACGGAGCAGGGCCTGGCCATGCAGCGGAGGCGGCAGAGGCAGGGGAAGGAGGACAGAGGCGGCTGGTCTCAGTCCCATGAGTCAGAGACCAAGGGCCGATCATCAAGCTCCGTCAGGCAAAGGCAGCCCCTGGGTGTGCCTGGTAGATTCTAATGGCTTTCAAGGTAGGGAAGGGCATGTGCAGTGCAGGGGACCCTGACAGTTGTTACCCTCCACCTGGCCTGCCAGGGATGCCGGGCTCAGGGACACTAGTGATCCCTGGGCATGCCTGTCCCCCAACTCCGCTAAGAGGTAAGAGAGGAAGGTGGTGTATGTACTGCTCACAATGTGACTCCTTCACGAAGACCTAGGGGAGGCAGCTGCTGCTAGTCTGTGAGTGAACGAGGGCGGGGACACTGGCACACTCACCGCATGGGCAGGGACCAGCGTGCGCACCTCCTGTTGCACCCCTGGGGAGGTGCCAGTCTGTCCTTTCCCAGGGCCTCCTTGTCTGCCAGGGTCCCAGCCAGGCTTGCTCCCCCACCCCTCCTTGTGCAGGTTAGTGCTGGGACAGGGGTCATTGCCGATTCCGGCTGCCCAGCTTCCTGCCGTCCTTGTTCTGGCTGCGCTGGGGGTCATCCATCTTGTGGACACGGATACATTCCTTGAGGTTCTGGAGAGCGGATCTTGGGGTTCAGAATCTCCTCTGTCATAGAGCTGGGGAACCAGCCTCTCTCCTGGTCATGCAGGCACTCCCCAAAGATCCACCCTGAGGAGGAGGGGCAGCAGGGTCAGGCACTCCACAGGGGCAGGGGCAGGAGCTGGGGCCTGGGTGGAGCTCCCCCAGGTAAGGCTCCTGTCTGTGTGGGGAGCAAAGCTGAGGGACTGAGTCCAGCTGGCCTTTCCCAGAGGGCAGCAGCTTGGCATACCCGGCTCGAGTGCTCAGGCCAGGTTCATCCCGGTGAGCTGGGAAGGCAGGTGGCGAATGCAGAGGACCAGGCTGCAGGCTCTGACACAAGCTCCACACTGACGCGGGAGCCCATTCTGGACCCCTGAGCACTCCCATAGGAGACCAGGAGCCCCCAGAGTGAGAGGCATTCAAGGGGCCCCCTGGAGTCCATGCCCCAAGCCTGGAACCGGAGGTCACCTTCTTATTGGTCTGTTCCTCTCAGAGCCTCAGCCTCCCAAAGGCCACTATAGCCAGCTGAGAGTGGCCTCTGAGCTTGTAACACTTGAGTCACAGTGCTCTGGCCCTCTCCCCCACTGCTTGCTCGGCCCCCTTCTCCCAACCCCAACCTGGGCCTGGGGGCATATTCCCACCAGCTCTGGGGGGCCTGGGGCATGCTGTCTGCAGGTCACCTTTGGGCAGGTGTGTATTCAGTTGAAGAAGGAATCTGGAATGGGGCCCAGAGGGGGCCTGAGTGGAGGAGGCCTCCCAGGATGGGCTGGTAGCCTGGCCTGGGCAGAGAAACAGGTAAAGGGGAGCCAGGCACAGTGGCCACGCCTGTGATCCCAGCAACTGAGAGCCTGAGCCAGGAGGAATGCAATTTCAAAGCCAGTCTCTGCAACTTAGGGAGATTCTCAGCTTAGAGAGACCCTGTCTCAAAAGTTTTAAAAGGGCTGGTGATGTGGCTCAGTGGTGGACAGCCTCTGGGTTCAACGCTCAGTACTGTAAATAATCAAATTAATTTAATAAAATTAAATTCTGCAGGGTCTGGGAAGGAACTTCATTTGGTGCTGATGTCATCTGTGTGTGTGTGTGGGGTGGGGGGGTCCTGGCCCCAGGGAGCCCCGAGGCGAGGCTAGTGGTCACAGGCTTCGCTGGAGGCCTGGCTTGGGGCTTGGCGTTCTGTTCACCTCCCTTCCACTGTGATGGGAGGATTGAAGCCAGATGTCCGAGGGCAGGGGGCCGCAGAATGCCTGCTTGGGCTGGGCTTGCTGGGAGCGGTGAAGTGGGACCTCACTTTGGGGAGGAAAGTAGACACCGAAAACAACACCTTGGGCTGGGAGAGGAGCAGGGCTGGGGTCCCTGGGGCTTCACCATCTTCCGTCTTCTCCAGGATGTTCAGGATGTCAGCCAGTTCCAGTGTCAGCTCATCAGGCTGCTGGGCCACATACGGGTGCATGCACTGGACCTGCGGGCAGTCTGATGGGAGGATAGGGGGGATGGCGTGTCCCCATCGCCGCCCCACACCTGTACCCCGGCAAGCAGTGGCTGACAGGGACAGCCCTGCAGCCGGTGGGTGGCTGAGCCCCACTTGATACAGGACTGTGAACTCCCCAGCCACGGACAGGGCTCACCTGAGGGGGAGGGGGGCTTTCTTCCAAAGGCAACACCCCCCAACTAGCCAGGAGTTCTGGGAGAGAACACCGGAGGAAGGGACCCTCCGAATGTGAGGCGGTGCTCAACTGAAGCTTCAGGAGGCACTCCAGGGTGTGGCCCTGGAGGTGATTTGGGGGCTCAGGACAAGAGGTCACAGCCAGGAGCCATGGCTAGTCTGTGAGGCTCTGGGCTCATGCACCTTTGGGTCTTAGATGCTTTCCAAATAACCGGCAACCCCCAAAGAGCCTTGGAGTTTGGGCCCAGGTTCCTCCTGGTGTCCCCGTGGTTCCTGTCACCTATGACCCTGTGATTGCTATCTTTATGTTGACCGTCCAGCACTGGCGAAGCTGGGGTCGGCATCCTTGGTGGTGCTAAGCTCCTGCGCTGTGCGAGGCCTGAATCTGCCACCCAGGGAGCGAGTACAAAGCCCCCCACAGTGGCCACTTGCCAGGCCGGCACTCACCCAGAAGCCGGGATGTGAAGGAAACAAACTTGGTTCTCCTGTTGGGAGCCAGCGAGGTCATCCACCGCTTCATCTCACTTCTGGCACAGGGAAGAGGATGGTGCCCCAACCGCAGAGCAGAGCAGAGCAGATCCACCCAGCGTGTGGTCCCAGCCTTCCTAGCAGGCCAATGACCTGCGACAGGAGGAGCTCCCAGGAGGCCCTCCTGGCGGGGTGCATTTAAAAAGCCAGGCAGAAAGGGGGAGTCACTCCCTAGAGTGCACTGAGGCGTCTCAGGGAAGCCGTGGTTTGTTAGTAGCAGCAGGGTGGGGAGGGTTAATGTGACCCCCAGCCCTGGGGACCCTGGTGGGAGTGGCGAGGCAGCTGCAGAGGGAGCAAGCTGGCTGGGTGGCCAGGAAGGAGCCCTGGGCCCAAGGCTCATGGAGCGTCCCTCCCACATTGGTCTCGTGGGTTCTGTGAGAGCTCTGGGCTTCGAGGCAGCTGTCCAGGCAGCTCAGAGGGAAGAGGTGGACAGGAAGACACGCGGATGAGGGGCGGAGGGAGGAGGAGGGCGGTCCCCTGGTCATCCACCCAGTTCTCAGGCTGGCCTGAGTGTGAAGCCCTGAGGGAGCGCGCCTGCACACTGAGCTGCCCCGCATTGGCCCACACCCGAAGCTGTGGCCCTGGGGCAGACCCTCCCCGAGGGCTGGCCTCCCATAGGTGTGGAGTCTCATTCCACCTGGGAGCAGGCCTGTGGCAGAGGAGGCCAGGCCTCCTAGCAGGGTGGCTGGGAGGGGCCGCAGGGGTGTCACAGATCACAGAGAAAGTAAAATAATGTCTGATGTCTTGCATCTCTGGAAATGTCTGCCTCACTACTCTCCTTATTTTTTCATTCTTTATCAGTCATAGATTATAGCCAATTATCTTCAGGGAATATCAAAGAACTGAAGGTTCCACAGATTACCCCTTAATCCATTTTTTTTTTCATTTATTTTGATAAAAGCATCATTGAGAGAGTACTTTGGATCATTGCATAGGGCTAATTATATACTGCTCCATGGAGTTTATTCTCTCAAAAATAGAGTGAAATGTGGAATTGACTTAAAAGTGCTTTCCAGAAAATTTTGTCATGGTGATATCAGGGCCTTCCAGTTCACCCAAGTGTGTAGAAAATTGTCATAATTGAAGAGCTCTTTCAATAGTAAAGAATTTTGCCACTGCTGAGATTTTAGCATACTTTAGATAAGTTTTTGTGCACAATTTCAAATTTCTTGTTTTATTCTCCAGAGTATAATGCAGAACAAAGACACTCAAATATTCCTCTGAAACTAACTTTTCTGTTTTTATGGAGGGGTGTGAAAAGTTTAAGAATCAGGTTCTAAGATACATTTTTGTTCTTATGATATATTTTTTATATACAAATTGTCTTTTAAGTTGATCACTTAATTGTAAAAGCAACTTCTTTCTTTGCTTACTCCCTCCTCTTATATAAGAGCAGACACAGCAGATATATGATGGTTTCAAATAGATTTTTGCATATATGTATTATGGCTTATTACAGCACATCTCCAAAAATGTCTGCTTTACTTATTTCTTTAAGCCTTTAAATAAAAATCCCTGAAAAGGATATGCTCTTAATAAATATATCTGTTTGCCATTCAGAGCATGAACTGTGTCCTTAGTGGCTGAAAATAGTACTTATTGACTCTGGATAGCCAAGGGATAAGAAGAACCAGAGCTATAAGCAAGACATTGACAAAATCGACTAGTTGTACCTAGTGGAGCTGAAGAAGGTCAAGCATCAAGCTTAGAGGCCATCAATCCTGGTGTTGATTCCTTTCCTGGAACCTCATTAGTACTTCACTCTTAAACACAAATCCTCTCCTTTTTATGCAAATGACCTCATGCCATCTGTTCTGTTTACTCCCAGAGAGGATTTTTCACTCTCCTTCAGTGAATAAAATTGAGTTGCTCATACATCTAGACTGGTCAATAATAATCTCTTATTTAAATATTTTATGTCAAACAAAAAAGTACACAAAGCTTGATTTTGATCATTCTATCCATCATAGGATATACAAGGAATAAATATTCTTCTCAGACACTATTAGATTATGATTGCCACATTTATACCTGGAATGACAGAAAAGACAAATATGATCAATATGCTGGGGGTCCCTACACAGAATAAATGAAGAAAGAAGACACTTTTTTTTGGTAGCCTAAGGAAAGATCATACTATACTCAAAGAACCAAAGGGAAAACGGTGACCATGATGGTGCTCGAAACACTGGCCAGAGCAATTAGACAGACGAAAGAAATTAAAGGCATAAAAATTGGAAAAGAAGAACTTAAATTATCACTATTTGCGGATGACATGATTTTATACCTAGAAGACCCAAAAGGGTCTACAAAAAAACTACTAGAACTAATAAATGAATTCAACAAAGTAGCAGGATATAAAATCAACACGCATAAATCAAAGGCATTCCTGTATATCAGCAACAAAACTTCTGAAATGGAAATGAGGAAAACCACACCATTCACAATATCCTCAAAAAAAATAAAATACTTGGGAATCAACCTAACAAAAGAGGTGAAAGATTTATACAATGAAAACTACAGAACCCTAAAGAGAGAAGTAGAAGAAGATCTTAGAAGATGGAAAAATATACCCTGTTCATGGATAGGCAGAACTAACATCATCAAAATGGCGATATTACCAAAAGTTCTATATAGGTTTAATGCAATGCCAATCAAAATCCCAAAGGCATTGCTTGTAGAAATAGATAAAGAAATCATGAAATTCATATGGAAAAATAAAAGACCCAGAATAGCAAAAGCAATTCTAAGCAGGAAGTGCGAATCAGGCGGTATAGCGATACCGGATTTCAAACTATATTACAGAGCAATAGTAACAAAGACAGCATGGTACTGGTACCATTATGAATTCAAACAGCAACAAGTGCTGGCGAGGATGTGGGGAAAAGGGTTCTCTTGCACATTGCTGGTGGGGCTGCAAATTGGTGCGGCCAATTTGGAAAGCAGTATGGAGATTCCTGGGAAAGCTGGGAATGGAACCACCATTTGACCCAGCTATTGCCCTTCTCGGACTATTCCCTGAAGACCTTAAAAGAGCGTATTACAGGGATACTGCCACATCGATGTTCATAGCAGCACAATTTACAATAGCTAGAGTGTGGAACCAACCCAGATGCCCTTCGATGGATGAATGGATTAAAAAAATGTGGCATCTATACACCATGGAGTATTACGCAGCACTAAAAAATGACAAAATCTTGGAATTTGAAGGGAAATGGATGGCACTAGAGCAGATTATGCTTAGTGAAGCTAGCCAATCCCTAAAAAACAAATACCAAATGTCTTCTTTGATATAATGAGAGCAACTAAGAATAAAGCAGGGAGGAAGAGCAGGAAGAAAAGATTAACATTAAACAGAGACATGAGGTGGGAGGGAAAGGGAGAGAAAAGGGGAATTGCATGGAAACGGAGAGAGACCCTCATTGTTATACTAAATTACATATAAGAGAAATGAATTACAGTAGAAGGCATCATTCTTAAATGTCATAGAAGTCATGAAAATCAAGTAAAATGGAAGTTCAAATGTGAGTACACGATGCTTGAGATGGGCTGGTTTGTTAGTAATTTCTGCTTTATTTTTTTGTACTCATAAGACCCTGTACTTAAGCCAATATTAAAAGAATAGTGAAGAATATGCTGGTGAACCATCCTGGAGAGACATGCCTACTTCTAAACCTAGGACCCAATATCACCCCCACAACCAAGAAAACAGGAATTTCGTCAAAGAAGAGAATCAATGGGTGTTCACAGCAATGGAGTGGTAAAGGCAGAGCCAATAGACAAGACAACATAATGAAAATGATCACAAATTTTGCATATGAATTTTTGTATATGGCATATTAATGCTATCCACTGTGCATTTTATGTGTATTATGTAATAACAAGCATGATATAGTCACTCAATAATTTCCTACTCAGAAAATGTAGTAGAGCAAGAAATAGACTATGGTCCTGATCCTTACACAAAGTCTCCTTCACTTGGGTTTTAACATTACTTTCAGCGTTTACTTCAGTAACATTTACTGAATAACACATGTACGTTAATCTGATTTGAATAAATGTGAACTTTTGCTAATGTGACTAAGAACTCTGATTTTTTTTATTCATTCATATATCTCTTTTCCCTCATTTATCAAATCTATCCTTCTCTTTAAACATTATAAATAATTTCTAAATAAATCATAAATTATTTTTTTCATATGTTTTTCTTTGTTTTTTTTTAAGAGAGAGAGAGAGAGAGAGAGAGGGAGAGAGAGAGGGAGAGAGAGAGAGAGAATTTTTAATATTTATTTTTTAGTTCTCGGTGGACACAACATCTTTGTATGTGGTGCTGAGGATCGAACCCGGGCCGCATGCACACCAGGCGAGTACGCTACCACTTGAGCCACATCCCCAGCCCCTCTTTGTTCTTTTTAGATGTACATGAGAGTAGAGTGCATTTGGACACATTATATATACCTGGAGTATAACATTATAATTAGTATCCTATTGTTTTGGTTGTATGTGATCTGGACTTATACTGGTCTTGAATTTATATTTAAGGATAGGTAAGTTATGTCTGATTCATTCTATTCATTCCCATTTGTCTAATCCAATGGACTTCATTCTTCCCCTCCCCATCCTCGCTTGTTGTGGGTCAGATAGCACATTTGGCTTTTAGTTTTGGTGGGCTGGCTTATTGTATTTAGCATGAAATTCTCCAGTTCCATTCATTTATCATCAAATGCCATAATTTTATTCTTATTTATGGCTGACTAATATTCCATTACATATATATCTCATTTCCCTTATCCATTGATCTTCTGGAGAACTCTTCTATTTCTATTTCTGAGTGTTTAAAACAAATTTCATAATCAATAGCAAAGTGAAAGGTTTTACTTTGAGATTTATGAAAAAGAAACAGAAAAGACCAAGGCAAATGGAAAATGGAAATATTGTTATTACTAACAAAACAAAATAGAGTGCATTAATCACTTCTTCAGTACTATTACAATGGTCTATTTTTTTCATCATTATATTTTTTTCCAAGGAGGTCCAAAATAGTGTCTTGCAATAATATCAAAATAGACAGGAACTTTAAAAAAAGTATGCCACAAACATTTTTTACTAAAAAAAATATACATTTGGACAAGCTTAAACAATTTGAAAATATCTTGTACATAGTGGTGATATATAACTTGTATTACAACTCTAATATTTGAGCCTTAACATGGTTGGATAACATTAGTCTAATTTAAGAAACAGAAAAAAATTTGTATACCTACTAAAATGTTTATATTTTTATGATGCTATTTTTTAATCAAGTGAGAAGATTAAATAAACTAAACCAATTTACTTCTAGAGAAAGAATGTTACAGAAAAATTATTTTAAGTAAAATAGAAAATAATCATATTGAAAATAAGCAAATTTGAGTTTAAGACCTTCACTTCTCTTAATCAACTATCAACTTCAGGGTACTTACAAGTTTTCAATTTTCACATATCTACAAAATCATAGGTGAATTGTGCTCAAATATAGATCCTGAATCTTGTTAACAGCATGACTATGGGTAACTCATGTAATTTTCTGAGTTCAGATCTTATATCTATGTACTGGAGGCACAAATTCCGACTCCAAAGAATTGTGAAGAATACTAAAAAAAAATGCCTGCTTTAAATATCACTGTGAAACTATTAAGACACTATATGAAATTGAAGATTTCTTGACAAAGAGTATCATTTGTCCTGAAAAACCAGTTAACAAACGGATTTTCAGCCCTTTTTTAAATTTTTTTTTCAGTTTTAAAATGCTAAAATGGAGTTTAAAATTGAAAATATAAACTAAATCCTGTAGTAAGTTATTGAGTAAGGGTTTTAAGCACACCTCTGCTCATGTCACACCCCTCTTTATGTACTGGAGCATGAAGAGTCACTAAGGCACAGTAGTACAAAAAAAAAGGATTCTTTTTTGTTTTTGTTTTTGTTTGATTTTCATCTCAGTCTTTGTTGGTTGGGAATTCAGAAGCAGCTTACTTGGCTAATTTTGGTTCTGGGTGTTTAATTACTTTTCATCAAGTGCTCAACAAGGATACAACCATCTCAAGACTTGACAGAATAAATAAAAGATTCCCTTTCAAGTTTGCTCAGGATGGCTGGCCTCAGTTGTTCATCACAAGGTCCTATGGAAGGGACAATATGACAGCAAATGAAAATATGGAATCTTCCCTAAAGTAAAGGATAAAAGAGAAGAAAAACAGGTTTGAGGAGAGAGAGAAGAAATGTCAAAGAGAAATCTCATTTTCTCTTGTAATGTGACCACAGAATAAACATATACTATTAATTTCTCCATGTTCATTTGGTCACAGAAATATATACCAGTACTATGTGGGAGGGAGCTACACGTTCTATGTGTACAGACGTTATGGTTTGAATCTTTAATGTCCCCAGAAAAGCTCATGAGTTAGATGATGCAGGAATGTTCAGAGGTGAAATGATTAAATTACAAGAGCTGTAGCCTCATGAATGGATTAATTCATTTGATAGCATAACAATTTGAATGGACTACAGGATGGTAACATAAGGCAGGTGGGGCATGGTTGGAGGAAGTAGGTCACTGGGGACTTGTTCTAGACTTTATCTGTCCATGATCCATTTTCTCTCTCTCTCTGCACTGCCATTGTCTGCTTCCTGGCTGCCATGAGCTGAGCAGTTTACTTCCACCACAGTCTATCACTATTGTGATCTACCTCATGGCCAAGATCAATGGATGTGGCTATCCATGGAGTGAACCTCTTGAAACTCTGAACCCAAAATAAACATTTCCTCCTCTCAATTGTTTTTGACAGGTGTTTTGTCTCAGTGATGAAAATCTAACAAGACTAGGAAGGAGGGATCATTGAAACTAATTTGGAGCATAACAAAACTTCTCTAATTAAATTTTTTAAAAATGGAAATGCACGATCTTCAGGATAAAATTCAAGTTATGTACCATACTAATCAACATTTTTTTTTATGATACTGAGTTTTTGGAACTCTTCAGTCTTATTTTTCACCTTGGTCATTCCCTTAATCGTTCTTCTGGTTTACTACTATAGTGTTCTTCACTTTAGTGGAGAATTATATGCAGTTCCCCAGTAATAGTGTAATGAAAGTATAATTATTTTTATTGTTATGGTTATTATTTATTAAGCTTTTCCTGAATCCTTTTGCATATACAAATTTATGTATTTTTAAATTTATTCTTAAAATAATATTTTTGGTAATGAATATGGAACCAAGTGGTGTTTTCCCACTGAACTACATATCCATATTTTTTATTTTGATAAAGGGTATCATTAAGTTTCTTAGGGTCTTGCTAAATTGCTGTGGGATTATGCAAAGAGAGACAAGGCTTACAGCATAAAGCAGTGTACATTGTGCTAGCACTGCCACAGCAGATTTGTACCAAAAGACTGAGCATCTAATTCTGGAGGTTTTGCCTTATATACTTCTTGTTGGTTCCTCTTTTACTTGCCAGCTCTTTGATTTCCATTCAAGTAATCCACATTCTGATTGGGCATTCTATTTGAATAGTATAGAGTTACAATGGTTTTATAAAAAGTTGTAGAATGTGCATACTAATATTGATGGTACCTTATTGTCTTCCTCCTAAAAATGGGTGAAGTTTGAGCTCCAACTTGCGATTCTCTTGCCTTAGCCTCCTGAATTGCTTGGATTATAGCTATGTGCCACCAAACTCAGCTGGTGTTATACAAATTTAATCAAAACAGTGATTCCATGACAGGTGCTATTATTTTCCATGTTTATGTTAGTTCTTTATATCTTGAGGTGAAGAAAGAATACACATTCATGTTATGGCTTCTCAGTTTTCTCATGATTCCAGAGCAAGTTAGAAACATGATTTACCCTTGACCCATGCCTGACAATGTAGCTCTTGAATGTTTTTATTTAATGTTAAAGTTTAACACTATTATAATGTAGGCCTGGTTATCAGTCCAACTTGATGTACCCTCTTATCTGAATAGTCGAGCAAAATTTCATGTGTACACCTGGCATTTATGCTAGAATCCTGAATTTCAGATATATATCTGGTTGCAAAACGGGTATGTGTTTATATGACCAGTTCTCCAGAAAAATCTTGAAATGCAGTAGGCTTCCAAAGGCAGAGATATCTCACATGTGTCTCTGTAGTTCACTGAAGAAAGTGGTTCCTATGATACTCTGATGAAGGAATAAATCATAAACCTTCAACTGACATCTCTGAACTTTGCACAATTAATATTTTCCTATTGCTAGTATTTTGTATTCTTTGCTGTAATAAATCTTGGGCATGAATATGTAATCCATTGCTTTGTTCTATAACTTCTGGTAAATCTGAATCTGAGAGAAGTCATCAAATTTCCCCAACATTTAATCCTCTCATTAATCCTATAAAATACTACCAAAGATTTTCCAGAGAACCAGATTACCATCCAGTTTCTTAAAACTATTCACATGCAGTGTGGTATTTGAACAGCAGTAGTTTAACTCTAGATCAGGACACTAATTGAATCAGGACACTAACGTTGACCATCTAATTTGCCTAGTAAATATCTTTCTGTACTTCATGATTTATAAGTGTGTTAATTTCTGTGAGCAGATCCCTCCAATTCAAAAGCTAAGTAATATCTTTTGCTTACACAATTAGTTTAAATGTTCATGTTTACATTAACCAGTGGTATATAAGCACAATTAACTAGGTCAATTTCAATAAACATTGATGAAATGTATATGGATAGCTCAACTGAATGATGGGTGAGTGAATGATTTCCTAGACAGTGTTTTATGAGATAAAAAAGTGATCATCATAATCCTATTTTACAAGTAAAATTTAAGTAAACCAATTATAGATCTTAAGTGTAAATTTTCATGTTTCATGCCATAATAAAAATGATAAAATTCTTAAATTAAATTTTTACAATTTTATGAGTTTGCCAAAGTTTAACACAGTGGTAAACAAACAACATCCTAAGATTAATGGATAATTTTCATTAATCAAGAAAAATCTCTTTCTACTGAATTCTACTCAATAAACAACCCCCATTGGTAAATCACTGTTCTGATTCTTATTATCACAGGATAGTTTTGGGAATTGAAATTCAGGTAAAATGAGTGAATTAGTACATACTTTTATGTCATGTTTCTTCAATTTTATACTCACTTTTGAGTTATAAACATTTTGGGGGTAACAGTGATTCACTTTTTAAAAACTTTATAAATAAATTTCAAATTTTCCACTCCTCCTCCTCTTGAGACACATTTGGACGGAGAGCTATTTGGGGCTCATATAAATAGAGCTGCTATGAATATATCCAATGAATCTTTTTGTGGACACCTGCTATGGAATACTTTAAGTAAATGATTAGATTGAGATAGTTGAGTCATAGAATATACATATTTACAAGAAGCCAGTTTTCCAAAAGATGTGTCATTTTTATAATCTAAACAGAAAGTGTGAGAGTACAGATTGTACCATGTCCTGGCCAATATTTTGTGTTACTAGACTATGAACCTTTAGTCAATCTTGTATTTTTCATTTCTATAGGTATCTATATGTAGTTCTGACTGCTGATTTTTTAAAATTTCTCTAGTGACTCATAAATTTAAGTACCTCACTTATATGCTTTCCTTAATTTTCTAATGCTATCTTTTGTGAAATGCCTTGAGAAGTCTTATTGAGCTTTTTATTATATTTATTATGTTGTCTTTTCATTATTGATTTGAAATATCCATTACAAATTCTTGGCATAATTTCTTTTTCAAAACTATTTAAAATATTTTCTTCCAATATTTACTTTAGATTTTCATTCTCTTAGTGGTTTTTTCAAAGGTAATTATTTTGTTTTTTGAAAAAAATGTTCTCAATATCTTTTTTCTTGTGGTTTGTATGTTTTTTCCCTAAGGAATATTTGCCAAACCTAAGTTAAAAAAATTTATTGGCTTATGTATTCTGCTTTTATGTTTAAAGTGGCATAAGTATATCCTTGATTAATACTCAATATTAAAAATAATTGCACAGTCATTCATCACTGGATATCATGTAAGACTTTTGTAAATGCTCTGTGTCATAATGAATATTTTCCATTTATTCTAAGTGTTATAAAACTTATTTTGAATGATTATTAAATTTTATTAAAAGATTTTTCTTTGCTGATTGAGGTGATAATAAAATTTCTCTCTGTATTCTAATCTAATTGGGAAGAATATATTTATTAATTTCGAAACAGAAAACTATCTCTTTTTGTAAAAATGTCTTTTCATTCTTAAATAATGCTAGGTTACAATTTGCTTTATTTCTTAAGGATTTTTATGCTAATTAGAGAAATTATACTATCATTTTTTCTTATATCTAATGATTGTGCAGAACTTTCTTACTAGGATAACAATAATCATGAGATGATTAAAAATGTAGAAATAATGAATAAATCTTCCTGTATTTTCTGAAATAATTTGTATAATATTACTCTTTTAACTTTGATGTAAAACTCCCAAAGAATATTTATTTTAAGAAAAGAGACAAAAGAGGGAAACAGTTTTTACATGAAGATATTAAATATAATATTTTTAAATCCATAGAAAATGAAATGTATCAAGTGTAAACGGTGGAGAAATAGGTGTGATAGCTATAATAGTATATGATTAAACTGAAGATTAATTAATAAAGGAAAGAGGATCAATAACCCACAATTATTGAGATGAATTGTGTTGGGATTTTAGAAGGCCAGGGATTACAGGAGCTTTTGGAAACTGAGATCTAGGCCAAGGGTGGCTTTCTCCAGAGCACTGGGAATCTCACCCAGGATTTCACATGATTTTGCTGTTAAAGCCTTCTCAGCTATAGTTTATATAAGTTTGTGAGCTCCTCAGAATTTCCAATTCCAGATATGTATTCACTGATTTGTTTCCTCTTCTCCTCTCATTGTGTCTTCTTTGGGGTGATAGTAATGTCCAGGCATTGTGGTGGATGACAGTGGAAGATTTTTATGTGCCACGTGTTCCCATAGGTATTAGACTCATTTTCCATTTTGCCATTTGAAATATTGAATCTCTGACACTAACCCATAAGCTTCTAGGCTCTGACTACTTATCCTAACATCAATAAAAATAATCCTAAAGGAATAGAAGTAGAGGCATTTGATAGGAGGCATGGTGTATACTTGGACTTGCCTTTTGCTTCATCAGAGATACATATTATAAAACCTGTGACACATTTTTCTCATTTTACTTCTCCAAAAATTTTCAAATTTAACAAATATGTAACTTCCTGATGCCCTGTCTCTGTCGACTGGGTCGCAATGTATATTTTTGTATACATATATATAATCCTACTGCCATCACAGGTATATTTTTGAGAGTACTCGAACTTTGGTAAATACAAATTTCATGAAGAGATCACTGCCCCCCAATACACTGAGGTAACTGATAATTCAAGCTGTGGTGAGCTTTATACTTCAACAAGTTTAGACATGAAACAATGTAAAGGAAAATGAATATTTTGGGTACATATGTGAAGGATATATATCCCCTTATGAATTTTGATTGGCATATATACTATTACATTTTAATGTATTATATATATATATATATATATATATATATATATATATATAGAGAGAGAGAGAGAGAGAGAGAGAGAGAGTATGAATTTGCAAACATGAACTATATGTGTCATATACGTAAACTACCTTGATTCTTTCATGTCCATCTGTATGGATTTATTTATATTCATTTATATTTATTTATATTCCGAAATGAATATAAATAAATATATTTATTTATATTCATTTCGGAATACTCAAAATGAACTTCAGTGAATATTGAGTACTAACCCTAATATTTCTACGGTAAGTGACCCAGTTCAACATCAATGAAAGTATATTCATATGGGACATGATGTGTATTTTGAATTAAATTTTTATTCAAAATCGTTATATTCCTGTTTCTTCAGTATATATACATCATAGGATGTATCATTTCATCCACAATTCACAAAATGATATGCATATGATTCACTTTCATTCATTCCCTGTATCAGAGCCCATGTATTTCTCCATGTTGCTTTACTTGCTTTTTTATGAGATTTCTTTTATATCACATAACTTTTGAATTCCATCATCATTTTCAAAGCAAAACTCAAACACAGTTTGTTATAATTAGTAATCCTAATATTACCACTACATGTATAACTACTTGGATGGAATGTTTGAGTGTAAATACCAGATTTCATGTATTTTTTAAAATATTAATTATATCCATTATTTGAAATAGTAACCTGTTATTTTTTTTATTCACCATATGGTCTATTCATGCATCATCTCAATATACATAAACCCAGGGTACACCTATTTTTATCCCCGAACTCTAAAGGATAGGGTTTCAAAACATGCTCCCAGAAATGGTGGAAGAAATACACATGTCACGTGCTCCATATATTCCTTTCATCACATCATGTTCTAAACACAAATGCAAAACTCACACTTATCTTATTCTTCTACCAAAGCCTCATTTTAAAGAGAGCATGGATTACTAAAATCATCTACGTATGCATTGCCTATTGTTTTCAAATTTGAATCCTATGGTGAGTATACACTTGATTCTTTCAAGGATACTGTGTTCAACTACCCCCCTCTTGAAATTATCCCTGATCTTATCACTCATTTTGTACTTTGCCTGATCTCATAACATCCTTATTAATATCTATTTCCCCAAGTGCCTTTTTTGCGACTAACTCTTCATGTGTGCTGACATTCCCATTTACACTTTAATAGAAATTCATTGGATTGCAAAAAGGGCCTTTGGTCCAAATCCTAAACTCACTATTCTTCCTTACCCTACACTGGAATCCTGCCTACTCTCTCTATTTCACTGCAAGTTCTCTTTTACATTCAGTAGTCCCAGGTACAAGATCTTAGGCCATTGTCTATGGATTTAGAGGATTCATCTCTACAGAACATAATTCAAAACTATGTATCCAAATCAAGGGCCCAACAAACTTGTGTGCTTCAGATCTTACCTAGTTTTCTATTTTCATACTTACATTTCACCTTACATTCCTATAAATATCCCACTTGCCCAATACCCGTATTCATCCAGCAGAATGACTCCTAACCCAAATCGAACATGATAGGACCCTTAACCATACTCTATTCCCTCAATCTATTTTCACATAACAGCAGGTCCTGAGTTGATCTTGCCATACAGGTATGTAGGGAATCCTACAGCTGCTGAGAAGCTCAAAGGTAGATGCAGAAATGATTCCTGGAGCAAACGTAGGCAGCTAGGTAGGACCTCTGAGGTCTAATGTCATCTTCCATAGCCAAAAATCCAGTCAGGATGAAGGGATGAGGCTGAATCAGCCTCTTTCTTCTCAATGCAGGGAAGATGGACACAATCAGGTCTGTGGGATTCCTGATCCCAGGCTCCTAGGGTGTATAGACCTTTATGACTTTTGAAAAAGTCACAGGAAGGTGGGGCAGTCTCCATCTCATGGGACCCTTGGAAACAAGTGTTAGGACAAAGTGGTTGCCAAGGCAGTGACCTCATTCACTTCCCTGAAGGAAGTGACCTCACCTCACTTCCTTGGTGATGGAACTCTCTGAACTTGGGATCCATGAGGCGTGGAATCCAGAGGCAGTTCCACTCCCAGTGGGCTCACTTGATTGTCTGTACCAAGGCCAGAGTCATTCGTTGTTGGTACCTAGTGATGTGTGGAGAGCCAAATGCCTTGAATGGTCTCAACAGGGGCCTTTCCTGAGGAAGTAGTGTTGGCTCATTGCTGGCTCCTGACAACTACACAGAGATGGCCAAGGAGACCAGAGCTGAGACAGGACAGGCCACTGCTGAGGAACATATTTTGACCCACAAGTCAGAGGACAGAGTGGATAGATGCAGACCAAATACAGGGGTGGTTTTTGTGACTCAGTGGGTGTGTGTTTCAATTTGTCGTTTTGTCTCATGTTCTGAGAATATGAAGAAAAATCGTTTTTTTTTGTTGTTGTTGTTGTTGTTGCTGTTGATTTGAAATGGACTGTTAACTAGTGAGCCTTTTTATGTCAGTGGATCCCACTGGGTTTGTGGTTAAAGAGAGAAGAGAGAAGAATGCATCCGTGAATGTGTCCTGTCTAGTGAAAATCTTTGCAGGACTCCTCATGGCCAATTTATGAATGGACTGCTGCTTGCCTTGCAGATGGGCAACACCTACCAAGATCCTAAGTTCCTGTATTCTTCCGGAATTTTGGCCACTCTCTGAAGGGGTTTGTGGTTTTCTGTCCAAGATGTGTACCACATTCAAGCTCTGTGACATGACAAGCTCTGTGACTGGATTGCTGAAGGGCATGCCAAGCATCTCCGAAAACTCAAAAATTAGCATGACTGGTTGATAGACCCAACCTGATCTTTTATTGAAATTGCCACAAAGCCATGAAAAGATAATTTTGGCTTTACTATAAATTACTGCAAATTCTGAACCTGCTTGGAATGCCTGCCCGTGCCTTGAACTCACCCATGCCTGGCTCTCTGACCAGATAGCAGCCCTCTCTGAAACTTAGTGACACCTCATAAATATTGGCCTTCCCTGGCCAGACAACGATCCTCTCTGAGGCTCTAATGGTCCTCATAAATTATGATGTTGGGGCCAGCAAAAAATTTAAACTACCATTAGTGTGATGCTTGTCAGAGTTCTGTTATCTGTAACCCCCCTTTGTGTAACTTTCTGGGCTATAAAGCTGGGCTGTAGGAAAGGTGGGTTTTCTGTCTTGTTCATGCTGTTTTGGGAGGGAGAAGCAGCCTGGCGAGTCAAAATAATAAGCTTGCTTTAATTTGATTTTAATTTGAGTCAGTGGTCTTTTCTTGCGTCCTGGTCTAACACGGTAAGGATCTCTCTGGAGAATCCCTGCTTAGATAGACAGTAATCCAAGTTGCTTGGTTAGGAGTGTCAGTGCCACAGTGTTCAATTAGAGAAAAGTTTTTCTCCAGGCTTCTTTCTTCCCTATTGTTCTGTTCCCCTGAATGTCAGGGAGGTGTTTGCCTTAGGGCACTCCTTTGGGACTCTTCAAGAAAAGAGTTTCAAATGGAAATGAAGAGGCCTAATCTGTGCCTTTTAAGTAAAGTGCTTTGTAAAAGCTGTGTTTGAATCAGACTCTTGGCCCTGTGTGTGGCTGTGAATTACATTGTCAGCACCCCAGGAAACTCAAGAAAAATCCCATGTGTCCATCCCAATCTAAAAGGATGAAAAAGAAGTGTACTATTGGATGAAGTCTCTTGCCTTCCTCTGGTCAGGCTCCTGACCCCTATGAAGTCAGAACAGGGATCCTCTGGGTCAAATGAGTTGTTGCAAGCCCTCCAGTAACTGGCACACAGGTGTTTGGGTTTTTTTCAAGAGTCCAGTACACATAAAGAATCTACCCCTGGCAGG
Source organism: Callospermophilus lateralis (assembly GCF_048772815.1). Classification (NCBI taxonomy): domain Eukaryota; kingdom Metazoa; phylum Chordata; class Mammalia; order Rodentia; family Sciuridae; genus Callospermophilus; species Callospermophilus lateralis. Next base: position 475,081 of record NW_027514514.1, on the reverse strand, counting down.
CAGGAGGCCTCTAATGTGACAAGCAGAGCAGTATTAACTACAGGCCCATTTTATCTCTCCTGTTTCTCAGTAAGGGTGTCCAGGCCACCAAAACATTTGGCATATGATGGGCATGAGAGCCTACTTTGGACACCATCTAAGACTGCTCACCCTATAGAAACCCCCAGCCAGAATGTTATGATGAGTGTCTGTATGAAAGAAGATGAGGGCCATGTGGGAGTGTTTTTGTTAGAATAGTGGTCTTTTGTGTGGTGGTTGGAAAAGATGACTGGGTCCACCTCAGCTTGAAGTCTGGTGTGATGCCATTAGAGACTGAGTTCTGGAAGTGATCTCAGAGAACTATTGCCATGAATTGTGTTGGGATTTAAGAAGGCCAGGCATTAGAGGAGCCTTTGGAAACTGAGATCTAGGCTGAGGGTGACTTTCTCCACAACACTGGGAATCTCAGCCAGGATTTCACATGATTTTGCTGTGAAAGCCTTTTCAGGTATACTTGAGAGCCGAAACTCACAGGAACCTCATGTGTTAGACCCCAATGTGCCTGGATTCCTGTGACCTTTCGCCACTCCTTGGGAACCTTGCCTGCATGTGATCTCCAGAGCTTTTACTGAAAGGAGATTCCTCAACACTTAATGGCTCCTGAATGAATCAAAACACACAGTGTCAACTTCTTCATTCTTGAAATATGGCTAGGCCAATACCATGAAGTTTTTGAGAATCCCATGACCAGAAATCCCTGGAGAACCTTTAGATCTCCTGTTGCTCATCATGACTGAACCAGCGAGTGCCATTTTTGACTGAGTGGAATTCATGACCATTGTGACGAACAGAGATGCCAGTGAGTAGGAGCCAGCAGGGAACTGGGCCTGGAGCAATGGAGTGCAGGTGTGTGATCCAACATCTGTGGTGGGCCCCTGTGCTTCTGTCATTGGCTTCCAAATGACATGTGACTGATAAGTTGCAGCCAGGAGATCCAAAAATATAAAGGCATGTTGTTGTGGGTAGAGGATTTGGTGCGATGCTCAGAAACAAGTTGCTACTCTCAAGTGGGAAAGATATATGGGGTAGCAGCTCAGTTTGTGTTTTTGCCTTCACCCACGTGGCAGAGCTCCCTCCAGCACTGTGTCCTGGTTGATCTTTTTGTATTTCAAAAACAAACACCAATTTTCCAGGGAAGCTGTAAGAAATGCCATTAAAACTGGGCGGTGAGCCAAAGGCTTCACAATGCACCCAGGGAGACATTCATACCCCAATGGACACAGTTACCTGCATAGAGAGGATTCAGCTCTGCTGCCTCCTGTTCCTATAGGAAAATATGAACCCATGTCCTCCTGTTCACAAAGACTCTGACTAAGCTTTCATGATCTCACTACAAAGGAAGCTAAAACACAAAGCTCTATTTTTAGTGGACGAATGTCAGAGGCAGATAGTCAAGAAGTCATTAGGGCAGCAAAGTTCCATGTTTGTGAAATGTTTACACTGTCCTCTACTTTTGGGATCTCTTCTGCCAAAGCCAAGTTTGTGAGCTCCTCAGAATTTCCAATTCCAGATATTTATTCATAGGTTTTTTCCCTCTTCTCCTCTCATTGTGTCTTCTTTGGGGTGATAGTCATGTCCAGGCATTGTGATGGATGACAGTGGAAGATTTTTATGTGCCACGTGTTCCCATAGGTATTAGACTCATTTTCCGTTTTGCCATTTGAAATATTGAATCTGTGACACTAACCCATAACCTTCTAGGCTCTGTCTACTTCTCCTAACATCGATAAAAATAATCCGAAAGGCATACAAGTAGAGGCATTTGAAAGGAGGCATGGTGTATACTTGTACTTGCCTTTTGCTACATCAGATATACATATTATAAAACCTGTGACACACTTTTCTATTTTACTTCTCCAAGAATTTTCAAAATTAACAAATATGTAACTTCCTGACACCCTGACTCTGTCGCCTGGGTCACAATGTATATTTTTATATACATACATATATAATCCTACTGCCATCACAGGTATATTTTTGAGAGTACTCTCACTTTGGTAAATACGAAATTCATGACAAGATCACTGCCCCCCAATACACTGAGGTAACTGAAAATTCAAGCTGTGGTGAGCTTTATACTTCAACAAGTTTAGACATGAAACAATGTAGAGGAAAATGAATATTTTGGGTACATATGTGAAGGATATATATCCACTTATGAATTTCGATTGGCATACATACTATTACATTTTAATGTAATATATATATATATATATATATATATATATATATATATATATATATATATATAACGAATTTGCAAACATGAACTATATGTGTCATATACTTATACTACCTTGATTCTTTTATGTCCATCTGTGTGGATTTATAATCAACTTTTCAGGAGATATTTTTCAGAAATATTTGTTTTCTTTTCATACATATTCATTTCGGAATACTCAAAATGAACTTCAGTGAATATTCAGTACTAACCCTAATATTTCTACAGTAAGTTACCTAGTTTAACATCAATGAAAGTATATTCATATGGGACATGATGTGTATTTTGAATTAAATTTTTATTCAAAATTGTTATATTCCTATTTCTTCAGTATATATACATCATAGGATGTATCATTTCATCCACAATTCACAAATTGATATGCATATGATTCACTTTCATTCACTCCCTGTATCAGACCCCATGTATTTCTCTATGTTGCTTTACTTGGTTTTTCATGAGATTTTTTTATATCACATAACTTTCGAATTCCATCATCATTTTGGAAGCAAAACTCAAACACAGTTTGTTATAATTTGTAACCCTAATATTACCACTACATGTATAACTACTTGGATTGAATGTTTGTATGTGAATAGCAAATTTCATGTATTTTTAAAAATATCAATTCAATCCATTATTTGAAATAGTAACCTGTTATTTTTATTATTCACCATATGGTCTATTCATGCATCATCTCAATATACATAAACCCAGGGTACACCTATTTTTATCCCCGAACTCTAAATGATAGGGTTTCAAAACATGCTCCCAGAAATGGTGGAAGAAATACACATGTCACGTGCTCCATATATTCCTTTCATCACATCATGTTCTAAACACAAATGCAAAACTCACACTTATCTTATTCTTCTACCAAAGCCTCATTTTAAAGAGAGCATGGATTACTAAAATCATCTACATATGTATTGCCTATTGTTTTCAAATTTGAATCCTATGGTGAGTATACACTTGATTCTTTCAAGGATAGTGTGTTCAACTACCCCCCTCTTGAAATTATCCCTGATCTTATCACTCATTTTGTACTTTGCCTGATCTCATAACATCCTTATTAATATCTATTTCCCCAAGTGCCTTTTTTGCGACTAACTCTTCATGTGTGCTGACATTCCCATTTACACTTTAATAGAAATTCATTGGATTGCAAAAAGGGCCTTTGGTCCAAATCCTAAACTCACTATTCTTCCTTACCCTACACTGGAATCCTGCCTACTCTCTCTATTTCACTGCAAGTTCTCTTTTACATTCAGTAGTCCCAGGTACAAGATCTTAGGCCATTGTCCATGGATTTAGAGGATTCATCTCTGCAGAACATAATTAAAAACTATGTGTCCAAATCAAGGGCCCAACAAATTTGTGTGCTTCAGATCTTACCTAGTTTTCTATTTTCATACTTACATTTCACCTTACATTCCTATAAATATCCCAGTTGCCCAATACCTGTATTCATCCAGCAGAATGACTCCTAACCCAAATCGAACATGATAGGACCCTTAACAATACTCTGTTCCCTCAATCTATTTTCACATAACAGCAGGTCCTGAGTTGATCTTGCCATACAGGTATGTAGGGAATTTTACAGCTGCTGAGAAGCTCAAAGGTAGATGCAGAAATGATCCCTGGAGCAAATGTAGGCAGCTAGGTAGGACCTGTGAGGTCTAAAGTCATCTTCCCTGGCCAAGAACCCAGTCAGGATGAAGGGATGAGGCTGAATCAGCCTCTCTCTTCTCAATGCAGGGAAGATGGACACAATCAGGTCTGTGTGGATTGCTGATCCCAGGCTCCTAGGGTGTATAGACCTTTATGTCTTGTGAAAAAGTCACAGGAAAGTGGGGCAGTCTCCATCTCTTGGGACCCTTGGAAACAAGTGTTAGGACAAAGTGGTTGCCAAGGCAGTGACCTCATTCACTCCCCTGAAGGAAGAGACCTCACCTCACTTCCTTAGTGATGGAACTCTCTGAACTTGGGATCCAGGAGGCGAGGCATCCAGAGGCAGTTTCACTCCCAGTGGGCTCACTTGATTGTCTGTAGCAAGGCCAGAGTCATTCTTTGTTGGTACCTAGTGATGTGTGGATAGCCAAATGCCTTGAATAGTCTCAAGAGGGGACTTTCCTGAGAAAGAAGTGTTGGTTCATTGCTGGATCCTGACAACTACACAGAGATGGCCAAGGAGACCAGAGCTGAGACAGGACAGGCCACTGCTGAGGAACATATTTTGACCCACCAGTCAGAGGACACAGTGGATAGGTGCAGACCAAATACAGGGGTGGTTTGTATGTTTCAGTGGGTGTGTGTTTCAATTTGTCGTTTTGTCTCCTGTTCTGAGAACATGAAGAAAAAGCGTGTTTTTTTGTTTTGTTTTTGTTTTTGATGTTGTTGGTTTGAAATTGACTGTTAACTAGTGAGCCTTTTTATGTCAGTAGATCCCACTGGGTTTGTGGTTAAAGAGAGAAGAGAGAAGAATGCAGCCATGAATGTGTCCTGTCTAGTGGAAATCTTTGCATGACTCCTCATGGCCAATTAATGAATGGACTGCTTCTTGCCTTGCAGATGTGCAGATGGGCAACACCTACCAAGATCCTAAGTTCCTGCATTCTTCCTGAATTTTGGCCACTCTCTGAAGTGGTTCCTGGTTTTGTGTCCAAGATGTATACCACATTCAAGCTATATGACATGGCCATGGACTGGATTGCTGAAGGCCATGCCAAGCATTTCAGAAAACTCAAAAATTAGCATGACTGGTAAGGATCTCTCTGGAGAATCCCAGATGGATAGATAGTTTCCCAAGTTGCATGATTAGGAGCTGTCTGAGCCACAGTGTTCAATTAGAGAAAAGTTTTTCTCCAGGCTTCTTTCTTCCCTATTGTTCTGTTCCCCTGAATGTCAGGGAGGTGTTTGCCTTAGGGCACTCCTTTGGGACTCCTCCAGAAAACAGTATCAAATGTAAATGAAGAGGCCTAATCAGTGCCTTTGAAGTAAAGTGCTTTGTAAAAGCTGTGTTTGAATCAGACTCTTGGCCCTGTGTGTGGCTGTGAATTAGATTCTCAGCACCCCAGGAAACTCAAGAAAAATCCCATGTGTCCATCCCAATCTAAAAGGATGAAAAAGAAGTGTACTATTGTATGAAGTCTCTTGCCTTCCTGTGGTCAGGCTCCTGACCCCTATGAAGTCAGAACAGGGATCCTCTGGGTCAAATGATTTGTTGCAAGCCCTCCAGTAACTAGCACACAGGGGTTTGGGTTTTTTCAAGAGTCCAGTACACATAAAGAATCTACCCCCGGCAGGCAGGAGGCCTTTAATTTGACAAGCAGAACAATGTTAGCTACAGGCCCATTTTATCTCTCCTGTTTCTCAGTAAGGATGTCCAGGCCACCAATACATTTGGCATATGATGGGCATGAGAGCTTACTTTGCACACCATCTTAGACTGCTCACCCTATAGAAACCCCCAGCCAGAATGTTATGATGAGTGTCTGTATGGAAGAAGATGAGGGCCATGTGGGTGTGTTTTTGTTAGAATAGTGGTCTTTTGTGTGGTGGTTGGAAAAGATGACTGGGTCCACCTCAGCTTGAAGTCTGGTGTGATGCCATTAGAGACTGAGTTCTGGAAGTGATCTCAGAGAACTATTGCCATGAATTGTGATGGGATTTTAGAAGACCAGGCATTAGAGGAGCCTTTAGAAACTGTGATCTAGGCTGAGGGTGACTTTCTCCACAACACTGGGAATCTCAGCCAGGATTTCACATGATTTTGCTGTGAAAGCCTTTTCAGGTATACTTGAGAGCCGAAACTCACAGGAACCTCATGTATTAGACCCCAATGGGCCTGGATTCCTGTGACCTTTCGCCACTCCTTGGGAACCTTGCCTGCATGTGATCTCCAGAGCTTTTATTGAAAGGAGATTCCTCAACACTTAATGGCTCCTGAATGAATCAAAACACACAGTGTCAACTTCTTCATTCTTGAAATATGGCTAGGCCAATACCATGAAGTTTTTGAGAATCCCATGACCAGAAATCCCTGGAGAACCTTTAGATCTCCTGTTGCTCATCATGACTGAACCAGCGAGTGCCATTTTTGACTGAGTGGAATTCATGACCATGGTGAAGAACAGAGATGCCAGTGAGTAGGAGCCAGCAGGGAACTGGGCCTGGAGCAATGGAGTGCAGGTGTGTGATCCAACATCTGTGGTGGGCCCCTGTGCTTCTGTCATTGGCTTCCAAACGACATGTGATTGACAAGTTGTAGCCAGGAGACCCGAAAATATAAAGGCATGTTGTTGTGGGTAGAGGTTTTGGTGCGATGCTCAGAAACAAGTTGCTACTCTCAAGTGGGAAAGATATATGGGGTAGCAGCCCAGTTTGTGTTTTTGCCTTTACCCACATGTAGAGCTCCCTCCAGCACTGTGTCCTGGTTGACCTTTTTGTATTTCAAAAACAAACACCAATTTTCCAGGGAAGCTGTAAGAAATGCCATTAAAACTGAGTGTTGAGCCAAAGGCTTCACAAGGGAGACATTCATACCACAACGGCCACCGTTACCTACAAAGAGAGAATTCAGCTCGGTTGCCTCCTGTTCCTATTGGAAAACATGAACCCATGTACTCCTGTTTACATAGACTCAGACCAAGCTTTCATGATCTCACTACAAAGAGCTAAAACACAAAGCTATATTTTTAGTGGACGAATGTCAGAGGCAGATAGTCAAGAAGTCATTAGGGCAGCAAAGTTCCATGTTAGTGGAATGTTTACCCTGTCCTCTACTTTTGGGATCTCTTCTGCCACACCCAAGTTTGTGAGCTCCTCAGAATTTCCAATTCCAGATATGTATTCACTGATTTGTTTCCTCTTCTCCTCTCATTGTGTCTTCTTTTGGGTGTTAGTAATATCCAGGCATTGTGGTGAATGACAGTGGAAGATTTTTATGTGCCACGTGTTCCCATAGGTATTAGACTCATTTTCCATTTTGCCATTTGAAATATTGAATCTGTGACACTAACCCATAACCTTCTAGGCTCTGACTACTTATCCTAACATTGATAAAAATAATCCTAAAGGAATAGAAGTAGAGGCATTTGATAGGAGGCATGGTGTATACTTGGACTTGCCTTTTGCTTCATCAGAGATACATATTATAAAACCTGTTACATATTTTTCTCATTTTACTTCTCCATGAATTTTCAAAATGAACAAATATGTAACTTCCTGACTCCCTGTCTCTGTCACCTGGGTCACAATGTATATTTTTATATACATATATATAATCCTACAGCCATCACAGGTATATTTTTGAGAGTACTCTCACTTTGGTAAATACGAATTTAATGAAGAGATCACTGCCCCCCAATACACTGAGGTAACTGAAAATTCAAGCTGTGGTGAGCTTTATACTTCAACAAGTTTAGACATGAAACAATGTAGAGAAAAATAAATATTTTGGGTACATATGTGAAGGATATATATCCCCTTATGAATTTCGATTGGCATACATACTATCACATTTTAATGTATTAAATATATATATATATATATATATATATATATATATATATATGTATATATATATATATATATATATAGTACAAATTTGCAAACATGAACTATAAGTTTCATATGCTTATACTACCTTGATTCTTTCATGTACATCTGTGTGGATTTATAATCAACTTTTCAGGAGATATTTTTCAGAAATATTCATTTTCTTGACAAACATTTTCATTTCGGAATACTCAAAATGAACTTCAGTGAATATTCAGTACTAACCCTAATATTTCTACAGTAAGTGACCAAGTTTAACATCAATGAAAGTATATTCATATGGGACCTGATGTGTGTTTTAAATTAAATTTTTATTCAAAATTGTTATATTCCTATTTCTTCAGTATATATACATCATAGGATGTATCATTTCATCCACAATTCACAAATCGATATGCATATGATTCACTTTCATTCACTCCCTGTATCAGATCCCATGTATTTCTCCATGTTGTTTTACTTGCTTTTTCATGAGATTTCTTTTATATCACATAACTTTTGAATTCCATCATTATTTTTGAAGCAAAACTCAAACACATTTTTTTTATAATTTGTAACCCTATTATTACCACCTCATGTATAACTACTTGGATTGAATGTTTGTATGTGAATACCAGATTTCATGTATTTTTTAAAATATCAATTCAATCCATTATTTAAAATAGTAACCTGTTATTTTTTATGCACCATATTGTGTATTATATATATTTGAGAAATATCAGCTAAACCAACAAGTGTAAGGAAAAACGCATTTTATTGGATAGAAATATATTATTATCCTAATGAGTTATCCTCCCTTTGTATGTGAGGATATTGTATTAACCACATTGTAAATTCCACCTATTTATTTACTTCACATGCCTTTATCTGCCTACTTCTGACTGGTTCCTGACTCTACTTACTTAATATGCTTAATTATATGCTAATTGTTTTTATGGAGTTTTTGTTTGGTTTTTTAAAATTAAATATTAATAATAAAGGATTATAGTGTACTATGATACTGTGCAGTCTCCCAGGCATCAAGACTATGAAGAGTTAACTTTTTCTTATCATTAGGGTTACATTTACTAAATTACTTTTCTTCAGGAGATGGAACCTTCTCAGAATGAAAATGTTAATGCTCCCTCTTCCCTCCAAAATGAGTCATTTGCTCTTCTTGCCTATTGGTAGGATTAGGTACATTATAGAATTCAGAAAATTTTAAACATCTGTTATGAATTTAAACTGGCTTAATAATATAAGGGAATGTTTTGAATGACTTTGTATGTCATTTATGCTGGCATTTATTTATAATTAGTCCCACAATTTTTCTGAATAATTAAAAAGTAATTTTGTTGGATCTTCCTTTTTATTTCATTAAATATATGTAAAGATCAAGCAATATATGAAAAGAAATCTCCATATTGCAAGCCATGGACTCCATAAGACCTGTAAATCTTTCATTAAATGTTCTGTATAGATTGATTGTCACTGAATTTAAAAGTTATCTTTTGAGTAATTGAAAGCAGAACAGGATTCACAATGGTGCTTGCTGCTTTTTGAATCCATTAATCTCTTGAGTGACATTTACATATATCCAGGAATTATATTAACTACCTCATCTACATTTGAATACAGGATTACTTGAATTGGTGAGAGAAAGCATTTTTTAGTAGGTAAGAGTGAGGTGATTATTCCTTTTACAGTTTAGTCTAATTGAGTTTAATGTTACACTTTTGTTTAATTCTTTTATTTATAGCTATGTTTCCTAGGGGCCAAATATAAGAAGTAACTGCCCCATGGCTAGCTAATCATATATTATGGGATTTTTTTAAATCTGTGCACATTGGTGTAACCAATTTAAAATAATCACAGTGACAAAGAAAATTGGGCATTTCTGAATTATTTGAGTGAACTTCTTACCCTCTTTGAAACTCTTTTATAATGCATTCAATATATAAGTTCTGAGTACTTCTTGTTAAAAATCCAACCAGTAAAAACTATACAATAAAACTCAGATGTTTTAAAATAGTATTTGAAATCATAGTTGTATGTGTATATAATATAAAATATTGGTACCAATAGCTAAATCTTTTAATATTTTTTTAAAAATAGACCATATGTTTAATTTTAAAATGAAACACTTTTATGATTTATTTTTTTTTACAGAGAAGTCATTTTTTAAGCTTTAACTATCCAACTATTTACATTTTTATTTTAAGAGAAAAGGGTCAAATATGTTTACAAGGCATCAATATCTGCTCCATTAAAACATAATTTAGGTACTCTGGCCTTCAGATGATAGAGGGTTCAAGGTGAAGCAGCAGACTGTGGCTTGCTTCTCTAAAGATTCAGATCTCAAGAGATTTTAACAGTTGTCAGTTATATCAAGCTCACCTCCATCTCAAAGTGTTGTTAAGACGTCCTAAGACGCATGTGTTGATGAATAATAGTCCTACCCAGACTGATCAAATGATAGAACAGATATTTCTCCAGAACAGGGGAAAAATCAGTGTTGGTTGTAAAGTCCTCAGTAATTCTCTCTGTGCTTCAACTATTTCCAGAACACATTTTAAAGCCTGTTGTTGTTTGGAAGCATAATAATGAGTAGCTTTCTTGAACCTGAGCAAGGGCTTCAACAATGAGGTTCGGAGCTCTAGAAATAATTTCAGGTTACGCTGCTCAGTAGTAAATCTGATTGTTCTCTTGCTATGTGAAGGTGAATCACATAACATTCAGAGCCTTAGTGTCATCATCTAGAATACGGAGGTGTAGGAACTTCTTTCTTAGGCACTTGGTTCAGGTGAGATTCAAATGACATTTCTAAAATGCTGTAGAATGTGATTAGGATTGTGCATACATAAAGTTGAAAGGGAGTGATCAGGAAGAACAAATAGCTCAAGCATTCTTCTGTCAATCATTGAAATATAGTTCTGATACTGTAAAAAGGAAATAGACCTTAGTCATTGGTGGGTTAAGAAAATGAGGAATTGAGGTTCATTTACCTTAAAGACAAAAATTACATACTTATAACCAAGGAAGCTTATTATTATTTTTATTCTGAATATGAGGCCTTTTCTGACAAGTAAGACTTCAGAAAACAAGTGAAACTGGTTTTGCTATGAGGAAGAGAAGACAGGAGAAAGCAATTATGATTGGCATTTATTGAGTTTTTCTGTGCATCTGAGCACTTCATATACAGTATCTCTTATAATCCTCATGACAACTCAAGGAAGTAGTAACTTTTGCATGCCTATAATCCCAACAACTCAGGAGGATCACAAATTTGAGGCCAGCCTCAGCAACTTACCAAGGCCTTACACAACTTAGCAAGATCTTGTCACAAAATAAAAACTAAAAGGGCTGGGGATGTGGCTCAATGGTAAAGCATTCCTGGGTCCAATCCCAAGTACCAAAGAAAAAAAATGAAATAAATTCATATTTCTTTTACATGTATATAAGTTAAGGCAATACCTTTTGAGTGAGGAGTTAAATTTCAAACTCAGAAACCAAACTCTTACTCACTAAACAGAGGACACTTTCTTACCCTCCTCTTAATTTCTTTTGTCCTGTCAAAGAATAGAAGTGAGAGGAAATCTGAAAGCACTTTGTTTGTAGGGATCTTCTTTTAAATATTTATGTATCCTATGTGGAAAATGTACACAACTCAATAATTGGCTGTAGTGTCTAGTTTAAGAGTTTTATCACTTTCTGGCACTCAAATACATTATTACCAAATTGCATAATCTGACTCAGCAGTTGTAGAAGAAAGAGGATGGATTGACTTCTTAGTGAGATCTAAATGGCTAGATAGCCCTGCTACAAATATCCTATGCTTAAAATTTAGCTATAAGTTGAGGTGGGATTATTGGAAGTTACTGAGTCACCCCTGAAAGGTCATTTTCATTTTGCTCAAGGAGTATTCATTCTGCATCCAACTGAGGTCCATTTTTTATGAAAAAGCTTTATTTTTTTCACTCAAAGTACTTTGAATGGAATTCTATTTCCTGCAAACTATGATTGAATAAAATAACTTTGTGTAAATTTTTCTGATCCATATCTGTCTACTTTGGAGCCTTTGATGAAGAATGAGCCAAGGCTGTGGTGTCGCTTATGCATAAACTCAGGTGCATGTTACTTTATTTGTGTTACTGATTGTACTGATTCTAAGTTTCTTTGCTACCTGTCCTTTGATCTTGATAGTAGTTTGTGTTCTTCCTTGTCCTCAATTAACTTACAATGTTGTTAATGGTTCAAATATGGAATACTGAGATAATTCTCTGTACTTCTTTGAAGAGTATAGTCGTTTGTTTTATATTAAAGTTACCAGGAGCAATCCAAAACCTGACTACAGCAAATACTGAAGTTTTAGAAATCACTTTTAAAGGTTTTGGAAACATACGAACGTCTGGAGTGAGGCCTGGGATTATTCTTTATTTAGCTTTTGATGGGTAGCCTCACTTGACAACCACTAATGACTCCTAGACTAGAATCCCTATAAGGACACCCATAGATGGAAAACTTTTGGTGGAACTCAATAAACTTCCATTTCTTCATTCACACCACTGATTTCAAGGAGATAAATAGACCACAGTAAAAAAATTTCAGAGTTTTAAAATGTCATAAAGTTCATTTTTAACCCCAGATGGCCATTTTTCTACAGATGGAGACATTTTAAAATGGACCTTCAAATCATAACCAACTCAAACATGTAGACAAAAGTCATAGCAGAATTATAAAAGATAACTGTATCTTTTACAAGAATGAAATTTGTTAGGTTAAATGATAGCAATTTTTAAAAAGTTACTTTCTTCCTTTTATTTGTGACTGAATCTACTATTCCTCAAAATGGTAAAATTTGAGGATCAAAATGATCACAGTATCTTTCTTTGTACTGGTTGGAACTCACCAATGACTAAGTTCAGTGTGCTCCAGGAGGAAAACAAAGAAACTTCACATCAAAGTTGCTCCATAATCAGTTTTCCTAAAGTGTCTTTCCACAGAGTGGTAATCATTGGATACTTCTTGCAGCTTTCTAGTTGCATGATTTCAGGAATCTGGGATTCTGCAATCTTTTTAGACATTCTGCTAACACTTAACAAAATGCTTTAAACTTGTGCCTATACTTTAGTAGGTAGTTTTTAAATAAATGAAGGAAATAATTTTCTTTATTAATTCCTTATGTGTAATGGTTTTGAACCCTGTAAAAATATTACTTCATTCATTGAAAAGGACTGAAATCATAATTTTCTTCATAACCAGGCTCTCTATAATTTGAAGACAGATAAGTTTCTGCCTGATGATTTTTGATAGTCATGCAAATACTAAATCCATTTTAGAATCTGGCATCTACACAGCTAGATTTTCAAATCTAGTTTAAAAAAAATAAGAAAAAAAATATGGATATCTGGATAGCTGTGTGTATGGCCAAATCTCTTTAGAGAGCCTGGCCATAGCATTAATGGAAAAGATATCAGAATATTCTGGCAGATTTCAGATTCTTTATTAAAAGCAGATACTTTGTGCTTATGCATTACTAATTTTGTTGTTCATAGGGAAAATGATTCATCATTATGTGTAACTGGTAAACAGTTGGAAAGAAACATTATTCACTTTGTTTATTTTCTTTGTAAAGAAAAGTTCGTTTTCTTTCCCAGTTTAAAGTGGTAGGAAGCAGTGCAACAGATGTGGACAATTTCCTGTTTTGGAATGATACTTTTTTGAAATGGAAAGGAATGGGGCAAAAATATTTTAAAATATATATTCTATATAGATCGTGATTAGTACTCAAAACAATTTAAAAATTTTTAAAAAATCTAAAGCAAGCATTTGAAATTTAAGATCCTGATCTTTCAAGTATGAAATATATAAGTAAAACAGAGTTTCAAGATGTATATTTCTTATAAATGTAGTTTTAAAATATACCATTATGTATTAATCAGGACAAAATATCTGTGTTCAAATTAAATTGGGAAAAACTGGTTTAAACAAATCAGATTCCTCCTTCTTAATGTTTATATTATTTTTGCTGGGGACTGAATCCAGAACCTCATGATAAACATGAACTCTACCACTGAGCTATACTTCCAGCCCCAGACAGATTTCCTTATTAAAGTACATCCCAGAGCCTATAAAATGTTAATGCAGACTGTGATCACATACATATAGTTATACACACATACACACACACAAACTCACATACTCCAGTTTTCAAATGCATTTAAATTTAGAACTATTTCTTTTATCCTTGGAAAGTATCTTAGGGAGTAAATTCTGTATAATATACTTTATCCATTCAATATTTGTCAATTTACCCATCATGTTTTTAAGGTTGCTATTGTGTGTTGAATTTCACTAATGAGCAGACTAAATGGTTTTTAACTGGCCAGATAATAATAAACAATCTCAAATAAATAAATCACATACTGGTTTTATCTATATTCTGGTTTGCCTTTCCCTTTTGTCCAAACTGTGAAAGAAGTTTGTTATTAAAATGTGCTTAAATTTTAACACAGAAATCTTTGTCTGTCAGCAGGGGAGAAAAGAGCTCTATTTTTATCATGAGATTATACCAAACTGTAACTCTGGTTAATAAAATACTTAGACTCTTGATGAAATAAATCATTGTAATAATGATATTCATCACCATTATTATTTCTTCAGAAAGAGAACTGGCTTCTGGGTATTCTTAGTCTAATTCCATCTGCCAACACAAAATTTGGACTTTGAAAAAAAAAGGATTAGGTATTTTCTGGATTACATCCCTGGATGACGAAGAGCTTCATTACATGTGAAAAGCTCCCACTGGTTTAATATCTAAACCTTTGCACTAGATACAGAAACTATATATACATTTTCAAATCCACAAAATTTCATGACATGTATGAGAGAAACTGGAGGTTACCCTCTCCCCAACAGTCTGCTGCCTAAAGGCTGGTATTTGTATCCAACTCTCTTTTTTGCCTGATTTCTATTTAAAAAGAAACAACAACAAAAATAACAATAACGCAAAACATTTCAAAGCCAGTTTTGAAAAATGGTAGCTTGCAACCTCTGCAAAAAAGCAAAGATGTTCCAACTGAATGATAAACCAACATCAGCTATAGGGCTCCTAAATAACCATGCAAGACAGACAAGAAAAATCTAAGTGAAAGGGCATGCATATGCTGAAGAGTAAAACAGAAACCAGGGTAAGTCCACGATGGAAAATCACCACATTGCATGATAGTAGTAATACATAAATATGATTTAAGTGATAAATTTAGGCCAAGCAGAATTCTTTTCTTGCTGCCTGCAAGTCTAGCCATAGGTACAAGATCCTGCAATTCATGGTCAAGAAAAGCTGTAGATGTCTATCCCAGATATGTTGCCTGAAAACTGTGCATATTTCTCTGTATATTTTTAATTGTTATTTTGAAATTAATTTGTATAAATTTCTAATTTTTCAAATGTATAAATTTCTATAATTTATGAAATAGTTTGAATTTTGTATGGGAATTCTAATTATTGAAGTAACATTAGCACTTCCTCTGACATGTAAAAGTTGTAAACCTGGACAAATTACTATAAGGAATTTAAATAACTGGGTGCAGAGGATATATGTTGAATGATGAGAAAAATATTGTGTGTTTTGATCCAAAAATATCAGTTTTACATTGTTTATAATAATTAAATGCCAACTATGTGCTATAATGAAAATTATAAGTACTGAAATTTTATCTCTTGTTCACCTCTCCTTTTCTGAATCTCATTATACGCAACTTAAAGAAGTCAATTTACATTATCATCACTCAAAGGATAAAAATCTCCTTACTAATTAACTCAGCATATAGTCTGGTTATCATTTAGTAATGAAAGAAAAAGAGTGTTTCCTTAAGACAGCAAAGATACATATTTTGGTGGATATATTTTGGTAAATTTTACATTAAATTATAAGCCTAAGTATATAAAAATGACCATAAAGAAAGTAAAAACATAAGTGATAGACCTAAAGAAGAGTTTTGCAACTTTTTATGAGAGACTATAAAAAAGGGATTGTGAAACAAAATGTACAAAAACTACAAATTAATAAGTATAACTCAACAATCTGACAGAAAATTGGATAAATGAGATGAATGGGTAAGCTATAAAAAATCAGCAATAATATCTAACTTTTATAGTTACCATAATAAATTACTACAAACCAAATGGATTAAGCAGCATAAATTTATATCTTATAGTTTTGAAGGTCAGAAGTCTGATGGTTGTCAACTCACCACATTGAACTTGTCAGTGGACTGCATTCCTTCTAGAGGATCTGAGGAAGAATGATTTCCTGCTCATCTGGGTTGTTTGCAGAATTCAGTTCTTTGAAGATGTAGCACTAAAGTCCCTATTTTCTTGCATACTCTAAACAGTTCACTCAATATTTAGAATTTGCCACATTCCTTGGATCTTGTTCCCTTTCTTCATCTTTAAGCCAGCAATGACAGAAGGAGACTTTCTTACATTGTATTTCTCTGATTCTTCTGTCATCTTTCATGCTTTTAAGAGCTCATGTAATTATACTTAAAAAAGCCAATCTGGAATGATACCTTCACAAAATCTTTAACCGTAATCACTTTAAGGTCTTATTCATATAAGATAACATATTTATAGGTTCTGGGGTTTAGCTCATGGATATCTTATGGGAGAATTAATCTGCCTACCATACTCAATAAACATATGATGATTAACTTAAACTCATTTGTAATCAGAAAATGCATATTAAGAAATCATGTAAGATTGAATTAAAACCATTGAATTGGCAAAGCTTAATGTGGAATTCATTTTCTCCATTGAATTGGCAAAGATTAAAAATATGACAATATCAAGTATTGGCTATAATGTAGGGAAACAATTATATTTATATAACCCCTGTGGGAATATATGTCATTATAGGTAAAAAGAAAAATGACAGAACCAGGTTTCCAGAAGATGGATACCATGGGAAGTCATTTTAAGGTGGGAGGTGGACTCAGTTCTAATGAAGAAACATTCAATGTGTGCCGAATGAATTTCAGAACTACTGTGGACCACTCATGTTATTCCCCACCCCCACCACCATTTCAAATAGGAATTCTTGTAGTATTAGAAAATCTTTGTGAGATGATTAGGTTATGAGGGTAAAATCCTCATGGATGGGCCCAAGAGAACTATCTTTTCCCATGTGTAGACACAGCTATAAAATACTATTTATGAACCAGAAAATGAACTGTCACTGGATCTGTCTGCTTTGATCTTGGTCTTCCTGATCCTCAGAACTTTGGAAAAATAATTACTGTTTTTTATAAGCTACCTCATTTATGACATCTTATTTCAGTAACTTAAATGGTCTACAAAACTGAGCATTCAGCCTGCTGGCCTCACTTGGACCTTCCAGCCTCCATAAACACATGAGTTCCTCCCTCCACCCTACACACACACACACACACACACACACATTAAATTGGTTTTGTTTCTCTTTAGAATGTTTACTAGTGTGTATAATTCAAAAATATGTGACTAAATGTGTTCAAATTGAAAAATTCAGAGCTGATATAGGTATTTTTAGAATACAACATTTAACAGGAAACATGGTGACATGGGAAACTTTCAACTAATATGGTAGCCAGAATTCAAGATGGATTTCAATGATCCAACTCCCAAATGGAATTCATACTATTAAGTAGTATTCTTACAGAGAGAAGTCTGTGTAAACAATAGGATATTGCAGAAGGTGGTGGACACTTATTTTTCAACAAAAAAATGGAGACTTTGAAAAGGGAGTTTTCCCTTAGTTATTTTAACAGAAGTCCAAAGTAGAAAAGGATTTATCTAAAATGATTTTGGGAGTGTGGCTTTCATTCCATGCAGTAACTGCAATAATATTCAAGGACACTAATATGTTGTTAATGACAGTTACATTTGTAAACAGAGAAAGGAAAAGATAGTAGAAAATGAAAGCTCTTGTATTTACAAAGTTCTGCAAGCAGGAAGCAAATATTAGCACATTTTCTTTTGTTAAAAAGAAAGAATAATTCAGAGCAGAACCAGGATCCCAGAAGATGGAGACCATGGGAAGTCATTTTCAGGTGGGAGGTGGACTGAGTTCTATTGAAGAAACATTCAAACTGTGCCTAAAGGTGACTACTGTGGACCACTCAAGTTATTTTCCACCCACACCACCATTGCAAGTAGGAATTCTTGTAACAATTGACCTAAGCTTGTTGGGTCATTGTATTTTTATTTTGTGCATTTGTGTGTAATGAGGAATGATCATCTGTCTCTTTAGCTCACTGATCTCCAGCTGTAGAATATCTAGGCCCATGAAGTTTTCCATAAGAAATCACACAAGAATACCCTCCACTGCACCTAGACTAAATATAAATGACAAGATTCTACCCTATCACACTGAATTTGTAATGGCATGGGAAGTTGGAATTCTTTGGAGGGTGTGAAAGAATTACCCATGTAGGACAGGTATGAATTAATTATTGGTGGAAAGAGGGTAGACTATGGAATTGAACTTCCAAGTTGGTCCTAATAAACTCCATTTCTTGAAATGCAGACTTTATAGTCCCTTTCTACATTTTAACAAGGATAGACCTGGAACAAATAGAAAATATTTGGAGTGATTGTATTTTTACATCTGGGTTAGATTATAAATGATACCACGAATTTCTTCTTGATGTTCTCAGGCCCTCCACCTTCTCCCTTCCTCTTCCTCTCCCTCTCTGGTTACCTCAGGTTATTTTTTTCTAGGAAAGTCAGCTATTAAATCATGAGCAGCATAACAGAGAGACCCAAGTGTTGCAGAACTGAGGTTTCCAATCCATAACTAGTAGGAAACTGAGGGCTACCATCAATAGCCATGTGAATGCACTTGGAAAGGGGTCTTCTCATCTCAGTCAAGCTTGCTGCAGACCTCATCCCAAACTTTTTAGACTACATCCTTCTGAGACACTCTGAGCCAGAATCATCCTGATTTCTGACTCTCATAAACTAAGTGATAAAATAAGTGTTTATTGTTTTAAGTAGCCAAATTTTGGGGGTGATTTCTTGTATAACAATGGATATCTAATGTAACCACCTAAGGGTTTATCGATATCTTACTGTATCTTTTACTTTTACTCAAAGCTGAAAGTAAAAACCACTGCAGGAACTATTAACTGGAAGGAGTTTATTAGATGGAAGTAAATGCTTAGAAATACAATGGAAACTATCAAATGCATAAGTAAGGCTCTTTGGGGACAACTGGTTTTGAGACCAGTGGTACCAGAAATTAAAAAACATACCTCTGCAGTTGAGTCAGTGAGATGGAGTGAAAAAAAAAATAACCACAACAGGGTCATACTGCTGTTTCTGATGCACATGGTTCTAAATACTCAGTAATGTGGAAAATGGACACAAGAATGTTGCTTCAGGAAAACACCATATGACTACAACATTGCTCATCAGCGTAACCAAAGAGGTGTAAATAAATGACTTCTCCTTCATCCCTACCCTCTGGTTCTTCTGCAAGAATATCTAGTGGAAATTGAATCTCTTCTGGAATCTTAATGGTGAAGAAGTCTTTGAAAAATTTTAGTTAGCGGTAAAATGGAGGTTGAGAGTCAGTTTTTACTCTTCACCATGGTTTGTACTAACAAGAAGTTTACAACTTTAATGGAATGACAAGATTAGAGATGGGCATGTGTTAAATTGAGTGTTACAGCTTAAGCTCAATAGAAAATCAGAAGAAAAGAGATTAGAGTGTGGCAGAGAATTCAGATTAAGTTTCATGGAAGAAATTTGGGTTAAGGCTTGAAAAGATGGTAGAAGCTAAACAAACATTTTTTAAAAAATCACATTTCATAAAGGTGGATGGGAAACGTAAACACAGGGATTAACACAGATGATGGCAAGTAGGTAGCCTGGTGCTTCAAAAAATAAGTAATGGAGTGATCATAAGGGGCTTTGAAATATATAGGGCTTGAAAAATCAAGGTGACATGTAAATGTATTGCAGGTAGTTCTCTATGTACTGAATGTCTGACAATATACATTTACATATTATATAAAATCACGTGTTATTGCCATTCCCCAGATTCATTTCTTTGCCCCATATTCAGGATCCTACAATAGAATATTCATGCCCACAGATGTCTCAATATCCCTCTTCTCAAAGCCTGGTAATATTTTTGCAGTCACTATAAAAGCTGTTAGCCTTTTTTTTTCTGATTAGTACTTTGGTTCTTTTATTCCAAAAAAGGTTTTCCTTGTACATCCTAACTCTGGTCACTTGCATCTTTCTCGAGGGACTAGGAGGATTTTCATATCTTCCTAGTTACTGTCTGGGGTCCTGCTTTTAAATGGAAAATTGTGGGCATTGCTATATGTACCCATCCTGTTTGGAATGTTTCATGTGTCTGGTAATTTGACTCCTTGTTCAGATCTGTATTGATAGGAATAATAGTTATAAAACAATGAGTATGTATTTCAGGAAAGGAAATAAATTCTTCCCAAATATTTCTATATCTGAGTATATGGTATGTTTTTGTCTCCATGTTATACAGGAAAGACTTAATTAGATACACTGGGGTGCGGTGGCACACAGCTGTAATCCCAATGGCTTAGGAGGCTGAGGCAGGAGGATGGAAAGTTCAAAGATAGCCTCAGCAAAAGCGAGGCACTAAGCAATTCAGTGAGACTTTGTCTCTAAATAAAAATACAAAATAAGGCTGGGAATGTGGCTCAGTGGTCGAGTACCCCTGAGTGTAATCCCTGGTAGCACCCCCCCAAAAAAAAGAATTAATGAGATTTCCTTAACCCCAGAGATGACAGCCTTTCCACCATATCAAAAAAATCAAACCTATGTATCAGTTTTATATGATAGTATCCCAGATATCACAGACTACAAATATTGCAATGGTTCATTAGCTCATTTAACCCTTAGGATAAGTTAGTGAAGGGAGAAAGGTGGGGAATTACTATTTATAGATCACAAAAGCAACTAAATTCTAAGTGATTTGCCCAAGCAAATTGAGTGTTTAGTAATATTATTATAGTTTAATCTAGCCTTATATAAGGAAAGTTTTTATTTCATACACATTAGATAAATATGTAAATTGATATTCATTTAAGCATTTGAAACATAAAGAATTAAATTCACAGAACTCCTAATATCACAAAGAATACATATTTTACCACAGTAGAAACTGAAAAAATACAGTTATGGTAAACTTTTTTTCTTATATAACTAGCAATGTCTTGATCACAATTATGCATGATCTCCATGCATTTATGTATATCATCTCTTTTATTTTTGAACAGAAGAAAAAATTAGATAATGGTTATCTTTCTGGGTCTCTAACCAAAATCTCTAGCCTCTTCTGCTAATTAATGCATTATTTTCAGTAGTGAAAGAGTCAAGAAATCTGTTGACTCTTTTTTTTTCTTTTTCTTTTTTGGTTGGGTCTTTATTGCTGCCAATTACAGAAAGGTGTTCTTTGGCTAACTTATACATGTTTGTTTGTATCATGTTGGAAAATGATATTCTATTATTCTATCCATGTAGACAGTTGTTTAGAAAGTGCTAATGCATGAAATAATGCCACAAAATAAAGCTTCACCTCAAGTTTTAAAAAACTGAAATTTTAGTTATTTATCAGTATGAGAAAGAATTATAACTTTAGAATGACCTCCAGTTCTTAAATTTTATCTTGCAGAAATTAGACCCTCCAAGCAACCTAACATTTTCCAATCAAGACTCAGAAATTTATGTTATGTAGCATCAGAAATTACTTGGTTATAATCAAAAGGAACATAAAGGTGAACATTTTCATTAGTGCATGTCATAAACATTGTACAGAAAAGAACTATATAACCCATCTCAGTCCTATCCATCTTCACTGAGGAACCATTTAAAGGAATGGTGGTGGAGACCTTGGTTTTTAGTTACTTCAACTCCTAAGAGAGTTTTAAAGTTGCACAGGAAAAGTTTTCAAGGAATAGCAAAGGTGGCTGGATGGTAGCTGGAGCCATATGAAAACTTTGTAAGTTATAGACTGCTGACTCTATGTCAGAAATAATGCATTCAATTCTACAAACAGGGATATTGATTGAAATCTGAAAGATAGATGCGATGTGAGTCTTAAGCCTGTGGAAAGAGAGTTAATACATTTTTCCATGTGATTAATTAATCACGGTCATTACAGGAGAAAGAATTAAGGATAATGCATCATTTCTGTGGGCATTATTGAACACTTCATAATTGCATGAAATCTATATGAAAATTCAAATATTTTGCTTTCAGATCACAGAGAAGGAACTGCACTTTGCAACTTAAGACTAAAAATGAAAAGTTATTGGAAAAAATCAATTCTTGGTTGAAAATAATAGATGACTATTTCTGTAAGAACCACAGAATTACCTTCTAGACTAATAGATACATTAAAATACATTCAAGTTGCTGTTATTATTTAAAACAAAACAGTAAATTTTCAAATTGCCAACTCCAAAATTAAATGTGCTATTGAAAATCAGATAATCTTAACTTATGGTGAATTAATTAAGATAAATTTGCTGTTGCGTAGAGCATAACATTTCAGATTATTATTTGCTCAGGCTTGTTGGTAAGTCCACAAAAAAATCTGCAATTTTCTTATAGTTAAAAAGTACATGTATTGGGCTGGGGCTGTGGCTCAAGCGGTAGCGCACTCGCCTGGCATGTGTGCGGCCCGGGTTCGATCCTCAGCACCACATACAAACAAAGATGTTGTGTCCACCAAAAAGTAAAAAATAAATATTAAAAATTCTCTCTGTCTCTCTCTCTGTCTCTCTCACCTCTCTCTTTAAAAAAAGTACATGTATCTATAGTTTTCAGTATGCATGAATAAGAATTAAAAGAAATTGATACGGCACTAAAAATTTTATAAAGAATATACAGCAGTCTCTTATCTGCAGGGGATATGTTCCAAGATTACATAGTAGATGCCTGAAACTGCACATTGTCACAAACCCTATATATAGTATTTTTTCCCTAGATATGCATATATATATAATAAAGTTTAATTTATAAATTAAACATAGTAAGAAATTAGCAAGATAACTAATAATAATAAAATGGAACCGTTATAACAGTACACTGTAATAAAAGTTATGTAAATGTGATCTCTCTTTTCCTTTCTCAAAATATTTTATTAGACTGTACTTATCCTTTCCCCTCTTATCAGGCCATGAGATGACACAGTGTCTATGTGAGGAGATGGAGAGAGGTTTTCATAGCATTGTGGCATAAATTTAGGCTCCTATGGTCCTTCTGACAAGACTTCTGGAGGATACCATTAACAAGGGTGATGAAACCCTCAGAAAATGAAACTGCCTGTAATAGGAGACTGCCATAGATTATTTTCTAACTTTTAAGTTGGGACCTTGAACAGTTTGCATTATCTCATTTAATCCTTCTAATTTCACAAATACTCTTATGTTGTAGGCATCACCTTCCCTGCTTTATAGCTGAAAAACTGAACTTATGATTATATGGCTGGTATTTAGTGGGGCTGATAGTTAAACCCAACTTTGTGAAAGTCCCAGTCTTTTGTAGATTGCATATCTGATTTAAAAGTGTCACACTTCCCTGAATTCAATCCCTGTGTCCTGCCTTCCTACTATTGTCCAGTGTTCTGACTTTCCTCATTAAAATTACTCTTGGGCATGATCTTGACCCTGGGCTACAGCCAGTATCATCTCCCACAGTGAACATCTGATGCTACTTGAATATAATGATGACTTACCCCCACCTCCTGTGAGCACACTCGCATATACACACATTCATACTACTTGAGTCTACCAAGATCCATAGAATTTCAGCAAGCATGTTACATGCAAGGCTTGGGTTCTGTTTATACAATGGGACTTGACTGTTTTTGCTTCTGTCATTGTCATCAGGAGACTAGGTGGCTGGATTCAGGGATAAGGTAAAAGATATGCAGAGCAGAGGTTTTCTAGATAAGTTGTCCAAAGTAAGCCAGTAAAGAACATACCTCCCTCCTACCAGAATACTGCAGATGAACAAGTTCAGTCAAGTTTAATCAAGTTCAACTAGGTGCACCTAGAGTATTTATGATTTTTTGGTATGTTGATAATCTTTCAAAACATTCTCAAATCACCTTTCATTTTTAAAGTGGCAAATATGTTTCATTAGAGAAAGTTTTATGACACAAATAATATGCATTTATTTTTCCAGTGATGTGAAATTCTGAATTCATAGCCATTCTTAAAAAACAAACCCATTTTTTGTAGTTTGTTGACATGCATTCTCAAAGATTCATGATAGACTCATTTATGCTCCTATATTTATCCACATCTTCTTCTAATGTTTCTATTCTATTTTCATTCATATTTATAAACCAAGACCTTAATGCCTGAAGCTACAACTTTTTCCATCAGCCTTTACACGTGTAACTTTTTTTTTATACTGACTCTTGCTGCTATGTCTAAGGTAATTAATATGTTCACAATTCTGCAGATGATTCTTTCTGTAAATAACATGTGTGTAAACATTTTCCTTTTGACTGATTTGCTTTCATATTTTTTCCCAATACTTTCAAAATCAGAGACTTTGAAAAGATGCAATAAGAGCCTCTGACATTGAGAAACAAATTTTAATTTAAACACTAATTGGCTATGTAGATAGAACCAATTATTAATATAGAGGTTTTATTTAAAGAAACTTCAAATTTCTAGAAAAACTATGAACATAGAATAGGGTGTTGTTGTGTACCTCAATTCAGTTTTGCATATTGGTGACATCTTACATTGGAATGGCATCTTTTATCAAAATTAACCAATATCAACTTTTTAATCAAATTCCACACACTGATCATATTTTTTTTGTTAAATATAAATGACCCATTTTGATAAGAATACAATTATGGTATATATCTACAGGCAGACCATTTCCAAAAATGGGTGGAATAATCATATGCAACCTTGATTTCAGCTACAACTTTAAAATTTACAGTTTTAACCTTGAAATCTTAAAAAAAAATGTATCAGCTATGTGATCTTAGTCAAGTTATTTGCTTTCTTACGTTTTAATTCCTTTATTTAAAAGTGGACAAAACAATATGCCTTTCCCACAGATTGGGGAAGAGCACTGAATTATATTTTGCATATAATGTTCTTAGTTCAGGGTCTGGAACATAGAAAGACCTTAACAAATGTAGACTGTTTTCAACTATTATTACTAAATTTTAAACCTGGGGAACTGCCGAAGCCCCGCTGGCTGGGCAAAATAACCGGGGGGTGAAGAACAACTTGCATAGATTGATACAGCAGGAATGGGAGCCATTTATTGTAGGACAGGAGTGGTATTTATACATTTCACACAGCTTATCTAATTAACATAAACTCCATACAGCAGTCAACCAATAAGAAATCTCCACACTTAATGGCTTGCTTTTGTTACTTCATAAACCACTCCCTCTGGCGTTTTGCCAGGCGCCATCCAGACTTGTTTACAGACTCTAACATTTCTCTGGCAAAATGCCAGACGCCATCCTGACTTGTTTACAGACTCTAACAGGGAACAAACATCCCAAGAGAGTTAAGAATTACTCATACAATGTTGATGTTTCTTCAGACTGACCAGGAATATGTGAAGAACATACATTATATGCAAACAGAGATACAAAAATTGTGGTATATATGTGTATTAAGAATTGTAATTCAAAAAAAAAAAGAATAGTGTTACCTTAGATTAGGTAGAGGGAAGTGAAAGGAGGGGAAGGCAGGGGATATGGGAATAAGAAAGACAGTAGAATGAAACTTACTTTATGTATGTATGTGACTATATGACCAATGTGATTCTACATTATATATACTCAGAAAAATGAGAAATTAGATCCCATCTATGTATGATGATATATCAAAGTATATAAGTGCATTCTACTGTCATGTATACCTAATTAAAAATATTAAAAAAAAGAACAAAGACTGGGGGTACAGCTCAGTGGCAGAGCCTTCCCTCCCTTGTGTGAAGCCCCTTGGGCTTGATCCCCAAAATTATGAAAAATGAAAATAATAAGAAAACAATAAAATCAGAGCCAATAATCACCTTATCTCCAGGTATGTCTTGTCATAGACACATGTGATCCAGTGAGTGGCTCATCAGTTATCTAGCAGTTAAAAACTGAATTAGAGTGAGGAAGGCCTAATCCAGCTGATATGAGTTTTTCATTTTTAGTGAAAATGGTAACAATAATTTGATCTTTAAAGATTTGTTTGTTATTTCCCGAGCAGTTAGAAGTTATTGGAGAGTAAACATTTAGAATTTTGATACAATATGAAAGGAAGTCTTTTTCTTACAGATTCTAACTACTTTGTGTATAGAGCAAAATAAGTTTCAGGAATTTCCAAAACCTAACTTGAGGGAACAGAAGATTTGTACAATAAGTTTCAGTCAAAAGAATTAATATTTTCCCCCATTACTTCTCTTGGAGAAAATAGAAGAGAAAAAGAAAATAGAAACAAAACAAAACAAGAGTTTGAAGGATAGAGTTCTGATAATGAAAGAAATCAGATTGAAAGAAGCAAAGATGGATCAGTCTCAACCCATCAAAATTAAAGAAGAGCTACAATTCCAACAATGAACCAAAGCAGTAGGTGCATGTTAAGGGGGAGAGGATTAGGGCATTCAAAAGTTCTCGCAAGATCAAGATTTTACAAATTGTGAGTTGGAAATTAAGATGTACAAACTAAGAAACACAAGACTCAGTCCACCCTAGGATAAATGCTGCTGTGGGCACATACATGTCTATGCAACATAGTTCTGTGCTTTGTCAATCATACCCATTAGATAGAAGTAATAAGAGTATGCATGTAGCACTATGTTAAAGATAATGTTCCTGGGAAGAGCAAAAGTGAAGCCATCATTATTAAGCACAATTGAAAATAATCAAACAATGGGTGGACTTTTGTATTTAGATTTTATAACATTTATAGCTATTAAATATAGTATTGAAATTGTATAATTAAAAATCATATAATATTACAACTCTGAATTTCTTGAGACTGTAATTTTTTAAAAACAGTTGAGACCAATTTTTTTTTATATCAGAAAGCATATTTTGTCAGAAGTGAGAGTAGCTTGAAAAAGTTACAGTGTAAGATTCACCCTATTCTTAAAATCTGTATCCATTTCTATCATTTTTCAGAATAATGTATTTCACAAACCAATGCAAATCCTTTCCAACATTATGTCCCACAGTAGAACATATTCAATCAATGACTACAAACTCATGTACAGTGTGTCAAATTACTACTTACTGTCACTGAAAATCAGAATAGTAAATTAGCAACAGTTTAGTTTCAAGTACAGTAAGCACCACACATGGACCTAATTATTATTTGTAAAGCATTATAATAAGTCAGGATTTGATCAAATTTATAAATTGGTGGATTTTTAAATGAATTTGAACAGCTTAAGTATAAGTTTGTATATCTTTGGCAAGACAAAACAAAAAAATAATGTAATATTAACAATCACATATTGACCTTCACATTTTTCACAATTTTCAAAGTATTTGACCCTTATTATTCCATGTTTCCATGGGGTTGCTAAGTGGTTAGAACTTCAGATGTAATGAACTTCAGATGTAATATAGACAGGCGATCCCTTTTTATACCCCTTTCTTCATTAGTTTATATGTAAGAAGTTTTCTCCTTCTCCTCATCATTTAAAATATCCCAATCTTGAGTTGTAAATCATGTAGTTATACTCATGTGTGGTTGTACCTGGACAAGCATTGTCCTGCAACAATTCCATCTACTCTACGTAAAGAGGGTACACACAGCACCATTAATAATACCTTTATTAATACCATTAATAATAATATTAATGCCAGTGCAATTGAAGGAGACAGAAGATGAAAATATTATTTTTCTTTATGCAGTTTTATACTGATTTTGCTACACAAGTCTCATTCATTATTTTAAACTAAATACAAGAAAAGTTCTTAAAAGTCCGTGCATTTAACATACCGAGCAGGAATGTTAAATGTTAAAATCACAAATGCAAAAAACTATTTTATTTCTCAGATTATTTATTCTGATAAGAGCAAAATCTTTCAGAAGTTTCATAGAGATATTTAAATAGGCAAAAACTATAAAAGGGAAAGTCCTCAATGCGTTTTTATCGCATAATCATTGTTGATAGAATAAAGGCATCTAACTTTCAGCTCTTGAATTAAATCTGATCTTTTATTGAGTAGGAAGGCATGCTGAGGGTAGATGGGGAGCAGTGTCTGTTTAGAAAGACATAAAATTTAGAAAAGCTTAGTTTAAAAGCTTCTTGAGTGTCAAATAGCTATTAAACACAATTTTTATGACTTTACTGTAAGTGAATCTGAACTAGCATATGGACTAAGTTTCTTTAAGTTGCCTATGTATTTAAAATAGTAGGGAAAAGAGATCACTTTGCAAATATGGTTTTGGTTTTGAAAAACTCCCAAACATTTAAAAACGTAGTTTTCAAATCAACCATATCCATATGACTATAGGTTTTCGCATGCTCACTACTGAAGAATGGAAAAATACTAGCGTTGGGGCAGAATGAATGAACATGGGATAACATATGCTGTAAAATGAAAAATCACTTGCTACTCCAGGGAATTTGTTAAAAATAAATAAATTTAGTCCTTATGGCAACTTAATCAAAAGAATCTAACACTTTTATTCTTAGTGATTCAGGATTATGGATGATATTAATCTGTCACAAAATTATCCTATGACCATTTCCGGAAGTGGAAAAATGCAGAAATAGAAAATGTATATAATATTACAATTTCATTTTGTTCCAAGATCTGTTACTATCTGTGGAAAGCACTGTTCCACAGGAATGAACATTCAGATGAATTATGACATGAAATCTCATTTCTATGTTTTATGCATAGATAAACTGATAATTACTGAACATTCTTGGCATCTGGCTTCCAGATACAATGAAGTTTCCCTCATAGCATCTAAAAACTAAATATGTATGTGTACACTTTTTAAAAAGACATTAAGCTCTATCAAACTGTTTTGGAAAAGTTATTTTTAAAGTAAGTATATTTTTAATTAAAAATTTTAAAACAAGATATATTTGGGCTATTAGTTACCAAATATTTTTCTAAATAATAAAGTACATTTTGTTTTTATTTATATTTTAAATCAATTTGAATATGTAGATGTAAGACAAATTAAACATTGCTACAAAATATATGTGAGTATCAATAGTTCCTGAACATTGAATGATATCCAATGAACTTCCACACATGTGTTTGGTGGCTTACTAAAAATTAATTTAAGTAAATTTTGCAAAAGACTCAGAAATGAGCACACTATTTTCCTGTCAATCTTTGTTGGTTTCTTCTATTTTCACTATCTAGACTAACAGTCAAGATCAAACGAATGCTTTTGTTCATTTTACAGATTCTTTTCAATTACTGCTGCTGTTGTTATTGTAATCATATAGAATTTTTAGAGTGCTATGTAATGAGTCCTGTATGAGTCCTGTAGTAATACTTTTATGTGTATTTGGGAAATATAAAGAATACTAGTTTTTGCTCACCAAAGATACTATCAAGTAAGTTTAATGAAGAAAGGAATACTTTAGCCCCCAAATGAGAAATCCATGAATTTTACTCTATAATATTATTTAGGTGATGCCTTCATATTCTCATCTTTTGGGTATTTCTGGAATTTTTTAGTCCTTTCTTCTGGAAAAGTGTAAACAGAAGATTTTTAATATCTTTTTAATTTTTAACTTCTGCAGGACAACCACAAATAAATTTCTTTAAGTCTATTAAATAAACAAAATAAACACACAACAATAAAATGTAGTTTCTGGGAGAGCGAGAAATCAAATGTACTCTACCTTAAAGTGTATCCATGCCTCCCAGAGTCAAGCATTTGGATAAATTCACCTTGGATAGAGGTACTTTCAAGTGAAGTAATATATATTATATATGTATCAAAAAAAAACAGCACATGGATTGCCTTTGCAAGAGAGACATGGAGTGCAGTGGCATGGCTATCTTATGTTTCACTTGGGCCAGAGGGAAAGCAAGCTGAGCCAAGTGGAATGTAACTTTCTCAAAATTACCTTGCTTTTCTCACATTTATTTATGCTTTTTAATTTATTTATTCTCAAAGACATTGCCAGCACCCATTTTGTACCAGATACCCGTCTAGGAAATTGAACTTATGAATTACCAAAACAAATAACATCTCTGCCCTTATGGAAATGTAAGAGTATCCTCAAACCTAACATTCCAATGTTTATTGCACTTGAACAGGCTCCTATTACCTTTTCTGGACTTTTTAGGTCTCATAATGGTAAATGCACTTTCAGTGTTGCTGTCTCTCTCTCTGAAGCTAAAACACCAACACCGCCTTTATTACATTAAAGTATGATTTTTCCACTTAATAAAATTCCAGTTTTTATTTACATCTAAAAATTTAATAAATCCTTCGACTACATTTTGATCCTCTATTATTAATATAACCATGTGTAAACTTGCTTTTGACAGCTCTTGTACAACATCCCACTCTCTCTCACCCTATTTCTAGCCTCATTGCACTATTGTGTAAGTACCAAGAACACAGAGTTTTAAAGTGTCAATGTCTTCTCTACCTACTGTGGGCTTGGCATATAGTCCCTGCATGTAGATGGCTGTTATGTTATCTTACTCTTGCAACATATTAGCCCAAACTTAGTGGCTTAAAACAAAAACAATAGTGTGCTCATGATTCAGTATTCATGGATATTTAGTAATTGATAGACTTGTTTAATCTCTGCTTCATTTGGCAGCAGTTGGTCATTTAACTGGGGCTGGGAAATATGTGCCCCAAGATGAATTACTTGCATGGCTGCCATGTAGTACTGGAGTTCAACTGGAGTTGTCCATTAATTTCTCTCTGTAAGGGCCCCTCCACATTCTTGCTTAGGCTTCCTTATAACATGGGAGCTGGGTTTCAAAGCAAGTGTTCCTTAAGGCCTAGAAACTACCACAACATAACTTCTGCTATGTTCTACTAGTCAAAGCAATGTCTATTAGTCAAAGCAGAATCCTCCTAGATTCAAGGGAAAAATTACCAAAGATTTGTACCCTGTTTTAATCTGTCACAAAGCATGCATGATAGTTATTCAGTGAATGATTATTCTATAACTTCAAACAGTTATTTAAATTTTCCATATTCTTATGCCTCTGCTCTTCTATTATTTCTTAATGAAAAATACTTTTTCTCAGTCCTTCAGAGAATGCCTTTTCTACCACCCTGCATGAACCAGTCCTATGTGTCATCACCATAAACTGGTTGTGATACTTTGCCTCAGTCTGGCTGGGCACAATTCAGGAGTCACTTGTCAAAAGAAATAAACTTTATTTTTAGAACACACACGCACCACACAGCTCTTCAGGAAAAACCTTCAGAACCCAACTGCCACCACCGGCTTCCCACAAGCCTCTCAACCTCCCCCCTCCTCCTGCTCTTGAGGCCGATTGGTTGGGTCACTTGGGCAGAGCCAAAAAAGTCCCCCAATGAGCAGCTCTGTGGTCTGAAAGGGCAGGGAAACAACCCAATGAGCATCACCACAGAGGAGCCAATCAGTTGGCAGCTAGAAGTTTGCTGGGGCCACTGTAAGCCAATCATCAGCTGGCAGCTGGAAGTTTGTTGGGGCCCCTTAGGCTGTGGCTCTCTTGTTGTTTGTATTAATTGCCTTATTACCACTAGTTGTAATATTCTGTGATACATTATTGAGTATTTTTATGCCTACTTCTCCCAGTAGATTTAAGAGTTTTTTGAGCTTAGAAACAATATTTCATTCTGTAGACATTCTTAACCTAGTGGAAACATGGGGCTTCCACAAACAACATGGAGGAAAAGACAGAGACTGTACAAATACTGTGAATTAGGACTTCTTGCTGTTCAACAGAGTGACCCCATCAGGCAAATTCTGAAGGCCCTTAGATTTTCCTAGTTACAAAGTGACTCACTGATAAATTTATGAAATGTGAGGTAAGGACAAACTTTTAAAAAATATGTATTATGTAATAGAACCCAAATAATAATGTTTTTCAATTCTTGTAAAATAGAGCAAAGTTTGCATAATAGCTCAAGCTTTCCTCTTCTCCATTGCTGTAATATTTTAAAAACTCTCTCTGTGGAATAGACTAGGTATGCTAACCATACTATCACATGCTTTTCTAGAACTATTGATCAAATGTCACTTTTCTTATTTGAATGAAGTGTTGTCACATTTGGCAAATGGCCAAGGCAGGTTTTTAAACTGTAATACAGCAAATTCCAAGAGTTACCACAAACAATGGATGAGTCATTCCCTCACTGTCATTATGAAAGTTACTAGATTGGGACACCTAAATCTTAAAACTGAGAGGGGCTAGGGATATGTGGACCTTGCTGGTCACAGGGATGGGAGAGAGAAACACATTTTTTTTCTATCTCACATTTAAAGTAAATTATTTTCATTGTATAGTTTGGTGGAATTCCTATGGAAATGAAATATCTTAGTTGCAAGTAAAATGAATAATGAAAAAAGTATTTAAAGCTCACAACCACCCCTTTCAATTCTCTCTGTGTATTTATCTATCTTTGTCATCTATGTCTATATTTACCTCAACAATAGAGAATAATGAGTAGCAATTGTATTCATTTCTTAAAATCTGCTGACTTAGTTTGTGGAAGCCCCATGTTTCCACTAGGTTAAGCATATTGCAACAACTGATCTAGGAAATGAGAGCCCAGGCACAAGCCAGTGAGCTTCAAAGGCACTGACATTGAGCTTCACCCTGCAATTCTGCACTTTCTCAGGTGAGGTTTTGTATTTTTTACTAAAAGATAATATATATTTGTGTTATTTCCATTTTTAAATTTCCATCCTCTATTATAAAAGAAAGTATGTGCTTTCTCAAATGCATTAATCCAATGTTTTAAAATTTGTCCCTGACCTCCCTCTGGATGTTTTGGATGCAGTACAAACAGTGTTTAAAAACACATGGGCTCAAGCATGGCAAATGAAACCATGGGGTAATTGGTTAATTGAAAGTGAAATTGGCCACTCACCTTTATACTGAAAGAGTGAGTGATTGCTTTTATGAGTGCTCTAAGAGAACAAATTGTTTCCCAATTATGGAGTAATATACATTCACTGGACATGCACAGGTTCACATGAGGGAAAAAATAGTAAGATGGGTTTGAAACCTTTCCCTTTTTTTTTTTTTTTTTGATATTGACATACATGCATTCCCTCAATGTGTCCACTGAAAAGACCTGGAAACAATGATTATTCAAAAGAAATGATGGAAATAACACCTTAGTAGGCAAAAGGAACATACAAGATGAGCTTGGTATACACTCTTACACCAGAAAGAAATGGTCAATTGATAGAATGGTGGGAATAACAAAATCATGTTAAAGCCAAATTAAGGGGTTCTCACTGGAAAAAATGGGATCTACTGAGTATCATAATAGATAATAATAACAGATATGGCCCAATGTAATTCACATTGGTAAATTTAAAAATGAATGAATTAAAATTTCCTTGAAAATGTGAATTATTAGAATTATTCCATTATCTTACAGTAACAGTCCTTTCCCCCAAATTCTTACTGATCAAAATGGGAGAATATATAAATTTACTTTGAAGAAGTTAAAAGATTTCCTCTTGAACAAGTAACCAAAGTATATTGTCAGTGACAAGAAGAAAAATCAAAGTCATCTAATAAAATGCAATGAGAAGTAAATGCCATTATTTTCATGATATTCCAAAGATGCATAATCTGATTCTAAAAATTAGAAAACACACCAAAAAAAAAAAAAACCCAAAGGAAGGACAAAATAATTGGCTTAAAACTTCAAAGGTATCAAACTCAAGAAACCAATGAAGAATGGAGAAGTTGTTCCAGACAAGGGAAACAATACCTGCTTCTGAGGTGGATATTTTTACTATAAAGATGTTTTTAGGACTATGAATCGGGAAACAATATTCTTACTAATTCCATTTTGCTACAATTTTGACATTACTTCTTTCAACCATTGATTGGTTGTCATTTCTTTCCCTACTTCTTGGCATTCAAAATGAATGGATCTTAAAGCATTGTCTGGCCATTTAAACACATCGACTAATTTAATAGAGTAAAACAATTCATTTTTCTTTTATTTTGTTAGATAATATGAAATTATTTTATTTAGAATATGTGGAGACTTCTTGGTCAAAATTCTCACCATTTTGAAAATGACTTTGATATTTGAAAAATATTGGGGGGCTGGGGATGTGGCTCAAGCGGTAGCTCACACACCTGGCATGCATGGGGCACTGGGTTCCATCCTCAGCACCACATAAAAATAAAATAAAGATGTTGTGTCCACCAAAAACTAAAAAAATAAATATTCAAAAAAATATTAGTTTCAATTTAAGTAAAATTCATAATCTTATTAACACTTTGTAATATGTGGATAAAAGCCCAAAATTCATTCTTCAGGGTATTCCAGAAATTTTGGTTGAGTGCCTCTTTGGCTTCAAACAATGGCAATATAATAGTAAGCAAAACTGATCCTAATCTCTGACTTCATGAAGCTCTTATTCTATTGGGAGGGTAATAGACACATAGATCACAAGTAGACAGATTTAAAATACACATAGAGTGGGGAAAAATACAGGGAAGGGAAAAATAGAAGCGTGCTCTCTATGCAACTTCAAATACAGGATGAGTTTAGACATTGGTGGAAGGGGGCATTCCAGCTGAGTGTAGAGAAGGTAGAGAACTGAACCATAGGTGTTCTTAGAGCCCAAGCACAAGTAAGGTTCTGTTTTTGTTTTCATACGGTATGGTTCAGTGTTGAAGAGAGTGCCGATTGAATTTTTCAGTATATATGACCAGAAAACAAATGTGTGTATGTGAGGTTAAAAGCCATTTTGAAAAAAAATCACTTGGACAAAGTACTTGGGTATAATAGGTGTCAAAATAGGACATTAACATATGTGGAAGGCAAGGGAGACATGGGAGAGAGCTTGGGACCATAAAAAAGGGGAAATCTGAGGGGAATGAAAGGAAGAAAAAAGGGTGAGAGGAATAAAGACTGCAAGAGAGAAAACAAAGGGCGGGGAAGGAAAGTATGAATAGATAATAGTTCAAAGTGAGGAAAAAAAAAACAGAGAAAAGGGAAGGAAACTTTTTTCCAAAGCACATATGGGTAAATATGTGCAACTATATGAGTCTAAAATGGAGTTCTGTCAAATGAGTCAATGGTGCCTTTGGGGTCTGAAAGCAGCCACAAGAAATACACAAATGAAAAGGGATGATTATAATAAATCTTTATTCATACACACTAAAATTTAAATTTTGCACATCACAAACTATTCTTTTTCTTTTTACTTTTTTTGACAAGTTACAAGTGAGAAAAAAATGTTCTTAAATTATAGACTCAATGAAAACAGGCCACCTTTTGCAGATATTTGACCTAGAGATACAGGACTAAGTCATGTGAGAGAATATGGTACAGAGGAAAATATAAAGGAATCAGATCAAGAATGCTGGCTGGACAATTTAATAGTTCTTTTACTCTGAGCAAGATTCTACTACTCAAAGCTTCATTGTTTTTAACTAATGAAGCAAGAATGTTGAAGTAGAGGAACATCACACTCTCTTTTTAAAATAACTAGCTTATTTGTTTTATGGATGTTCACTTTCTCAGTTCCATTTGCAAAAATCTGTACTTAAGCCAAAACTGTTTTTCACCCTTTGTGTTTGGAAGTTACTCTGTTTAGGTCCTTTAGGAAGTTGGTGTCTACAGTTTCAATGATATCTTCCTGGAAATAACCTCAAGTGACAACTATCAAATGTTATGAAGTGAGCCACGGTAGAATCTGGCAAGATGTTAGAAGTTTGTTTGTATATAGGAGCCATACGTAAAGGTAAAGGGTAGGTGAAAATTCTTACCCATAACAGTTTATCTCATTTATTCCAGTTTAGGTTTCCTTGAGAGTCCAGGTGCATTGAGGTTTTGTGTTTTAATAGTGAACATGTGTTTCTTATTAAAACAGTGCTGGCTGCACTGCTTCAGGACAATGAGGGCCCAGATGCTGACTCCTTATTTAACTATCTCTCAGAATGATTTGGAATTTATATATTTAACAAGGAATTATCACAAGATATCTCTCTCCTCTATTTAAGGAGATAACATTTGTAAGCCTAATATAATTTTTAACATTCTGTGAAAGAAATGTGAAAGTTTTTATTTAGAGACAAGGTATCACTGAGATGCTTAGCACCTGGATATTGCTGAGGCTGGCTTTGAACTTGGGCTCTTCCTGTCTCAGCCTCCCAAGCTACTGAGATTTCAGGCATGTACCACTGTGCCCAACGGTTTTTCCTCTTCTCTTATTCACATGGTGGTTCTATGTCATCAAGGAAATCTCAACGTACTCCTTAGGGAGGACTTGAGGGCTCCTTCAGATCTGCACTCACTAAAGTTCACCCCATCCTCCCAGAATGTCATCTTTTCTAGCATGTGCTTTTCTCCTAGTATAATCAGTATCTCTGGAGGACAGACAATACATTAAATTTCACTCTGGATATCTTGTTTCTTCTTAGAACCTAGTTCATAATAAATATATTTTGGATGAATGAATAAATAAATGAATGAATGAACAAATAAATGTTAGTTACTACCAACAAAAAATATTTACAAGCATTTTAGTCTTAGATCACCATGCCAGCCCTACTGAATCACAAAATCATGTTCTTAGCTTATAGGTTAGGAAGAGATTTGTTACCTAAAATTCATTATTTCAAAAATATTGTCTCAACCATGAATGTAATCATGTAAAATTTCCAATATGCTTTCAAAACATTAACTTTAAAAATTTTTTTGCATTATATAATATAATTAAAATGGACATTTTCTATTCTGTTTAAGCAGATTTTTTTTTATGATGACTATCAAGGTTGAAAAACAATCAAGAAAATAAATATTATTTGAATTCTAGAGAAAGAGCACAGTGGAATTTTTGATGAGGAAATTGCTTGAGTTTTATAATTTCCCACTATGTAAGTTTGTAATTTAGGGCCTTTGGCAACTTCACTGTACAGTAATGACATTAAACCAATTTGACTGATTGAGCCTGTTCTCTCTACTGTAAGATGAAAAAGGCATATTGTCTTAAGGGGGCTTTTCCATATTTTAAGGGTTTATTGAACCCCTCTATTATATAAACTTTAAAAGCATAATTTACATGCAACTTTTTTTAATTTAAATTTTTTTTTTTTAGTTTCATTTTATACATAATCAGAAAAATAGCTGTTATATTTATTTAATTTCTGGAATTATAACAAAAACCAGGAGTTTAAAAACAAGTTCCCCAAAATATCTGGATTTTTAAAAAAAATTTTTCTTGGTTTGTTTTTGGTTAGAACTATAGAACAACTTGTATGAAGGGCTGTTATATCTGTTCGCCTTGTGATCAATATGTAGGCTAACTCCATGGTCAGTACTGTGAGTGACATCTCTTTTTAAGGATCAATGTGTGATTCAGGAAGTGTTTATAGTCTTCAAATTTTATTAAGGATCTAAATATCTAGATTATGAGCATCATACTTATGTTTATCATCTTACAATTTAAAATTAATATAAAAATTAGATTTAAAGTTAACAATAATAAGCCCCTTACACTTCTGTAATATGTATTTATGATGAAATATGCTATCATGAAAACATTTATGATAAAAGTTAGCATCAGAAAGTTCTGACAGTATAAATGAGGGAGATGTAGAAGGGCGTAAGCAGCCAGGGCAAGATGACAAGTGAGGAAGTCAGGGGGCAGGGTTGGACAAAAGGAGCCTGGGGAGGGTCTTCAAATGAGGTCAATGAGTATAAACATATCTGTCTGATTTGGGGACCCAATCAGACAGATATGTTTATACTTGTGCTTCTAAGGGGCATATCCAACAGAAAACCTAAAATAGATGTGTGGACAATAGAAAGTACTGTTTGGGGAGGGGAGGAGAGAAAGAATGAAGGAAATTCCAGGGACCATAAATAGAACAATCCCAAATTTTCCCACTGGCCTCCAGGCCCAGGGATCTCTTCTCTTTGAAGAAATCTGCTCCCTCAGCTTTTGCAATAAACCTACTGCTTGCCAGCTATCTCTCTGTCCCGTTCTTCACTTCTTTCTTGGCCATAGACAATGAACCCAAGACCCCTAGATGGTAACATAATAATTTCAGAAAAGATAGCACCTTTACATATGATGCATTCATTTTTAAATGTATATAACAATTAAATTATTTTGTTTAGAAATGTTAGATTAATTAATATTACAAATAACTAGATATTAATAGTGGTGTCCCTACTAGGAAGTAAAATTATGAATTATTTTTGTTTTATTTTTATTTACATAGTTTTAAAAATTTCCTACAACAAACATGCATTTGTTTTAAAATTAGAGAGAAATAATGTGAGGAGAAGTTTCTTCATTAGGCTAATGGTTTTTTTTTTAAATCAACATTTTTTCAAAATGTGATTTTAAAAGTCCTTTACCCGCACCTCCATGGCCCAAACTTTGCCAGTGTTTTATCAGCATGGAGGGATTAGGAGATCTAGGGCTTAGTTGAAGACAAGGGATTGCCTGCCGAAGAAACCAGAGGTAAATTCTCAAGGGCCTTTTCGAGCTTTGAGAAATAAGACAAGTTACTTACCCCTTCTTTCTTAGCCTTACTTTCGATGGCCTGCTTTCTACCTCACAGGGCATCAGAAGTACTAAATCAGAGACTGAATGTAAAATGCTGGATGTAGAACACCAGTAAATATCCTCAATAAATACTATACTCATTCACTTAGAGCCATATCTAAAAAAGTCTAAAGGCTAAGATCCAGCAGAGGTTGAAAACCACAAATGTGAAGCAGCTGCTGAGCTTAACTTTGCAACCTTCTTAGATCTGTTTACAAACATGAGAGCAGGAGTAACAAAGGGAATGATCAGATTTATTCAATATAGAGAATCTGAAAAAGGTTAAGAAATCACAAGAATTCAGAGCACTGATGATGGGGTCACTGAGGACAATACGTGCTAATAGAGAAAAAGTAGAAGCTGAGAACGTTTTTAAAAACTGGAGACCAGGGGATCAAAATACTGAATATCTCAAAGAGGACAGACCTTCATGAGTTGTATTTAAATAGTCAGTCACCAGATTGTAATTCCAAGGATGCCCTGGAAATGACAGACCCAGCAGTATTTTGCTCTCTCTGCCAACAGAGTGTTGCTAGTTAAAAGTGAACTTGGCTTTGTTTTACCTTTTTTTCCAGAAGAAGTTCTTATGGGCAATCTGCATGCAGGTCTGTAATTTGGAATCCAGTGTGTTATTCTTGATTGAACATGGCTACTAATTTTTTTCCTAGTAGTGAGCAGAGCTAATCTCTGCAGAACTCACACACTGATCTAAAGGGCAGATGTTGATTTTCACAGACAGAATCAACTGTTTTTAAAGATAGAGCCTCTTGGTTTTTTTCTGTAAAATATGCATGGGCTTCTCTGTGAAATTCAGATACCAGGATCTGGCAGTGCTGGAATAACCAACTCTTTATCCCTGCATTATTTCTAATTTGGGAGCCAATAGAAAAAGGGGCCTAGGAAAACATCAGTGGATATAGTCTAGTGGATTTTAGAAGAAGCAAGGACAAATGGCATCACTTTAGACTGTTAAAAAGTTAAAAAAAACAGCAAACAGCAGTAGTGAAATACAAAGCAAAGCAAAAGCAGAAAATAACACAGGGCTCTGAGGATTTATTCCAAAGTTTTTTTCATCACAGAAGAGATGAAATCAAGAGAGTCCACTGACATCCATCATTACAGTTTTAAGATAAGCCAAAGAAAACCATATTTCCTCAGAATCCAGGATTCTTTGTGTTTGTTTTTCTCTTCTACCAATCCAAAACCCTTCCTTTGTGCTACAAATAACTATCTAACTGCATGTGAGCTCATTTTTATATTAACAAAGAGTAACACAATTTATTTATGATCATTTTTGTTGTGACTTTAAAGATCCATGCACATGATTTAGCTAAACACATTTCCAAATATTTTCCAAAGAATTTCTTGGAATCTTCACCACATTATGCTGGATGTTATTATCTCATTAATACATTTAACAAGTATTAATTGATAAACATCTCTGTTCCAAGCATTCTGGTAGGTGCCAGAAATGTTGGGATTCAATTTGTCCCCATGGATTATACACTAGTGGGAGAAAACAAGCAAAGACAAGTGCATATACCAAAATAAGAAATAAAATAAAATAAAAAGAAACACTACAAAATGTAAGTTGCTTTAAAGAAAATGATCAGGATGCAATATTAGAGAATAATCTATTAATATAGGTGCCACATTCCAGGCTAGCTGAGAAGTTTCACTGAACAGGTTATAACATAATGAACAAACTAAGGGGCCAATGATAAAAATAGTTGGAGCAAACCAGACCATTTCAGGAACAGAAATTATGTGGATAGAAGCCTAAATGCTTCTTTTTATGTGTTCTATTCATTATTTTTATAAGTAACTTATTTGAGCACATGACTAAACATTGCTAAACCCAAAGCAGGACTATACTCTTTATTTTCCCAACTATCTTTCACTTTCTGAGTCACTATTTAGTTTAGAAGACATAAATGGGATAAAGTCCACATTTATCCCATTTCAATGAACATTTATTGTACCATGTCTCATAAATCTGTATGTTTTCTTTTCTGTACATAATGCATTTCAAATAGACTTGAGTATTTTTGATCAAATTAATGTACGTTCTTATAATAGGGCCCTGAAGTTTTTCAGATCAAAACAATAATAGCTAATATTTATGGTGTATTTATTATGCATTAGATGGTATATTTAGCTGCTTGCATTTAGGATCCAATTGAGTCCATACAATACAACCAAACCCTTGAGTTTAGAAAAATTTAATAATTTGAAAAGATTCCTATAGATAATTGATCAGAAGCAATATTAAACCATCAAGCTATTCAGGATGGAAGGAGATGGTGCACAAGAAGTTCAAGAGCTGTGGCTGCTTATATGCATTTTAACACTAACACAGCCATGAAAAGTTTGTGTCAACCAAAAGTGGTGGTGGTATGTGTGGGGAAGTCAACATAGAAAAAGGTTCAGAGGGAAATACAGCCTCTCATTGTGAATACCCTGCCTTTCAAGGAGAGGAAACTTCCTGTGAACTAGGTATACTTTATACTGTTTATGTGAATAATCTATCAATAGTCATTTATTCATTCATCAGGTACTTAAGAATTCTTATTATGGAGTATACAGTTTGCAAGATGCTATGGGGGAAAAAAGCAGAGGA
Source organism: Callospermophilus lateralis (assembly GCF_048772815.1). Lineage (NCBI taxonomy): Eukaryota > Metazoa > Chordata > Mammalia > Rodentia > Sciuridae > Callospermophilus > Callospermophilus lateralis. The sequence continues at coordinate 433,892 of NW_027514514.1, read as the reverse complement.
AGAAAAATTCTGCCCAAGTAAAACTTAACAGTTGAATATAGAAACAATACATACATAAATAATGAAGTGCTTTGATGTCAGATGATAAAGAAGAGACAAATTATGAGGGGAAGAGGACAGGAAATATGGTGATGTTGCAGTTGTATATAGTGGTCTGGGAAGGACCAAGAAGAATCGGAGGAGAGGCAAGGTATTCTTGTGACCTTCCTGAGTTCTATAGCTCAGTCTATGAAACAAATTGACAGCAGATAGAGAAATATGAGAAAAGGTATATAAATATATTAACTTTTATTATTAAGTGCAAAAGGGTATTACATGAGAAAAGTTAATATGAGAAAAAGCCCTGACAGTTTGGAACTTACATGTTAATAAGGGAAAGGAAGGGAGAATGTAGGTAACTTTTTTGGGGGAGTTAATTATTTTTAGGAAAGATGAGTGGCCCCCCAATAAAATTTGTTGGGTGTAGTGATTACTGGTCTTCTCTTCTGTGATGAATCAGTCTTTCTGGGTTGATAAGACTCTCAGGGAGGGGACTGGTGACAACTGTTTTCCAATGATGAAGGGAGTTGGGAAAAAAGATTCTCTGTGAATTGGTTGTTTTCCAAGAGCCTTTAGTACAAAATAAGAAGTATATTAATGCACATTTTTAGGTAGGATGTCCCAAATTTCTTTGAGTTCTTTAATCCCTGAAAGAAGAGGAAGAAAAAATATGGCTATCTGGTGCTATTCAAGGAAATCCTGGTAGCTAATCCTGCAGAACAGGTGTGAGCAGTTTGGAAGAATCCCAGAACAGCAGTGGATGGAACACATCTGGTCAACTTCACCAGGACTCTTCATGGCACAGAGGATGATTTTGTGTGGACAAAGACAGCTTCAGCAACTCTGACTCAGAAAGAAATTGGTGAAGTGAGATCTGAGTGCAAAGAAGCTTTAGAAATATACAATTGATTTATTTTGCTGATACTTATCTCTGTGAAGGCACAACAGTACTATATCAAGACAGTCTACTCAAGTACCCTAATTAAGAATAAAATGGTCTATCTCAGAGATAAGAAAAACATTGTTTCATAGTGCAATTTGCAACACAGTTTTTAGAGGTCAGTGATGGTAAGACTTACAAACATGGATCTCTTAGATTCACTGAGAGGAATCCATTCAAGGGCAAAGATTTTCAAAGGAATCAGTCTTCTCATTAAAAAGATACACCATCGTGTGTATTTTAAACCTTTAAAAATAGTTCACAACAGGTTGGTACACAATTTCTACCTCCCATCCTGGCCTGGCGTTGGTCAACATTCTCACTTAGAATCTCTAATCAATCTTTATCTGTTAAGGGTGTGGGCTATGATTCATGCATACAGTCTTCATCTTTCTGTTAATATTAACTAAGATGAATTGATGGGGTAAGGAGGAGCTGAAAAAGGAAGAGTTTTATTAATTTTGTTTTTAAATGGCATATTAATGAACAAAGAAGTCAGAAAAGCCTTTAGATTCTTCAAAGACTATCATATAATTATCTAGTTTTAATCATAGATTTGTATAAAAAATAGTATTACTCCTAATGATTATTGAAAATTATTTTAAGAATTAAAGAAAAAATCCTATTCATAAACTTGGACAAAAAAGAAGTAAAATGTGAAAATGTATTATTTAGTATTATTAATTTTTCTCTTTTAATAGCTGAAATGAGCTAATTAAGCTCACATTATTTTGATTTTAAATAGATTTACTTATGATCGTGTTTGGAAATAATATTTGTGAATGTATATTTAGACAAACACCTAAATGCATTATCCCCTAATTTTATGAAATGGAAAACGTAAAACTGATTTTTAAAAAAGACTAAAGAAAAAAAATAACTTAAACTTCATCCCATCCTATCCCTAATGGAGTGCTCCATTTTTCTTTTCTAAGTCCAATTATTATATTTAATTACAATTTTGCCAAGATTATTTTCTTTTTATATCTCATAAGTGGATTTCATTTGCTACATTATCTCCATAAGTATAATTTTAAAATTATTTTATTGTGCTAATTCAGTGTTGCTGGGAGCCATCAGCCAAGTAGGTATGACAATCTCCTTGCCAGCTTACTCCCATGCTGTCTAGTGGAAGGACTTCTGAAAGGTGACCTTGCTCAAGGACCAGGGCAGTTTAGCATAATAGGAGATTAGGGTGTTCCCCCTTTAGAATAGGGTGGTTTAGCAAAATAGGAGATTAGGGTGTTCCCCCTTTAGAATAGCGTGTATCCTGCTGCCTGAGGTCCTCTTGAGTTCTTAGGGTCAGACAGTATATTTGGGAGAGAGAAGCCCAGGAGTAGTGGATTTGGGCAGAGAACGTGGATTTCCCCAGAATGTGTTTGTAGACGGCCGGTGTGAGTTCGGGAATAAAGAATTGCTGTTTGAATCTACAAGCTGTGTGGAGACTCGTGATTTGTGCCCAGCCAGAGACTGTGGCACAGTGTAGCTTAATTAATGAAGTATTGTTGATCTTTCAGCATTTTATTATTTCTGAATTTTTAATATCACATAAATCTTTGTGTAGAAAGTGTTTTTATCCTTCTTTTTTATTACTTTAAAATGAATGATCAAGAAGTGCTAGTTCAGAAGATTTCAATAGTTATTGAAATATGGCCACATTATTCAAAAGTATGCTACTAACTTACGTTGTCCCCAAAATGTATTTATCAATTGATATTTCAACTAATTCTGCAACGGTCCTCCTTTTCTATAAATAATAATGATAGAAATGATGACATCTTTACTGACAAGGATCAAGCAGGTGGGCATTATTCTAAGCAATTTATGTAGAATTGCAATGGACAATTGTAAGCTTTGTATTCAAATGAACTTGTATTTGATGACTTGCTCTTCTACTAAGCAACAAAGTGATCTCAGGCAGGTTGTTTAACCTCCTTCACATAAGCTTTTCCATTCATACTATGCGTATAATACTAAAAATTCTGGAAATTTTTTTTGACAATTGGTTTCTATAACACCTGAACTTTTATTTATTTATCCTTTAATCTATCTGAAATTTATTTTTAATATGTTAAAATATGTGCATCTATTTTTCTGAATTGTTCATTGATCACATTACTTTCTAAATATTATCCTTTCATTAATACTTAATAATGCATGTCCTTATACTCTAAATTATCATAATTAATTTATTTAGTTCTATTTTCTAAATTCTTTTTCCACTTATATATTATCAATGTATTAGGTAATATTTTAATGATTATGTTTCATTCTTTGGAAGACTCTACTTTTCTTTCTAAATTCATCTTTTTTTCAATTTATTTTGCAGTATTATTTCATAGTCTTGCACATTTATTTTTACCAGAAAACTTTATAATTATTTTGAGTTGCAAAACATTAAATATATATATTAATTTCAGAAATATTATTTACTGTTCCATATAATTCAAGTCAGATTGTAAAGGCTGTTGATGTGATCTCTGTGTAGTATAGGCAAGGCAATCTCCATTCATGAGATTGGTGAGAAGAGAGGATCACTTTCTAATGGTCCCAACAAAGTTGGTTTCAATAAACTTTTATAACAAAATCAAGACCTGTGGGCACTTGTAGCTATAGAACCAAATGAACCATATTAAGTTGGATATCTTGTTTAAAATATATAGGATATGGGTTCTAATATATTTATCACATTTAAATATAAAAATTGCTATTGTATTTTAATTGTCAAGAACAGAAATATTAATCCTATTGAACCATAATGTGTCATTCATTTAAAATTAATGAGTAAATTAAATCTGACTAATGAAATAAATCCTTTCTAATTGAAATCCATTTAAATTCAATTAAACATACCCTGAGTGGTATGCTATTTAAATGGAAGATAGCACTGCATTTTATGAAAAAGAATGATTTACATAAATATTTAAAAATAAGAAAAAAGAACAAGTTTACCCTGAATAAATGGCCCAAATTATCTAGTAAAATTTCAATATTTTAGACAGGAGTTCAAAAAGTTTAACGTTTGTTAAATAATAATAATGATAATTGTATTAGCATTTATTTAGAACTTTCTATTTTTAGGCACGTTCAAGGGGTTTTATTTGTATTTATCTCAGAGGAAACTTATGAGAAAAAAACTGTTTTTATCCCAACTTAAGAGCTGTGGAAACTCTTAAAGGAATTTTAAGAGCTTTGTTCCAAATCATACAGAGCATATATCTAAACCAAAGTTGTTTGTCCTTAGATTGTATGCTCTCAATTACTTTTAAAAAATAGTTAAATTTTTTTATGTTAACCTTTCATCCATTTGCTTACCGAATGCTTTTGACTATCTATTTTCTGTGTAAATTTGAACTGAAACTTTTCATAGCTTCATGATTATTCATTTAAACTGATGGGGAATTCCCTGTAAAATATCAAACAGGGCTTAAAAAGCATCCTTGTTTAGAATTAAAAGCCACTCTTAGAAGAAAACACTGTGCACAGTAAAAAATAGGTCATAAAAGAGAACATTTTTCAGATATGACTTTTCAATAAAAATACGACATATGATTATAAATTATTGTCCTCATGTTCATAACACTTTCTGATTTAATTTCAAATATATATTTATTTTATGAGTCCATAAAAACTCTATCAGCAAATGTCTATAAAACTCTAAGATCATTGTTTGACCATTAATTTCAACATAAAAAAAATAAAATAAGTCATAACATTCAGTTTCAATATACAGATAGCAGTTTGTTCCAACTGCCCTTAACAATTGGAAACACAATTACCTTTCCAAGGCAAAGGATGACCTGCAGTGGAAGCAAATCCTCTTTGACCTAGTCTGCAAGAGACCCAGTCAACTCGTGTTATTTGAGCACCATCTACTGGAAATTTTATATAACAGCCAACTTACTGGGCTTGGAAATAAAAGGAGATGATGGAAAATCCTCCCAGAGAGACCTACCACTTAGGATGTAAGCTACCATTTGTGTAATAGTAATCAATTTCCTCTAGAGAGTCAGGCTTAATTGCCAACCAGAACATTCAATCCTTTCTTTGCCTGTTGGTTTCCTGGCCACAAGTGGCCAGAAGTGGGCCAAAATTCTGGGTTAATAGAACCATATCACTGTGTGTCTGGTGGATGCAGTTCTCCATGGGTACCAAGATGACTAGACTAGCACAACACAAATTCCTGAAAGCCCTGAGGTCTCTGCCATAACTGCTTCATCTGCCATTTGTGGTGGCCCTGCCTGGGTCCTCATTCCTTCCAATAAAAGGAGAACTATAGGTCCAATATAATAATCTTTTGAAATGGCTGATAAAAATCTCATTCATGTAATTAGCACTTAATCTATGCCAGGTAGGAACTATATATTGTCCATATTTTATATCAGTTATTATTTAGTAATCACTAAGACTAAATATGCCTATGACATCAGAACTTGTTTAACTTCTCCTTTACTCTTAGTTATACACCTGACCTTTCTCTGACTTTTCACTCATTCTCTGAGGTGTCTTAACCACTAACATCTTATGCATTCGACTAGAAATCTGAGAAATAAAGACAGCAGGTAGAATTTGAAGGTCAGAGAGACACAAGAACAACTTTGGTTATTCATGGGCTCTGGTCTTGACCTCAGACTTCACTTATGTTTGAACCACACATGCTTTTGATCTTGAGTTTTTATTATTTCTTTTAAAGGCTTGGCTTAGAACCACTCCTACTGGCAGCTTTGCACTATGTTTCATAGCCAGAGTTTTCTACGTTGAAATTTTATGCTTCGTCATTCATTTAGGGCCAAGTAATTGAAATTAGAGCTTTAAATTTCAATTTTCTTCTGCCTTTGCATTCTCCTGAGGACTTAATTACCAGAACTCATACTTACTCTTGGGAGTACTGGAGACCTGGGCTGTATTTGTTCCCAGAGATTTGTAGTGATCTCCATTGAGAAAGTGAAAGAATGGGATATCACCTTTACTTGGATAATAAGAGAGGGAAATATGGATGTCATTGATGAATATCCAAAGCAAACAAAGTCTTTTTTAAAAAAAAAATTTATACTTTTAAAATGGTTTGGATTTGGGACTTAAGGTGGCACAGAAAGAAAGAACATGTGAATGGGTCAGTAGAGAGGAAAATTTTAAGGTACTTTGGATGAATAGAGCACTGTCAGATTTAGCCCTAAGAAACTATGGGAGTTTCAATCAATGAAGCTACAAAGTACTTGAGTGAACTAGACTGTTATGAAAGAGGAAAAAGGGACGATAGCTAAGAGGACATACCTAGAGCTGTTTACTTCCAACAACCACTAGAAGTGATATTAGATGAAGGAACATACCATTGAAAAGCCCCAAAGAAACCCCAAAGAGAAAAAAGGGCGGAGCATATATGCTACCCACAAGGAGCCAGCTCTAGAAAATTATTATAGTTTAATTTCAAAACTTTAGATAGAAACTATTGATAAGTTCTTCTTCAAAATTGGTAATTACTGAAATGCTGACATGTTCTCTCTTGAAACTGCAGAGACCCACCTCCTCCAACCACACCTGACCTGGCTACAGTTATCACCTAGTCAGTCCCTATCAAATTAAAGCATTGATTAGGTTAAGATACTTGACCCAGTCATTTTTACTCTAAACTTTCTTGCATTGTCTCCATGAGCTTTTATATATAAACCATAACAAATGGACTACTGGGTGGTAACTGTTGCAAATGGGGTACAGACCAATGAAGTGGGCCACTGGGAGCATACACTGGGGATTACATATCTTGTCTCTGGCCCTTCCTGCACTTTCTCTGTGGCTTCCTGGCCACTGTGATCTGAGTAATTTTCCTCCACCACACCCATCAACCATGGTGTTCAGTCTTTGCTTTCAGTCCAGAGATGGAGCAAGAACTGAACTTCTGAAACCATGAGCCCAAAATAATCTTTTCCTCTTTTATGTTGTTTTGGTCAGGTATTTTGGTCACAGTTACAAAATACAGACTTACACAATCACAGAGTCTAGTTTATGGAAGATGCAATCTTTGACATGTATCTTAAAGATTATGGGGCAATACCAATGGATTGCATAAAGTATGGCAAATGTGACAGTGAATGCTGGTAAGATCAGTGTTTTATTAGTCAAGGTTATATAGATAAATAGAACCAAAAGGAGAATGGATCTGTGTGTGTGTGTGTGTGTGTGTGTGTGTGTGTGTGTGTGCGCATGTGCATGCAAATGAAGACTTATTTGGAGGTTTTGACCTGCATGATTTTTATAGGGGTTGAGAAATCAGTGGTGTAATTCAGGCTAAGTCTGAAGACCTGAGTGTCAGATGATGTAAATTCCAGTAGAAGACAAGGAGCAGATGAGATGCAAAGTTCAGCTTAAGCCACTGACACTGGAACAGGGGTCTGAATTTCTCCTTCTTTTGTTCCATTCAGGTCTACAATCTATTGGATGATACCTGCCATAGTTGTAACATGAACGTCTCCTAAAGACCCACACATGAAAGGACTGATTCCTGGAGTGGTTATGAGTAGGTGATAAAACTTTTGAGATGTGAGACCTAGTGGAAAGTCCAAAGGTCACTGAAGTCATGTCTTTGGGGGGACCTGTGTGACCACAGCCCCATCCTCACTCTGTTTTATTTCCTGGCTAAAAGAGAAGCAGTTTTTCCTCCAGGTGCTTTTACCAAGATATGGTGCCTTGCTCCAAGCTCAAAGTAATGGGGCCAAAATGTTACGGACTGGTACCTCAACAAATTCGAGTCCAAATAATGGTTTCTTTTCTTCACAAATTGATTATTTCAGGAATTTTGTTATAGTGAAAGAAAGCTGACTAATACAATGTCCAATGTTTTTTTGGGGGAAGACTGTCTATTATTACTCAGTTCACTGACTTGAGTGCTAATTTCATCTGGAAACATATTCACTCAGAAATAATGTTCATTCTGGACACTCAGTAGCACAATCAAGCTGATGCATAAAATTATCCATAATTTGTATAATGTATAGGGACCATTATTAGGCAAGAGGTAAGGTGACCCAATATTGTCCCAAGTCTTGGAGAGATTCTTCAGATTCTAAGGCATTAGTTCCCTAAGAAGTTCCCTTTATTTCTTAAGAAGAAAATAAAGAGATGACATAGGCTGAGGGGGATCTGAGCAGATGGTGTGCAAGATACCCTACCTGGGTTAGATATTTTGATAAAAGAATACTTCCTGGGCAAGGCAAACCAATTCATTGTGGAGCAAGTGGAAAGAATTGCACAACTGATGCTTCTGAAGATTCAGAATTTATTATGCATTTTTCTAAAATCTATCTCAGTATGTGTGAAATCTATCTCAGTATGGCTTCTCAAAACAAGAAAACTTGTCTAGTCTGAAAAGAAAAGAAAGCTAAAATGAGAGGTACAGCCAATATTAGGGGAACAAAAATTCATAGTACAAGGTTAACTTCCTAGAAGTTTTCAGAGACTCTTGAGTCTTGCTGAAGCATTGGAGGGGTTGCACAGGGAAATTGTACTCTAAAATATGTGCTGTGGATACATCTTCCTTATGTACATTTGGCCACCTGAGTTCACTAGCACCTAAAGAAAGCACTTTGTGTGCACACAGCTGTCTACCTCCAGGTGACCTATCTCTCTTTGTCTGGAAGCTTGTCCAGAGCCCTGGATAGGCTAGAGGGGGGTGTAGTTAATATGCCAGGGCAACTCCTGACTGATGGGAGATGGGACTCCAAAAATAAATGGGCAGCCTCCCCAGCCTCCAGGGCACTTTTGTTAGTCATATTTTCATCACTGTGATTGGAATAACTGGAAATAACAACTTAGAAAAGGAAAAGTTTATTTTGGCTCATGGTTTCAGAGGATTCAGTTCATGGTTCATTGACCCCATTGCTCTGGGCTTGAGGTAGGCAGAACATCATGGAGGAAAGGCAGAGCAGAAAAAAGCTACTCAGATAATGGTGGTTAGGAAACAGGTGGGCGGGGGGCAGAAAAAGGAGAATTAAAAAAAAGAAAGAGGAGGAAGAGGAAGGGGAGAAGGAGGAGGAGGAGCTGCTGCTGCTGATAGGGGAACAAGGTATTATCCCCAAGGATATGCTCCCAATGACCCACCTTCTCCAGCCATGCCCCACCAGTCTACCTACAAGTAGCACCCACCATAATAGTTCTTTTAAAGTATAAATCCATCAAATGATCAAATGAATTATTCCACTGATTAGGTTACTCCTCTCCTAATCTAATAATTTCAATTACTGCATTACATAGGAATTTTGGGGGTCCCCTCATATCCAAACCATAATAAGCCTGGTTTACATCGGATCTCAGAAGATCCCTATAGGATGAACTCCCAGTTGCCCACAGCCATGAACTGTTCATTAATGGGTTCTTTGTCAGTTTTCTCCCATTCTTGTATCACTTTCTCCTCTTCTTCACTTGTGCTTCTTGAGCCCACTTCCCAAATAATCTACCAAATGATCTATTCTCTCGTACTAGAGCATTGCCATGCTGAGAAGGTCCTATCTTAGGAGGTGCATGGAAGAAGCAGCGTTCGTCACTAGGCCTGCTTGGCCATAGACTTCAGAAGTTTTAGAAAACAGCTGCAGTGCAGAAGTTGGGTGGTAGTAACAAGGGCAATGGGAGAAATCAGTGTCCAGAGAACAAGAACAAACAACTCAATGTCTAGAGGGAGTTTCCACTTCCTGCAGGTTTAGAGGAACAAATAGGGTAAAAGCGGCCACTGAAATGATGATGTTCTGAACTGTTGCAAACTGGAGAGGGGGACTGTCACTGTGGGAATGTCCTATATTGTGCAACTAGGCAACAATCTCTATGTTTGTCTGGGAAATGAAATGAGACACACAGATGAAGTTTTCCTTACACATTTGATAAAACATATTGCTGTAATGTACCTTTTAATAGGTGTCCATCTCAATGTATTTTATTGAGTCTGAAAAACTCACAGAGACTATGAGGCAGATTTCAAGACATAGCCAGCAGACACTCTCAAATCCTCCCTCGTATGGAGAACTGCTTGGGATGTGACTGAACAGAATAAAATTCAGGATATATTTGAATTTTTTTGTACTTGACTTTTGGGACTAACTCACAAGGGCAATCCCTTAGGTTTTAATTTCTTTGAATTTATTTTGAGTTGTAAAAGGATAAACTCTGTTGCTTAATCCTTGTTAGTCTGCTTTCTCCCTGCAAATGTCCTAAGGAATTATATTAAAGTTGAGAAATCTTATACTGGCATTTTTACTACTGGAACATTCATAAATTTTATTCTTGCACTATCCCAAGGTGACTTGAATTCATTATATCACCTCTTGTTGCCTACATCAGCTATCATGTTGTGACATAATACAAATGCAAAATTGAAACTTATAATTCCAGTTTTCAATTCCAATTCCAATTCCTTGACCCTAGATGAAAAATTGAGCTTTGAATTTGAAGGCACAAAAATAAAAATAAAAATAAAACTCTGTGATTGTGAAACACAACAAAAAGCCTGCTAGCCAAGTGTTTTAGTCAGCCTTTTGGTTGCTGTAACCGAAAAATCTGACAAGAACAATTTTAGAGGAGGAAAAGTTGATTTGGGCATACATGGTTTCAGATTTCAGAGATCTTGGGACATTCCTTGGGACTGGAGGTGGGGCAGAACATCATGGCAGAAGAATGTGGTGGAGGGAAGTGTCTCACAAGATGACCAGAAAACAGAGAGAGAGAGAAAGAGAGAGAGAGAGAGAGAGAGAGAGAGAGAGAGAGAGAGAGAGAGAGATTCCACTCACCAGACACAAAATATATACACCAAACTCACACTCCCAGTGCCCATCTCCTCCAGCCACACTCTACCTACCTTCAGCCACCACTCAGGTAATCCCATCAGGGGATTAACTCTCTAATGGGGTTAAGGCTCTCATAACCCAATCACTTCTCCTTTCAATGTACTTGCATGGTCTTACACATGAGTTTTGGGGGCACACATCACATCCAAACCATACACTCAGATTATAAGGTGGCTTTTTAAAAGAATTAAGAAAAACTGGAACAATTTGTGAGTATTGTGTCCTATTGAGCAGAGTAGACACACTGTCTTAGGAATGTGGCATCATACAAGTTAGGGACAGATTGAGGGAAAATTACAATTGTTAAAACTCTAGGATTTTCAGATTTTTATAGATATTTCCATATAATCAAGAAATGTGCACCATCATGTTTTGTAATTCAGTACCTCACATCTGTAAGTAACTAAAAGATAGGACAAGAGAAAAATTATTTTGGGGATACTGGTGGGATGGAAACACAAGGAGAGAGAACAGCTCTGTAACTGTAACATCTGTGGGTATTTTTTTTCTCTTAACCTATTGGATTTGATCTTTAGGCTAATGATCAATCAAGGGCAAGACTTTTCTTTTAGAAGGAATCTGCATTCTATCAGGGCTAACAGCATGAACCTTTAGAAGCCAACTTCACCAAAACAAATGCTACATTTTTTCAATTACCTTCTATGACTATTAGCAAGCAGTTTATATTTTTCCTCCCAGGAAGCCATGAGATAGAATAGATAGAAACCAAAAAGTGAGTTTCAAGCTGACAAAGTAGTGCCCCAACTCAGAGACGTATGTTCCAGAACTAAGGAGCTGAGTATTTCTCTAAGAAAGCACCAAGTGCCATCCGAATGCTTGGGGATATGCTGATCTACCTACCCTGTAACTATTTAAATAACTCGTTAGGTAGACTAGGAATTCTTTAGCATGAAATACTTTTGGTTAAATTCATCTGTCCCATCAAAAGCCATGAAATTCAGACCAACATTGATTCATTAGTTGTAAACATGCCCCCATACATTAGTTTTAAACATGCCCCTTGAACTACAATGGAGTTATGTCCCAAGAAACCCACTGTGAATTGGAAAATCTGAAGTTTAAAGTGCATTTAATACACCCAACCAACATCACGGTGTAGCAGCATGGTATGCCAGAGACTATTGATGGTTTACTCTCAAAAATGGCTGAGTGAGATGCATGGCTTGCTGTCTCAGAACAGCAATGAGAGAATAACATATTGTGAGCTCATGAAAAGATCAAAACTCAACATTCCAGGTACAGTTTCTACTGAAGATCTATCACTTCCACTCCACTGTAAAATTGAAAAACCATAAGTGAAACCATTGTAAGTCGGGGACTATCTATATAATTTTGTCTCTATCATAAAAATCTAGAAATAAAGGTAATGGAAACAAAGAACAGTTGAATAGGCATTGGCAAGCATGATACACCTCTTCCAGATCCCCATGGAGGCAGAAGGCCTGGGGTGGCTGCCAACAGCAGGAGTTTACAGTGGATGGACCCAAGTGTCACTCAGCCTAAATCATCCTTTTGCTGGTTACCCAACAGGCCAAACTGGCAGCTTCTCCTGAATATTCTTTTGCTCCAGGTATCTGCAAACTATGAGTCTAGAGTACTTTTATTATAGTAGTAGTATATTTGTAGTTTATAAACGTTTGAGGCTATACTTTTCTTTCTTCTGGGATTCTTCATGGTTTCTTCTCCTTTAGGTTTTGGCACGTAATGCATATGATATTCATTATATGTATTATAATAAGCTTGGTTCAAACCCTAAATATACATCTTGTGAAAAACTAAAAGGCATCCCCTAGATTTCTAGGAACAACTAACATGGTCATTGCCATAGTTATCTTGTTTTTAAACTACTACTTCTAAAAAAGTACTACAAATAATATATGGCACTGTTCCAAACCTTGTTAACTCTCATTGAACTCAAAACTTTTGAGTTTACACACTACAGTACTCACAGAAGATCTCTGAAGGCATAGCTGACTTTACCTTTATTCTGTACATATGACCTAGACTGATATTGCTGCAAAATACATAATTTGAAATTGAATATTAAACACTATCCTTTTTGTTTTCTACCTCAAATAAGTCAGTCTTGAGCCATATCCAAAACAAACACTACATTTTTCTTGCTCCCCTTTATATTTTAGCCTCTGTATTTGTTTTCTTTCTCACGGTGCCATTCATTTCTATGAAGACCTAATGCATTTTGATTTTCCTAGTTTTCTGCTAATTATTGCCCTCTAGTGGTGGTAAATAAACATCTACCTTACAAAAACTCCATTGTTAGCTTTTAAGGTTTTAAGATTAGTTTCTTTCTTCTCTTTTCTTTTCTTTTCTTTTTTAACTTCATTAGCAATAGGCTGAAGTAATTTTCAGCACAATTTTATGATTACTTCATTTAGAAACTCATCTAAATTCTTGAGGAGAATGTTAAGAATTTTTACATATTATTCAAAACCATGGATTTTCTGAAAAGAAATCATTGATCAATGAATAATATCAAATAAGTGTATTTTCCAATATATTGATTAACTTGGACAAATTTCATAGTAGTTTACCCTGCTTTTGTGTAATAGAAGAAATAATTTAAATCAGAAAGTTTAAAGGAGCCATTCTGAGTTATTTTATTTATTTTGTTTTGTTTCATTTAATGGTATTGAAAACTGACTTTTATAACCTATTTGTAAAATTCTGTGAGCCAAAATAATATCTTCCATTCACAGTGATAAGATATCAGCTAAATACTTATACAAACACAAGTATGTGATTAAAAAATGTCTCTAAAAAAGCTGTTAAATGCCACTCCTGCTATACATCTCAGGAGGGGTTCCCTGCCTGAGGGCAATCTAGGGAGTGCTCATTTCTTGAAGCAGAGTATGGACTTGACTTTTCCCCCTCTGTTCTCCAAAATAATCAACAGTATCAAATATGTCCAGCTAAGGTACATTATTGTAATGACCTTAACCTAACTAAGTAACTCCTAAGTAACTCCATTTTTAAAATAAACCTGCAGTTCCACAAGACATAGCCTACAGAGTCCTCCAATAGGAATCAGGCATAGCCTGATTAAGACAAGTCACTTTCCACAATCCTCATAAAACTCAGAGTGAAGTTACTGTCATTTGCCTTTGCCCTGATGAGAGTTAGAGATGAGAGATCAGGGTGGAAACTACCAAACCAGACATCCTGACCTGAGAATGTAAGATGTCACTAAGAAAACCAACAGCTGATAGGGACTTAAGGGGTGAGCAGAAGCCCCCAAATTTAATATAAATAATGGAACAAATGTAGGACATTCAGCCAGCCGACACTTATGCCCACATGCCTGATAACCTGATGAGGACCTGGACAGACATCCCATCTCTTCTCATCATCTGCTTGATCCTCTGCATCATCCTCACTACTCTCAAACTCTACAGACACATCTTGACCTTGATGAGAAAGGCTACTTCTCCATAGGACCCTCTCCTCAACTGGCCTTCAGCTCTACCCCTGGAGAGACCTCCATCAATTCCAGACCTGATCACTGCAGTCTGAGTGAGTGTGCATCTGCTGGACTTCAACCCTAAGATTTTAGATTCTAGACCTGGCACTTAAGCCTAGCATGCAGAAGGAATGTCTTTCATGAGCCTGACATGATTAGGTGTGTTGCAGTGCTTAGAATTAACTTAGAATAGTTCGTTTTGAATTGATTGTGTCTATTGCAGTGCCCAGCATGAAGGATTGTCATTTTCTTAAGAACCTATAAAGTGAAATTGTATTGAGTGATTTGAGTGAATAAAGTATTGAAAAAGGCAGAAGCACATGGACACTCTTTATTTCTCCCCTGGACTCCATATGTTGCACCTTTGTCCATCATGATAATTTTAGGGACTGGCATTCAGGGCAAGCCCAGGGATGGAATATGGACACTGGTGTGATTCACAGAGATAATGGAAGAGTTCTAGTTTTGACATAGAAAGTAGGGAGAGAAGAGCAGAGGGTCAAGAAGAATTTTTGAGCAGTCCTTAATGCTTTGATTCTATGCCTTTACTAGAAGTTAAATGTCTATATCTTCTGGAATTGGGTCAGTAGAAGTTTGACTTTGCTTATATATAATTTATATAACTTATATATTGCTTTCTCTGTAACCACTTGTATATAACTAATAGACAATATATAATTAACTGATAATTGCTTTCTATGAATATAAAAATTTAAACAAAAAATCCTCCACATAATAATTAGCTGGAATAATAGCCAAACCCTGTTTTTAAGGTTATTTACACCCTCCTCCAAAGCACCTATGTTTGAAACCCAAGAAGAGTACTATTGTCCAGAAGTAGCATTTAGTTTGTGTTTTGTTATGGTTTGGAAGTGAGGTGTCCCCCAAAAGCTCATGTGTTAAGCAATGCAAGAATATTCAGAGGTGAAATGATTGGATTATGAGAACCTTAACCCCTTCAGTGGATTAATCCCCTGATAGGTATTAACTGAGTGGTAACTGAAGGCAAGCAGGGTGTGGCCAGAAGAGGTGGGTCACTAGAGGCATGCCTTTGGGGTATATATTTGGTGAGCTGAACTGAGTCCCTCTCTGCTTCCTGGTCATCCTATAGCTGCTTCCCTCCACCACACTCTTCTGCCATGATGTTCTGCTTTACCTAAAGCCCAGAGGAATGGAGCTGGCTGTCTATGGACTGAGACCTGTAAAGCTATGAGCCCCCAAATAAACTTTTCCTCCTCTAAATTTGTTCTTTTCAGATCTTTTAATCATGGCAACAAAAAAGCTGACTAAAACACATTTACAGTGCTAATGATTGGAATTATTTCTGTAGGTTTCCTTTGACATCTGCTAAGAAATGTTGATGATTTTGTGTAATGATTCTATATTCATAACTGCTATTTGTCTTCCCCCCCAAAATGCAGGAATTCAGTACTAAAACACTTTAAAAATATGTTTTTCTTTTTTCTATTTCTCATTGCAAAAATAATTTTTGTAAGGTATTTTAGGCATTGTTATATTCAAGGTTGAAAAGGGCATGACAAGTCAAAATATTAACCTTAACTTTATGGAGAAGAATGTAGAATTAAATGATCTATTTATTGAGCACTTGAAAGAACTAAACCTGTTCCTACCTCCTAGCATGCAATCTGGGATACAAGGACAGTGGCCTCATGTTTATAAGAGGAATTTTAACTCACTCTTCCTGCTATGTCACTTTGTAGCACTCTATCCCTTACAATCTTAATAAACTAGTACAATAATGGCTAAGCAATAGGTATATTTGTCTTCTCAAAATCACATTTTTTTCCCATAGGACAAGAAATATTCAGGTTCACCCTTGGCTAGGTAACTTGAATTTGAGGATTATATCAATTATCTGACTCAATGCATAAACATAGGCACAAAGATTTGGAAAACTGAGAGTACTCATATTATATTCTCATGTTAATATTGAAAACTACTAAACTGTGCTGTAGTGTTAAGTGTCAAGTGTTTATATTGAGAGAATGCCTGTCTATTTTCCATGCACCTTCTCATGATTGCAGATAGCACTCTTGAAATAAATGTGATGTATTAACATTGTTTCATAGTTCAGAGGAAAAAATGATATATACAAAGCATATGCAGGTATATAGAATAATCTTAATTACTTTAACCTCAACTTGTGAAAAAGCTATAAATTCCCACTTCGCATATGAAATGGCATAATTTTCATTGGTCCACAATTCTGTATTAAATATGGATTGGACATAGATTTCAGACATTTGTTTTTTGAAGAAATATTAGATGCTCTATTACATATGGAATTAAAAACAACTAGCATAAGGCAATTTCTGAAAATTTTCTAAGTAAAAATAAAATTCAACTTAAATTCATGTTATTGCAATCCAATAATTTTTCATTGCACATTTAAGTATTCAATATTAATAAACAAAACTGTTTCAGGTTAGCAGTAAGAGGAATCCATACTGTTTACTTGATTGGAAGGTACTAGATCTCCCTCAGAAAATACAGTGACAGAACAGATGAGCTTTCTTTCAGGATATAAGGTGGCCATAAAGAGAAAATATTGGCATAAATGTGATTTTTAAAAATAAGCTTTCTTTTTCTATTTTAAATTAATTGTCTCCTAGCATGTATTTAAATATTTTTACTGGTAAAAAAAAATAACACGAATGACATAAAATATCAGTAATCTAAATGTTTTGGGGGGTCATTTGAAAACAAAATCAATGTTTTGTATGGCATCTTTCCCCACCTGCTTGCTTTGATTTCCTTTTTTTTTGCATCTCATGAATAAAAAGTATTTAGTTAATGACCTCCCATCCTTTTAAGAAAATGACTATAATAAATTTGCCTCACTCAGCCTCTAAGATAATCAATGGTAGAAACGGAAGAAAATAAAATTTACAACAGCCGCAGTGGTAAACTTTTCTGAATCTGAGAAAATGCTCTATAAACTGCAGACTGATGGAAATAAGAAACCAATCAGTTCAGCTGTAGAAAGCAATAAGCTGTCCCCTTTTGATTCTTTGCTCTTGTCTTCCTGTTTTAGGATTTCAAAATCTTTATCAACTTGACAGCCATTATTCTATTTCTTAGATTCAACTTCATCATATCAGCATCTACATGTCAACTCAACATCTTCTATATTCAGTTAGAGACCGTTTGTGTTCATCAGCTTTCCATTACTATAACAAATAGCTGGGATGGTCAACTTTCAAATACACATTGTTTATTTTGGCTATCAATTTTAGAGGCTCCAGTCCACGATCAGTTGGGTCTTTTGCTTTTAAGGCGGTGATGAAACAGTACATAGTGACAGAAGATTGTGGCAACACAAAGGGGCTCCCTCTTGGCTAAGAAGCAAAAGAGAGAAAGGGAACAGAGCCTGGGAGTCTCACTTCCCTTTCAAGGACAATCCTCTGGTGACCTAATGACCTCTCACTAGGCCATAGTGCTTGAAGTTTCTATTACCTCTGAGTAGTGCCAACTGCAGACCATGATTCTAACACATGGGCCTTGGGAGGACTTTTGAGTGATAAGAATTTGGGTGTAGCATCTATATTCCCATAAAACAAGTGGGAGAGAGCCAGAGGGCACTGGGGGGAAAATGTTAGCTTACTTTTTTTAAAAATTAAGATGTAATGACTATAAGTTGAGTATTAGAAACAGCGGTGGGGTCAGACCACCAGTCATGGTGCACAGTGGGATTTTTACAGATTCATATGTGCTTTTCACTCAGAATGTTAAAAACTCCAGTGGTATAGAGGGTAAATGAAGAAAGGGCACCTCTTGTCACTGTAGGACCCAAATTGAGAAACTTCTTCTAGTTAATGAAGGAGCACATGAAATCAGCACACACTCCTGACAGTATTCATGTTCAAGAAAAGAATAGGACCTGCACTCAGGGTGGTACATAATGGTTATAACCATTTCTTATTCCATGTGATTTGCTGAGCACTGAAGTCTGGGGAGAATTCTCCTCATTTAGTAATGAGGGACTTTTAATAGAGAGAATATTAAAATGCATGATAAAGAAACAAAATCATCATGAAGTTTCAGAGAAGTGAAGACTCTCAAAATTTTATATTGTAATAAACATTTATGACCATTTTTTACTATTATTTTCAGAACACGGGATGTTTCAGCATTAATTAAAAATGGGCAGAAGACCACAAGGAAGGAACAAGTTCCGATGAAAATGTGTAAGATGTGGTAAGTAGAGAGATGGACAAATAAAGTGATTTTATGTATTCTATAAGTTAAAAAAAAACATAACTTGGAAGACGAGTGGAGAACATTTCAGGAAAAATCAATGAGAAGAAATTCACACCTTAAAGATTCTATAAATGAGAAAACATGAACACCTTGAATATATGTCCAGATTTTTAAAATTGGAATTATAAAGCAAGAACTTCTAAAAATATAAAGTAGAGGTTTGCTTGCAGAGAATAAAAGAATGTTCATACTGGCTTCAGAAATCATCTTTGCAAAAATTTTTCCAGATATATTCATGGGCAAATTGTTTTTCACCAGTAACAGTTAATTTATTTTTTTTTAAACTAAAAGCTTTCAGTTACATAACTAATACATAAATTCTAGTTGTTTTCAAACCTTTAAAATTTTTTAAAAATTACAAAAATATCAAAGTACAGAAGAAAAATAACAGGTTTTTAAAAATATTCTCTAATCTCTTCATAACTCATTTGAACAAAAATAGCCACTTTCAAATAATTTCCTACAAGCAACAAAATAACTCATCCTTCTAAATCCATTAACTTCTCCAAATGCATGTCATTATATAATTCATTAGCAATCAGCAATTTGCACAAAGGTATCTAGTATGGCATTATCTACAAAAGTAAAAAACTACTCAAATTTCTGACAGCAATGTTCTGAAACAATTTTATGAAACGTGTATGTCTTTAACCTGCATCATCTCAAAGTTGAAAACATGATCATTTCAACTCTAAACATCTCTATCTTGGTCTTGCCTATGAATATTAATGGAAAAACAGGTGTCAGTGCATAAAGAGTGAGTTTTTAGAAATTGAAATAAGAAGAGGTCATAGTTTTTATTAATGTGGAAAGATCTATGATGGCCATGGAAATGAATGTATGAGAAAGGTCAAGAGCTTGGCTCCTTGGAGAAGTATTTCGGGACTAAGGGACCAGTGATTTGTACTAATCATTTAGTACATGGGTATACATGGGTATACCATGGGTATACCATGGTAAATGGGTATACATTTACATCACAGAAGTTTTTTAGAAGAGTGCTAAAAAAGAAACTGGCAGTGAGCCAGAGTTATATTCAAGACAAAAGAACTATGAAAAAACACAATACAATGAAGGCATAGCTGGTGATATATTACAATGTCAGAAAGAAGTGGGTAGGATATGGGAATGTTGATGTTGAACCAAGAGGCAACTACCTGTCTTTAGGTAGAAGGGTGAGGAGGGTGCAAGAGAAAATTGCTACCCCTTGAGAGTGCTACAAGGCAACCAGTGTCCTCAGGAGAAAATATGGATTCAGTTATACTAGGAAGGTAAAGGAACAAATTTAGAATATGAGGCATCTAGCTGTAAAATGACTGTGACTTCCAGAAACAGAGTGAGAAGATCTAGAAATTAAGAAAGGAGTAAAGATCAGAGTAGACATGTTCTCATGCCTCATGGTGCCCAGTCTGAGAGATGAGGGATAATCTGTTGTGCTTTAGGAATATTTGCAGCAAATTAAGGTAATACCATATAAAGTTGATATTAAGGGTCTCAAAGGAAATAGGGAACAACTTTGAGTACAAGAGCTAGAGGAGGCATAGATGCCAGAATAAGGGACAGCTTGTCAATACATAGATGGCTGGCCCTTTGGTTGAGACCTCCAAACAATGTATTCTATGGAGGAAGGGTTGAGTTCTCAAACTTCCACTTCTTCTTTAATAGTTTTAGAAACTCTTTGGGAACCTAGTGCGGCTTATATATTTAGAATTGGAAAGCCCAAGAGAGCTAGGCCGGATCCCTGAAACAGGGAGTATGAATAAATGGGGAGAGAAGACATGGTCCTCCTGAATACAACAAAAGAAAATAAAATGTGTTTCACCATTTAGTGAAATAAAACGTGTTTTGTAAATCTTGACCAGAGAAGATCAAACCAGGTTTGAAAATTTCTAGAACATGTGGCTTGTGATAGGCAGCGTATATGCATGAGGGAAGATGACCAAGAGAGAGCCACACACAGGGCCAACTTGGAGAGAAAACCAAAAGTCAATGAGAAGTAGAATATGCAAATTCTTAGAGCAGCTTTAATGTAAATCATTTCCTATGCCTTTTTTAGACCAGGTTTTAAACATATCTGTTTATGGATGTAGCATATGATTAAATGGGCTTTTTTTAATGTTTAAAATTAAATGAGAGGTTAAAACTTTAAAATTTACTTCTAGAGATTAAAGCTACATTATTTTATTCACTCTCTAACCATAAGGAGAAAAATGTGCCCGTGTAGATCTAAAACTCCCAGTGAACAGATATATTTCAAAAAGATTAAAGGCTTGTCGATTTGCAGAAATTCATTTAAATTGTTCAGGGAGCACATGGAAAATTATTTGAGTTGGTTAATGGAACATGACAAATCAATTCCACCTTTTCCATCTCACTGGCATATAAAAGCAAACAAAACCAAACTGATTTCATGAAAATTCTGAAAATTGTGATGGGCAGACATATAATATTGGTAAGGTTTAGAAGAGGATGAAAAGAAATTCTTTCCCCTCCCTCATCTACCTGAGTTCTGAAGATAAGAGAAATAGAACAGATGGAGGCCAAAATATAACAATTGCACTTGGGAAAACTTGGGAGAAAAATGAGGTTGAGATCAAATGGTTTCAAATGGTTTCTAATTATTGGACTCCAAAGTTTAAAATGCTTACTAACCCAGTAAAGATAGTGCTGGAAAGATCCTTGGTATTAGGAACAGAGAATACCTGACATGTGGAACCAAATCACCCCCAGAAGACCAAGGGAAAGAGAAGTGGGCTTTTTTTTTCAACATAAAACACAGTCCCAACAGCCAGGGTTTGGGTTGTTCTACTTTAAAAACTTATTTAATTTTTATATTATAGTGTAGTCAATTATCCAAAACTTAGCAAATAGAAATAACATTTTGTTATATCTTGCAACACCTGCTCCCTTTGGTGCTGACTGGGGTCATGTGGGTGACATTCAATTGGTAGGATGATTAAAGGGTTCAAAATAGATTCACTCACATGCCTGGCCTTAGCAGAAACTGTTGGAAAGTTGTGTTCATTATGACCTTTCCTCCCTTCATGCAGTCTCAAGGTTTCTGCACATGATTTATTCAGCAAGGTAATTGGAGTTCTCACATTGAGAATCAAGACTGTAAAGGCAAGAATTCCAAGACCCAGAAAATGCAAATGCTAGTCTCTTAAGGGATAGGACCAGAGATGGGCACAATATTGCTTTGATTCTACTCTGTTTGCCAAAGCAGTCAGAAGGCCATGCAGGTGCAAGGGGAGAAGTCATTGAATAGTGTAGATATGGTCTGTTTCCCAAAGTTTCATGTATGGAAAGCTTAGTCCTCAGTGTGGCGACATGACATCAAGGTGTAGAACTTATAAGAAGTAGGGCCTCATGGAAGGTAATTAGGTCATGAGTCCTTGATCCTCATTAATGTATTAATGCTTTTTGTCAGGTGGGTTAGGTCTCATTGACTGAACTAGTTCCTAAGGAATTAGTTATTATAAGGGATTGTGGCTCCATCCTTGAATCTCTTTCCCATATGGTAGCTCACTAGCTTTAACCTCTCCTGCCATTCTGATATCACCTGATCACCTACCATTAGGCCCTACCAGAGCTGAGAAGATAGCTGGCACCATTCTCCTGAAGCTCTACAACTATGAGCTAATTAAAACTTACCTTTATAATTTACCTGGCTTCATGTAATTTTTTTGTATCAATAAAAATGGATTAAAATAATGCATATATGTCATTACTCCATGAGAGGGATGTAAAAAATAAAAACAACTTATGGACATCTTTACAAGGTCATAATTTGCCCACTGACCACACACAAAACACATTCACAACTTCTGTTCTTTGAAGTTCTCATTGCCTTATTGTTAGGTATGATGTGTAAATGCCACTAGGACTGGAATTTACAATTATTTTTTTAAATTGAGAAATAGTCTGTGGGAAAACATTAAATTTACTTTTTATAAGAGCTATTAGGTAAACAATGAGAGTGAGAAAAAAGAACAATTTAATAATTCACTATCCCTTTTTATTTATTTTTAATAATATATGCAAATAAGTTTTTCAAAACTATTTATCCTGTTTTATCCTTTTCATCCTGATTAAAATACACTCAAAACTAGTATGGCTGATAGAAGTGTAAATTACTTTGTCATAAGAGGGCAGAATTTTCAAATGTATTAAGAATAAATGCAAGTGCTTCAAATAATTCTGAAGCTAGGTTAGCTTACATTAGAAATGAGAAAAAAAGGAAAACAAAGCAAAATTAACCCTTCAAAGTAGTTATTTTGACAGGCTACTTTTAAATTATTGATAAGTGGATTTTGAATTAAAAATATTTTACATCAATAAAGTAAAATAAGCAGAAAACCAATTTTTAATCACAATAAAATTTTATTATTTTAAATGTTTTATGAAGATGCAAAATTCTGTGGAAATAGTATATTAGATTGTGAATCTAAAATAAGGAAAATGATGTAAAATTGTTTTAAAGCAAAGTAGTTCAATGAAATAGAATAAAAGATACAGAAAAATAAATTAGAACTTCTTATATGATAAAAGAGTCATTTTAATTACTTGGAGAATAAACAAGGCTAGATCCTTAACTTATGCCACACAATAATATTAATTCTAGGTAGATAATACATTTAAATGTTAAGATGAGAATTTGTGAATATTCACATAATAATTTAAAAGTTTCCTGAGTCTCTCACACAAGTCATTCATCAAGATGGAGGCAATGGTGACTTGGGCACATATTGCAAATTCTCCAGTTTGTTTGCAGTTACCTTTGCAAAACTGAAGGCAAAAGACAAAGAATCTATATTTTCAAGAATTATAAATGCCAATCATTACTGTTCCTTCCATATAAGTTCTTCTTAAAAATAATTAAGAAAACTATGAACATTCAACAGAAAAAAGTAGACAAAGAATACAATTCACCCAGACAAGGAAATTACCAATAAGCAAGAAAAAAGATTCCACATTCTTTCCTCAGAAATTTCATTCATAATAAAGTATATGAAAATTTAAACAACAACAAAATGGTTTTTTTTTATTAGACTGGTGATTGGGAAATACTAAAGAAGCTAAATTTCTAGTGAGAGTTCTGTTGGAAAATGAGCTGTTTCATACACAGCTGGTAGAAATCTAGTGCAAATAGTCTCACTGTTCTGATTTTGTAGTAATCAGGACAGGCTAAACATATGCTGTATTAGAACCATGCATTTGTCCTCGGACCTAGTTTATTCTTTAGATCTGGTTTTTATAAATGCTGGTGATAAACCCTATCTGATTTATTATATGATGTTTTTGTGTGGCCACACAATGGCTATGATTGTAGGTTATCTTTGATCTACCTTAAGAAAAATAACAGAACAGCTAGTGTAATAACTTGCAAATAATCAGGCTAAGTTGCAGACTTATCTAAAGAACATGTAACCAAAATAGGGAAATTTTGCTACTACCAGTTGCCAGTAAATGTATTGTAAAATTACTGTTTTTATTTTGTAGGTGATTCTGATATCATTAGAAGCATGCCAAAACAGACTGGTGAAAAGTAAAACATGGAAAAATTTTCTTTGATAAAGCTTGGCAGAACTTGTTAAAAGAAAAGAAAAGAAAAGAAAAAGAAAGAAAAGAATAGAAATCTAAATTACCACTCTTTTTCTGAAGAGAAAACCAGGACAAAGAATATTAAGCAACATACCATAAGTGACAGATAAGAAGTAATAGAAATCAGATTTTACTACAGAGATTGCTACCAGATGATCTATTATCTTTACTTTTTAAAAATGGAATTTAGGGATATATTATTTAGAATCTAAATCAAAGGCTTAAGCCATAATAGAGAATTAATGTAAAACTGCTGATTTTAGGAAAAATTTTGAACCAGGGTCTCGAATGCCTTATTGCTTTCTATGGTTTCTGCTTTCTCTCCATAATATATTTAGCTACCCACCATATCTAAATAGATATGTCTAAACAGATATCTACATAATTTACATGTAAATTCATTCTGTAAAGAGCTTCAAGTATTTCACTTATCCACAACATGAAAAATACAGCTACTGAGAATGACTAAATCTGCATTTACTGTTTTTTTTTTTTTAGAAGAATCAACCATTATTAGCCCTACTTGGACTGGTGCTAATTCTGTTACTGTTGGTCAAAAACAAGAGATGGCAGGAAAGATTGATTGGCTGGGATTCGGTCATGTACATTTAGTTCCTTCAAACATATGTAATCTAAGGAAGCTGTGCCATTATTAATAGTTAATATACTGTAGAATATGTTGAGGAGGATTGGTATTTATTTATTTATTTTTGTAGTGCAAGGGTTGCCACTTTTTAATTTTTATTTTGAGATGGGGTCTCCCTAAACTGCCAACGTTTTCCTTCAACTAGAGATCCTCCTGTATCAGCCTCTTGAATGTCTAGGATTACAAGACATTATGCCTGACAGGAATTGGTTTTTAAGTGAGATTATTCAATGTGAGGCAATCCAAGGAAAGCATGCAGACATAATCAGGTTTCTGAATTTCAGAATTAAGGACCAGGTGCTGAACTATGCTGAATTCAATGATTCTACAATGTAAGTGCTTTTGAAAGCCAAGCTCTCTAGCCAACAACTCTGCCTTATATTGTATTTTTCTTTCAAGCTTCAATAAAGTCATGCTTCAATGTCAGATTTGTTTAAGCAAGAGACATAAAGCTTTAACTGGGCAAAAGAAATAAGTGAATTGTTTTAAAGTAGTTAAGAATATGGCATTTCATTTTTTACTCATCTTAATAGGAAGTAGTTTTTTTAATTTAAAAATTTATTTAAATTCTGTTTGTTTTGTTTTTTGCTACTGATATCTGTCTTCTTAAAAAAAACCCCACTGCATTAGTTCTTTGCAAATATCTTGTCTATATTTTCTAAATAGTGCATACAATATGGAGAAAATACAACTGAATCTTGTGGAAATGTGGATCTGAAATAGAATGATTAGGCTATCAAAGAATAAAAAAGTAATTTTATCATATATAGCTGTTTCACACAGAATATTGTATGAAACCTCCATTTAACTTACCCAAATTTAATAGATTCGAAATTTGGACTAAATTACTGTACAGTCTTTGCATCGAGCCACATCTTTAGAAACGTTATGTTCAGATTTATACCAAGGAAGAATGATGATAAAATCAATTCCAAAAAAAATAGGTAATCATGATAATGGTTCAGCATATTTCCATTCAAAAGTACTGTCCCAGAATTGCAGACCCTGAAAGCAAATCTTTAGTACCAAACATATGGTATTATACTGAGGCACTGGAACAAGTTCCATGAGACTTATATTCTGACTCTTCTCTTTAGAAAAAGGCATGTGTCTTTGGACAAATGAACTTGGGCTTCCTCTTCTCTGTGGTATCATTCTGGAGACTAATGTCTGCCACATAATAGCCTGAATAGGTAGTAGTTATGGTGATTATTAAACTTTTTCCGGGTCAGTCCTTTTGCTTCATTCTTTCATTCATCTACTCAGCTATTTATTAATATCTACTCCTGACATTGGATAATGAACATTTCTGGTGATAAACAAAGAAAATTTGATTAATGTTCTTTTCCTATTATTGTTTAGTTCTTTGAAACAGTTCAGTGAATTTATTGCCAGTGTTCCTCAGAAAAGTACACTATGATATCCGGCACAAATTCTTTCATCTGGTTCCCAACTACTTCTGTGGTACAGTGTATCAGAATGATTGTCAAAATTATACTTTGATGGGGAAGGAGAGGGGTAGAAGCTGTTGTTTAGGTAACTGGGGGGTCTGTGGGAGGAAAGTGGTGAAGGGTATCAGTCCGTCAGAAATGTAGACCTAAGATTCCGTCACCTGTAGCTGCTTCTCCATTTTCATGTACAACACACAGTCTGATCTTCTGAGCTTTTATTTATTATATAAATAATATATATAATATAGTTAAAATATTTTTACACCTTTATGACTTACAAATAACAGTGTGATGATACATGTATATGAGGTATAAGGATCAAATAAGAGTAATGAAAATTTTCATCTCATTAAATATTAATTATTTCTGTGGGTTGCAAACATTCTTATTGTTCTAGTTATTTTAAAGTCTATCAAAAATTGCTGTAACCAATCATTACCCTCCTTGGCTATAGAAAACCAGATATAATTACTTTTCTTTGAACTTTAGTGACTCTTATCTAATGTCTTCCCCCTCCTTCTCACTCTATTCCACTCTATCATTCTATGAGAGACATTTTATTTTTTTTAAGTGGGTTTAAACTCATGGTGTTTTTCTTGTCTAGCTTATTTTATTTAACACAATGACCTCCAGTTCCATCCATGTTGCTATAAATGACAGGATTCAGCCTTTCTATGACTGAAAACATTCCATTGCATTTATTTGCCCCATGTGTCTTCTCCATTCATCTACTGATATATACCCTGATTGATTCTGGATCTTGACTATTGTAACTAGAACTACAAAGAATGTTTGGAATACAGGTATTTCTGATCTGATAATTTAGTTTTCTTTTTTAACATTCTTACTATGGAGATACCAATATTTTTATTTTCTGAATATGGTATTTATCTTAATCACTTTTACTACTGTGCATTTATTTTGAGGATGGAAGTTGGAGCAAATTACTCATTGATTTGTACTAAAATATCTTGTGACAGGGTCCTGACCTTTGCGACCATCTAGAAATGGACTTTTAAACACAATTAATTTTTTAAAAACTAAAATTATAATTTTAAGAATTTCTAGTTAATAGAACACACTTTTTTTTAGACCAAAGTATTGTATAGGTATTTGGATTTTTTTTTAAAGTACAGTACTTGTCTGGACTTAAAGGCTTGGGTTAGTTGAAGCAAAATGCCTTATCATAATAAATGTTGCTTAAGAGTTACTAAATTTTTACCAATTAGTAATTTTTTTTCAAAATATAATGCCAGATTCTTTATATAAACAGGAAAGTTTATTTGTTATTAAAGGACCCAAAACACATCAAAATGGTATAAGGATTTTATTAAACCGAAAACATCTGAACAAACAGAAGCCACAGGAAGAAACTTTATCTCAATTTCCCTTTCCTGACATCCAAAACCACCCAAACTTACAGCTTCCATAAATCCACCACTGAGGGAGGTTCCTGTTCAACTTTTAGACTGATCTCTATTACTGGATGTGAATAATCAGCTGCTATAGTTCATCCATTTGAGGAGTTCCTGGCCAGGAAGAAGGCTGCCAATCAGCACTGGTATGAAAAATTGTGTAAATGAGCACAGCAGCCCTTCCAGACTTTCCCCCTGAAGCCCTTAACACCCTTTCCTTTGTTAAGTGGGTAGACAAGCACTTGCACCTGGCTGTTTGGGAAGCCACTCCTCACAGAGTACTGCACCTGTGTGAATTAAACTTTTATCCTGTATGACTGCTAATTTTGGTACCTTGACAGAGTCACCAGGTCAAACATAATTCTGAGTGTTTCTGTGGAGGTGTCTGAGATGAGCTTAACATTTTAGTTAATTGATTGAGTAGAACAGATTGCTCTCCATAATGTGAGGAGGCCTCTTGCAATCAGTTGGAGGCCTGAATGGAAAGAACTAATCCTGCCTGAAATATTAATTTTTCTGCTTGGCTGCCTTTACACTGAAACAACAGTATCTTCAGGCCTTCGGACTAGAACTACATTATTGACTTTCCTGGTTCTCAGATTTTCAGACTGAGCTCTCTTTTGACTGCCCTGAGTTTCTAGCTGGTCTATTGACAATCTTGAGACTCGTCAGTATTCATGATTGTGTGAGCTAACTCCTTATAATAACTCTCTTTACCCATAAAAGTGCACACTGATTCTCTGAAGAACTCTGATAAATCCTGCTAATCTATCTATTTATTGTCAATCAAATTGTGGACCCTGACCACCCAGAAGTGATTTAGCAGGGAAATATTTTCCCTCCAAATGTTTTGAGAACAAGGAAAGTTCTCAAAGTATGGTCAGGACTTCCTGCTTATTCTGGAGGCTGCAGATGAAATCTAGGGAACTCTGATCAAACTGAAAAAGCTAAGCTTTCCCACAGGTCATTCTGCTGGGTCTCTGCTCAGAATCTGGTGGAGCAAGGTAAAAACAATCTTTACTTGCCCTTTACAAAAGAGGAATTTCCAAAATTTAGATTTACAATTTTTTTATTGTTATTGTTTAGAACAAGTTCTTTGACTGTTCTGACTTGGTTTGATTAGTACTTCAGAGGCTTCCAAGAGATAGCCACTGTATCCATTTGTCTCTCTCTTGTGCTATTGTTCTGTCTTAAGTGTACTTTGTTATAAAAAATGAGAATCAAAGGGTAAAACACAGTCAAAGGTACTATATGTATATTGCTTTAGTTGGCCTCACAGACACATTATCTAGAGGGAAAATACAGACCTATCCCATCAGTAGCCCCCAAACCTCTTTCTTGAGATGAAATTGAAGAACTGGTTTAATTATAGATTTACTTTTATAACAGGGTGTTCTTATCCTCACCTTTTCACCCCACACTACTTCAGTCTTTTCAGTGAAGAAATAAAGGACATTGGATTCAGGAGGAAGTCAAATCTATTAATTTGTGCAAAAAGTATGAACCATAAACTCTTTCATGATCCCTCACTACTCCATGGTCTTTGCCATGGCCCTTACTTCAATCCAGCTCTCATTCCTCTTCAGTGATGGAGATCCCCAGTCTATTCCACTTGATTGCCTTACATCTATAGAAGTGTGCTCAAAGCTGAAAAAATTATTCTCTCAGACACTTCCTTAGACTTAACCCTCTTCTTCAATATCCCTTGCAAATGAAATTTTTAGGGAAACACAATCTGCTGGCTGATTCATGGATCAACTTGTTTGGACCAAGAAACACAAAGATTGCTGCTAAAACATTATTTCTTAGTGTTGGTGAGACTGTTTCTAAAAGAAATGGCATTTTAATTGGTAGTCTGACAGAAGAAGATCGTCTTTGCTGATAGGGGTGAACATCATCCAAATTGTTGAGGGCCCGAATAGTATAAAAGGGTGGAAGAATGAATTTGCACCCTGTATAAATTAAGACATTCATATTCTCTGCTCACAGACACTGGAACTCTGGGTTTTCAGGCCTATGGACTTGAATTGGGATTGACACAACTGCATCCCCCACCCCCAACACACATTCATACACCATTTTCAAGCCTTTGGACTGGGACTTAGACTTAGATCCTTATCTCTCCTGGTTCTTGGGCCTTTAGACAGACTGAATTATACTGTTGGTTTCTTGGTTCTCCAGCTTGCAGATGGCAGATGATGGTGTCTCCGGCCTCTATAAACTTGAAAGCCAATTCCTATAATAAACACCTCTCTTTCTCTCTCTCTCTTTCTCTCTCTCTCTCTCTCTCTCTCTCTCTCTCTCTCTCTCACACACACACACACACACACACACACTTATACAGACATGGACTAAGTAACATATCCATCAGCAGTGAACCATATATAAGGCAACAGTCCCATAGGATTACAATGGAACTGAAAAATTTCTATTGCCTGCTGACATTGCAGCCATTGTAACATCATTGAGCAGACACACATGATGTATTACTTGTGTAAACAGACCTTCTGCCTTCCAATTGTATGAAGGTATAGCACACGACAATTATATACAATATAAAATATGTGTTAATGATAACAACGAGGTCACTGGCTTATGTATTCATTATTCTATGTTTTTTATTGTTATTTTAGAGTGTACTTCCTCTATTTAAAGAAAATAGTTAACTGTATCTAACCTCAGGCAGGTCCTTTAGAAGGTATTCTAGAAGTCATTGCTATTTTAAGAGGTGATAGCTTCATGCATGTAATCATCTCTGAAAACCTCCCATTGGTAGAAGAGATAGAGGTAGAAAGCAGTAATAGTGATGATCCTAACCCTGTGTCTGCCTAGGCTAATTCATATCTCAGTTTATAAACCAAAAAAAAATTAAAGCTTATTGAATATGACAAAAGAATATTTTTGTAAAGACGTGCATTGTTTTGTTTCATTACAAAAGTCAAAATTTGTAAGTTTAAAAAAGTAAAATATTTTGATAAACTAAGTTTAATTTATTTAGCATTAAAGAAAATTATTTAATACATTTACTGTAACTTCAATGTACATGGTTAACAAAGTCTACAGTAGTGTGATGGTTTGGATGTGAGGTGTCCCTCTAAAAGCTCTTGTGTGAGACAAATCAAGGTTCAGAGGAAAAATGATTGGGTTATGAGAATACTAATCTAATCAGTGAATAATTTCCCCTGATGGTATTAACTGAGCTGGGAAAACTGGGTGGTAACTGAAGGCATGTAGGTTGTGGCTGGACGAGTGGTCACTGGGGGCATATATTTTGTATCTGGTGAGTAGAATCTCTCTGCCTCCTGGTCATCATATGAATTGTTCACCTCCACCACACTCTTCTACCATGATTTTCTGCCTTATCTTGGGCCTAGAGGGATAGAGCCATCTGTCAATGGACTGAGACCTCTGAAACCATGAACCCTTAAACAAACTTTTCCTCTTCTAAAATTGTTCTTGTCAGGTCTTTTAGTCACAGCAGCAAAAAAAAAAAAAAGAAAAGAAAAAAAAGCTATCTAAAACAAGTAGTCAATGGTAACAGCCTAGGCCTTCACATTTACTCATGAACATAGTACTCACTGAGTCACCCAAAGCAAATTCCAATCCTATAAGCTGTATTCATTGTGTCTTAATAAATGTAGTCATTTTCATAATTTGTACCCTGCTTTTACTGTATCTTCTCTGTATAGACACAAAAATAACATTGTTACAATTGTCTATAGCATTAGGTATTCAGCCTAGCATGCTGTACCAGTGTATAGCCTAGGAGCAACGGTCTATACCATATAGCCTAGCTATATAATAAGTTATTCCATGTATTTATTTGTACACATGCTCTGATATTTGCACAATAATAAAAAATGCCTAATTACACTTTCCTCAGAATGGATCTCCATCATTAAATGACATATGACTATATATCTGTAGATAACATATATTCATACATTTAGCCACACATGTATCCTATTGGTTTTGTTTCTTCCGTGTACTCTAATGTATATAATAACTGGTTACACAATAGTTTTTTCACAAGAAACACCTGAGGCATACTCTTTGCCTTCTCTAAGATCAGCTCATTGTCAAAATCCTAGTTTTACTACCTCTTATAGTTTGTCAAAGGAGAAAATTACCATATTTACTGATTCCAGATATAGTTTTGAAGTTTTGCATGTTATTGGGACAATTACAAGTCTTAGATTCTTGGCCTTTGCCAGCACTCCTATTGCTAGTGGACATAAATATGCTGACCTATGATAGACTGTTCATATTCCTACTGAACTTGCTATTGTTCAGCACACACCAATATAACTAATAATCTCTAAGAAACAATGGGGCTAAAAAGCTGATGAAAGTATCCTCCATTTGTCCTTGATATTACTATCAGGCAAGTGTTGAACAACCTGAAAAAGACAAATGGCTATCAAAGGCTGCCAAACAATGATTAGATGTGTTTATTATACATTGGAACAAATGCACATGCTGTAGCTCCCTATCCTTTGACTTTTATCTCCCATCTAATAGGACATATGTGAAAAAGAGAGGAGGTCAGGAAACTTAATGACAATTGGTTCTGTCCTAAAATCCCAAACATTCTGACCAAGCCACTTCCCAATGCATTGTTTGTTAATCTCAACAAGTTTCTGGAAGTTATCATCATATTTCATGGAATTATTTAAGACACATTCTGCTCTTGGCAGTAGTCCAAGTATACTCTAAAAATTTATCTCTAGCCTTTGCATATTCTTACTCTTTGGTTATTGTCTGTCTGTTTGGTGGACTAACTGAAACTATCAAACCAGATATGCTGATTCTAAAATAGTGGTGAAAAAAATAAAAACTGAGGTTTTCCCTTATTTTGGCATTCCTTTATAGATCAAATCAGATCAAGCCACGTTACTGTAGAAATAATTTTGATGAAAAATACTAGGGTAGTCATTGAAATTTAATATCTCCTATCATTCTCAAACCTCAGAAGCAGAGAAGCATTACCTCTCTCCTCTTTCTCCTTTTATAAAAATCCAGTCCAACGCTGGGTGTGGTGGCACATCCCAGCAGCTCTTGAAGGTGAGGCAGGAAGAACCCAAGTTCAAAGTCAGCCTCAGCAACTTAGTGAGGCTGAAACAACTTAGCAAGATCTTGTCTCAAAATAATGAAAGAACTAGTGCCGCAGCCGGGCTGGCTGGGCAAAATAACCGGGGGGTGACGAATGACTTGTGTACGTTGATGCAGCAGGAATGGAAGCCCTTTATTGTAGGATAACAGAGGTATTTATACATTTTGCACAGCTTATCTTAATTAGCATAAACTAGATACAGCAGTCAACCAATCAGGAATCTTCACACTTAATGGCTCGATTTTGTTACTTTACAAACTATTCCCTCTGGCATTTTGCCAGGCGCCATCCAGACTTGTTTACAGACTCTAACAAACTAGGAATGTGGTTCAGTGGTTAAGTGCATGCCCCTGGGTTCAATCCCTGGTACACTCACACACATGCAAATCTAGACTACCCAAATAGGAGACATGGATTCACCCTGTTTGAATTAGCTTTTGGTTGTCCTATAGCCAGGCATCTCTAAGCCTCTCATTCCAGGATTAAGCAAGCATTATTGGATTTTCAATGAAGAGTTGTTATGATGTCTATTTATATACTATATATATGCTTGGAATGTATCATCAACAGGTATAAAAAGTGTGGCTTCTACCCACTGACAAATCCTGCCATCTTTTTCAATGAGGAGATAGAGTACATATCAAAGTTTCTATTTATTTATTTTAAATAAATGTTATAGTGTATATTTAAGGTATACAACAGAGGGCTATGGGACACATAGAAATGCTACAATAATTACTATAGTGAAGCAAATTACTGTGTTCATCATCTCATAGTTACCTTTGTGTGTGTGTGTGTGTGTGTGTGTGTATGTGTGTGTGTGTGTGTGTGTGTGTGTGTACGGCAAACTCTACTCATTTAGCAGAAATTTCTAATGCAATTCAATTTTTCCAACTATGGTTTCTCATGTTGTACACTAGTCTCTAGACTCGTGCATCCTAAATCTTTGTAATTTCTATCCCTTGACCTATATCCATTGTTCCATTTCCTGTGAATCCTAACTCAGGTAACTGTTCTCTAAACTCTGTATGTTTGACTTCTATTTTGGATCCCACAATCAGAGAGATTATGAAATATTTTTCTTTTTTGTCTGGCTTATTTCATTTAGCATAATGTTTTCTAGGTCCATTCATGTTGTGACAAATGTCAGAGTCTCCTTTTCAAGGCTCAATAATATTCCATATTAAACATACACACACCACAGTTTCTGTATCATTTGTCCACCGATAAACACTTAGATTGTGTGCATATCTTGGATATTGTGAATAACGCTGAAATGAACATGGGAGTACAGATATCGCATCAAGGTGATAAATACATTTCCTGTGGGTGTATACCTAAAAGGACAATTGCTGATGCACATGATAGTTCAATTTTTAATTTCTTTAGGAATCTCCTACTTTTTTTCCACAATAGCTGCATTAATCTACATTATCACCCACAGTGCGAAAGGGTTTTTTTTTTTTCTTCACATAGCTAATATTTGTTCTTTCCTGATGTTTTGGTACTAGCTATCCTACTGGCTGTGAGGTTATATCTGACAGTACTTTTGATTTGCATTTTTTTCATGAGTAATGTTAAGCACCTTTTCATTAACATCTGACTATGTTAGTGTCTTTTTAGATAAATGTGTATATTAAAATCCTTTCCCATAAGTTTTTTTTCTGTGATTGAATTGTATGATTTCCTTCTAATATTTAGACATTAGCCCCTTTTTAGATATATGGTTGTAAAGTAATTTTTCCCAAATGGTAGATTACTATTTTATTTTATTGACCCTTTCCTTTGCTATGCAGAAGCATTTTAGCAGTACTGAGTATTGAACGCAGGGGTGCTCTCCCACTGAGCTGTATCTCCAGTACTTTAAAAAAAATTTTTAGATCTAGGTACTAAGAGTTGAACCCAGGAGCACTTTTTCCAGTCCTTTATTTTTTATTTTGGGGCATTGACCCACCAAATTTCCTAGGCTGGGCTTGAATTTGTGATCCTGCTACTTTGGCCTCCCAAGTCACTGAGATTACAGATGTGCTCCACCATCTCAGCATGGTCTACATTTCATTGAGGTAAAATTACGGGAAGGAAATTTCTTCCTTTGAATTGAAAACATAAATGGCATTGAACTGTTCTTAAGTAAAAAATACCAAATAAATACTATAATCATTCTCTATAATTTGACTGCAAAGTAGGTTTCTTTCAGTTCTCTAATAATATCACAGGGAAAGAGAATGACATTTAGATGGATATTTACTCAATCACAGGAAAATATTCCTGGGCTTAAGGCTCTACCAAGGGAACATGGAATAGAGCTTACCTATTTTTATCTTTCCTGGTGACCAGAAATATAGACGAGTACATTTAAGATCTGGAGTATCCTGATTGGGTAATATTTCCTCTGTGGAGGCTAAGCTGAAGGTTTCCTCTACCTTCTATTTCTCAATTTGATTTTGCTATTGTAGCCTGATGGAGGTGCAGGGAATATGGAAATATATAGATGTTAATACAGCTGATGATAAATGTCATAAGTCACCAGACCTCATCCTTGTGGGTCACAGATTCTAGACTGACCTTGGTCATGTTCAATCTTGATCTCTTTATTTGTTATGACAATGAAGTATATAAAAGGTTATTACTCAAGTGGTCAGGGCAATGTAGACTCAGATACCTGGTGCCACTTTCTTCACCAGATATCCTGCCTTAAATGCCAAAGTGTGAGGTCCTTTGTACACAAACATCACAGTATAGATGTACCAGGTAAGTCATCCTAGAAAACTCACTTTTGAACTGAAACATCAAGCTTCATTCAATAATGTGGATAGTTTTTCCAAATTGAGGACTTATGATTTAGAAAGAACAATTATAAGAATTTACAAAGCAATTATCTAGATATTTAATGTCTCTACGTGGTTCTTTGAAGCTTCCATTTGTACTCTGAAATCATCCCATCTCAGATACACTGACTACCCAACAAGGAGAAGGTTGTGCAGTCTGCAGTGAACACTTCTGATTGTTTTTAAATCAGAATGGACAAGTAGCATCTGATTTACACCATTTCAAAGATGGTAATATTCTATATGACATTAAGGAGACATAGCCATTTAATTGCATTGACCCATTCCCAGAACTAGAAGACTGCTTAAATGGGGGTGGGGAAATTTGTTTAGATTTGTTCCTTCTTGCTTATTCATTCTTTTAATCTATATTATTATTTTTCTTTTCAGATATCAAACAATATAAATATGAACTTGACTTTTCTTTCCATAGCAATTGGTTCAGCTCTTTGTGAAACTTCTTGTGAAGTTTCAAGTAGGGGAAATAAAGTAACCACCAACTCACCAGAATGGCATAAAAATGACTTTAAGTTGAAAACATATGAACAAACAACAGTCATTGAAAGAAACCTTTCCAAGCTTATCTTCATGGAGTTAACCAGAGCCTTCTGAATGCACAGCTGCCAAAAATCTCCCTCTTTGACTCTTAGCACTGGAAGGTGAGAGTTCACTTGCCATAAATCCTTCCCTGGTGAGCTCCCAGCCAGGAAGGAGACTGCCCGTCAGCGTCTGGGTGAAAAATGGAAGGCTCCCAATGGAACCTGCCATATGTTACCACTGAAACCCCAAACTCATTGTCTTTAGTTAAGTTTATATATAAACCTTTACCCTGGCTGCCCTTGGAGCCACTTTTTATAGAGTGTTCTCATATGCTCTAAACTTTTCTGTTAATCTGTCTGTTTGGGACTGTGATCTAACTTTAATTGTAGGTAATTTTTCTGATTTTGCCACTTCCTCATGCATTAGATATTGATTTGTAAAAATTAGAAAATATGAGAATATGCATACTGTCTAATTTTGTTCTCATATTTAAGATTCTTGCAGCATAGTAGAATGGATTCAGGCTTACTTAAAAGTGAACAGATTTTGAGAGTGAGAGATTAAAAATTGGAAAATAAAATCCCCAAAGTTAAATAATTTTAATAATTCTTAACTCAAATATACAGCATTGGGGAAAACTGATAACTCAAAATTTTATAGGATGGTGACAGATATTTCCAGGCATATTTTATATTTTTTATATATGTATTTTTTTTAGTTATTTAGATCTTTTATTTTATTTATTTATGTGCAGTCCTGAGGTGCGAACCCAGGGCCTCACACATGCCAGGGAAGTGCTCTACTGCTGAGCCACAACTCCAGCCCCTATTTTATATTTTTTAATAATGAAATACACCACGGTAAAGGTGACTTTTCTAGTCTTCCATGTGTTTCAAGTTGGTTGACTTGTTCAAGTTAATACTGAGATACTGTATTAGCTTTTCATTGCTGTGAAAAAAAGGTGCCTGACATGAATAACTTAGAGGAAGAAAGATTCATTTTTACTTATAGTTTCAGAGATTTCAGTCCATGGTCAGCTGGCTCCATTGCTATGGGCCTGAGATGAGGCAGATCATCATGAGAAAGGTCATGGTGGAGGACAGCTGGTCAACTCATGGCAGCAGAAGGAGGGGGAAGAGAGAAAAAGAGAGGAAAGAGAGAAAGGGAAAGAGATAGGGAGAGGGGCAGATAGAGACAGATAAATAGGTCGATAGAGACAGATAAAGGGTAGGATGGGGAGGGAGACAGAGAGAGAGAGAGAGAGAGAGAGAAACAGGGACAAGATAAAGTCCCCAAGAGTAAATCCCCAAGGATGCACTCATTTTTACTAGGTCCCACTTCCTACACTGTCCACTACCTCCCAATAGTCCATTCAAATCGTTAGTCTCTCACTTAACCCACAGATGACGGCAGAGACCTCATGATATATTCACATCCCAAGGATTCCCACTTTGGATACTGCTGCATTTGGGACCACATCTTCAAACACATGAGTCTTTGTGGGACCCAACATATCTAAGTCACAACGTGCACTTTCTTGTCTGTGATGGAAGAATTTAACAAAAATATCTTGCAGTTCTAACATTTTAATTAATGTAATAGTATTTCAAGATATATTTCTTACACAAAGCTATTCTGAATTGCTAAGAAACATTTTTTTATATACTTCCAATAATACGAATCACAACAAAATAATTTAGGTTTAAGGTAAGTTACAGAATTAAAGAAAAGATTGAGGTGAAGGTGAAGCTAAGCTTTTTAAAGATATGCTATTTCCTAATTATGCAGAAGCCATTTTTCCCTTTGGCTTGATTCTAAATTGAAAAAAAAAATGTGAATGTAAAACGAGAAGAGTATGTGTTTCAAAAGCCAAGAAAACATAGTTAAAACTACATAAAGCACAGGTCAGGTTTTCATATTGATCAGATTAAAGTAGATTAATGTTTGTTCTAAATTCTACTATACTTAGTTAAATTCAGTTACTCCTTTTGTTAAAAACAGATCTTTATTCTTTTAAACAGTAAGTATCTATAAAGTGCTATTCAACATGCAAAAGAAACATTTAAGCATGGCCCTTCCTACTAAATTTGGTGCTCTACTCACAAAGGAGTTGCATGATTCTTTCAATTAGCTTTAATAAATATAATTCTTATCATTCTAATTTATGGTGGGCTATAAAATTAACAAAAATGTTTTAAAAAAACCCAATTTGTTTAATGTGTATTCTATCTTCTAAAATAAATGAACCCAAAATAGAAGCATTTTTTGGACAATTAAGTATTAGATATCAAACATTAATGAAATATCATTCTATTTACTTATTAATTATCAAGATTTAAATACATTAAACATATTCTCTCAAACCTGGCTGGCAAAAGAGGTAGATAATGTAATACTTACATAGCCAACTTAATGTTCATTATAAACAAGTAAGAAGTAAAGAGGCAGGAATCCCCATTGAACTCATATAACAAGTTAATGACTCAAAAGCCAATCCCATGATAATAATCTTTCCTTTGGTATCACTGTCATATGTCTTCATTTGATAAAATAAACCTGAAGTACATTAAGGCACAGAAAAAACTTGAGTGAATGTAAAAAATAAAATGTTATTAACAAAGGAAACAAAGTGTATTTATAACATATTCACTAGGAACCACATGCAACTCTTAAATATTTGCATTACTTTCTTTTGGCAAATCTAATGTTCCTAATTACAGCCTAATTGTACTTGAATATTATATTAACAATATAGAGAAATCACAGTACCTTATCCACAAGTGTTCAGTAGCTGACTTTTAGTTAATAGTTTAATGAAATTTCATCATCAGTACTAAAATAAAATTATACAAAGTATATTTTTATT
Source organism: Callospermophilus lateralis (assembly GCF_048772815.1). NCBI lineage: Eukaryota > Metazoa > Chordata > Mammalia > Rodentia > Sciuridae > Callospermophilus > Callospermophilus lateralis. The sequence continues at coordinate 394,843 of NW_027514514.1, read as the reverse complement.
GGCAATGGGTCAAATATATTATGACATACAAAAGTAGTACATTATATTATTTTTAAAAGCTTTTATCATTTGAGGCAAAAATTGAATAGCAAATCAGATAAGTCATGTTTTCATATATTTCAAAAACGACAAGACACTCAAGAAATTGGTCAGTTTTCTTTAAACAGAATTGAGATCAATGAAGATACGTATTATCTGAAGGTAATACTAATATATTTTCTTTTTCTTACAATTTCGGAATTTTTGGCTGAATTCATTTCCTCTATTGTTTTCTGTGCTACTATCACTGTCACTGGTTTGCTTTTGCCTCTTTCGGGTATTCATCTCATAAAGGTCAGAGTCACTTGGTTGTTGGATAGTCCATTCATAGGAGCTAGGTCCAGCATCTAGATCTGGAACATGACTCAGTGAGGAAGACCCAGACGTGCTACTGGGAATTGGGCTGTCATCTCATAGAAAGGAAGCTGCAGCACTGGATTATGTGCATGCCGCTGCTGTGGGGGAAAAAAAGTCAACTTATATACCAAAACAAATCCAAAATGCTAAGTTAAATGCACATTAAAAAGTCTAATGCATGTTAAAAGTAACATGAATTATGCAAATAGTCATGAGTAAATCAAATTGTATTTTGGTATAAGAAAGGCAGTGACTTCATAGTAGGAATGTGGGAGCTTCCTTAAATCCTTAACATAAACATTTAAAGGTTTATTAGTTTACTACAATATAGATTATCAAATAAATATAATGCAAACCACATATGTAGTTTTAACTCTTCTAGGAGCCACAATATAAGAATAAAATGAAACAGATAAAAATTTTTACAAATGTATTAATCTCAATATATGATAGAGACATGATAACTAAAATTTCTAACTACTCACAGCAGATTAGAAATAAACTGTGATACCTTGAACTTGTCTTTCAACTCACTTCCATCTCTACCAGAGGGGGGGAGAAAGAGGGAGACAGAGAGAGAGAGAGAGAGAGAGAGAGAGAGAGAGAGAGAGAGAGAGAAGAATAGAATGGAATATGTTGGGAAAAATACTTTCATAGTTTCAGGTAATGAGTGGTTGTTCATTAATATTAACTATATGAGCACCAAATACTATGAATGTTTTTCATGTTCTTCATAAATTTGTGTCATATATATGCTAAACTAAATGGGTATCAAACTTACCAATTTATAAAAGAAAAAATATTCTTGAGGTAAAGCAGTATTATTAATGGGAAAAAACTGCATGGGAAAGGAAGGTCTGCCCAAGATTTCTTCATTCCTTTTGAGAAATAAAATGGAAAGCAAAAAAAATCCTTAAAATTCTTAGGTACAAATATTCTTTTCTCTTAACAACTTAACGAGGGTTGTCCATAATCAGAAACAGAGACAGAAAGATCTTCTCTGGTAGCAGTCAGAATTAAATATCTTTAACAAACACATGCAAATAATGTTATTATATTGATAATGTAGTGTCAAAACAATACATTAATTAATTATTTCATTACTAAATATTAAAATTTCAACATTCAGAGTCACATTTGGTTTTCTGATATGAAAATGTTAGACCAGTGCTTGTATTTATATAAAGACATACAACATTTAGATAGTAACAGAACAATAGCAAGTCATTAATCATCACTGGACATACAGTTCAATCTTCTACAGATATACAAACAAAGAGGGAGAAATTATCATCAATTTATTTTTAAAGTATCTTTACTATGTAAAGATGTTAACATAAACATGTTGACTGATATCTTTCAGGCATTAAGATAATCAAAACATCTCTAATTAAAAAACTGTGGTGTTCCCCAAATTTCATTTATACATGTGATCGTTGCTCTTATGGAGATGTTATAAATCCTGGCTAGGTTCTGCAGCTACTCTTCAATAGTCTACTAGCTCTATAGTATACCCTAATTTTAATGCTAACCACTAATCCTTAGGCTAGGAAGCATACTCTAAGGGAGGCTGAAATCAGCACTGGCAGATGGGAAGAAATGACAGAATGTAGTCAGATGGATGGGGAGACTCCATTTATAAATACTGAGAGTAGTATCCCAGAAGTCAGTAGAAGTCAGAAGTCCATACTTCATTAAGAAAGAAATTAGAAAAATATAAGTTGTTCCATAGGGGTAAACTGAATAAACATTGAGGCTGCTGAATGGCTGATCAGAAAGTTCTCATCACCTTAAAAAGAGTAGCTCTCATATAACAGTGGGGTTAAAAAATGAACAGGAAGAAAGGATGTGAAAGATAAAAATATTTATTAGTGAGAGGAAGAAGAAAAATATGGGAGCCCAGTTAGGAGACAAGGTGAAAGGTGAAGGGAAATTACAGAGTAGGGAAGACTCCACAGCAGAGGTGAGATAAGCTGCATTATGAAAACAAGTGTCAATTGTCTAAAACCAGTATTTTTCCCACATGAATCTTTGGACACATAGTTGTCTGCATGGAGGAATCACATGTAAATTAAAAACTGTTATGGATTGATACATTCTCTTCATTTTCAGTTAATGTAACCCTCAGTACCTTAGAATGTGGCCATATTTGAAAACAGGATCATTGCATATGTCATTGGTTAAGACATGTTAATACTGGAATAGGATGGATCCATAACCCTTTATGACTGGTATTCATATAAAAAAGGAATATTTGGAGATAAAAACAGAAGAACAACATGTGAAAATAAAGGCAGAAATGTGGGTAAAGCTTCTGTCATTCAAGGAATACCAAGCAATGCTATCAAAACAACAGAAGAATAGGGGAGAAGCATGGGATAGATTCTTCTTCATAGCTTAGAAGAAACCAGTGCTTCTAATATTTTGATCCTGGATGTCTAGCCTCTGAAATTTTAAGGCAATTAATTTCTGTTGTTTAGGCACTCTATAGTACCTTGTTACAGTGGCTCTAGCAAATTAAAAATTAGTTCAATTAAGAGCAAGGCATAAGAGGCAATAAGAAGTCAAAAAATCCATTTACAAGGAAGACTAATGAAGACTAGATTACATTTGCACATCACAACCAGGACATGATAACTCATTCTCATACTTCCTTTATGAAATACCAAATACTAGAAAAAAGTACTACCAATGAAATGTAGTGTCATGGATATACATATGACTTTTTTGACATTATAGTCTAGACTCTGAGATGATTTACAAACCATGTATCAAACATAAGATAGTTATACTGCAATCTTCTATTGCCTATCTATTCTTTTAAACTCCAAATCCTACAAATATTTTGTTCTTTTCCCAAACCCAAAGAAAATGAAGTCGTTTTTTGCTCTTGGTATTAAAGAAGAGGGGAAGCTATTACATCACATATATGGCTCAATCCATAAGTCTATAATGATTTCCCTATCTTAGTAGTAATTTTCCTTTTGTTGAATACTTACAATATATTCAGTATTTTAAGTACCTTGTATTTATTATAAAATTTTATTCTCATAAAAACTTTTTAAGTATTATTTTAATTTTAGAGATAAGGATATAGAAAGGTAAAATAACCTCCTCAGAGTCACAGCATTAATAAAGTGGCACTGGCAGAATTCAAATCCAGGCAATCTGATTTTATTACCTACTTTATTAAGTTCTCTTTATTCTCCCCAATATAGAAATTCTGGGGAGAATAAAAATATGGAGCACACTTATTTGGGGTTTAGTACTTCTGCCAAAGATAATTCTGGGAATTTGCCAGTCCCAAAAGGTCACTCTCCCATGCCTTAGGGGGCTGACACAGTTAACAAGGGATAGGATGTTTGGTTATTATTAGTTTATTTGAAAATATTCAGTTCTGCCAAAGACAAAAAGAAAACAAACAGGATGGACAAAATTCTTAAAAATGCTTAGTGTAGATTGTAAGTAAGTTAGCAGTTTATTAATAGCAACAGAACTGTGAGGGATAAAATAAGCAAGAAACCTAGGAAGCCAAGATAGAATTCATAATATATACTAATGGATAGTGAATGATTTAGATCTTATAACACACAAGAGAGATGGATACCTACTCCTGATCATGCCTAACAGTTATAATATAAAGAATAGTAGTGTACAGTTTATCATATTTATTTTATCTTTTATATTTATATTCTGTTGCATAAGTCTCTTAATAAGTGTTTGTTTATGTAGTACTTAACTTGGGCACTTTAAAAGTTAGGGAAATTTGAACTCTGGGCTCCTAACCTTATGTGTCATTTTAATGTCATAGTTTGTGATCATTTTCATATTGTAGTTTCACTATGAACTGTTGGGCAGACTTCCTGAGATTGTTTTGATTAAAGCTTTAGTCAGTTGCCTGAGTTTTTTAATTAGGAAAACTCAAAGAATATTACTCAAAATGTTTCTCCGTTGACAGTTTCATTCATGTATGATAATGATTAAAATATAATAGAACCTTTATATATTAACAATAGCAAAAAGAAAATAAGGTAATCAAAAATTTTGGTGTGTCTTGAAATCATTTTTAACCCATGCAAACTCTTAAGATTTCTCTCATCTTCCTTGAATCTATACTTGATAAGGGAATTGTGTTGAATTTTCAGTAGATTATTTCACATGATTGTTTTATTCAAATCATACCTGCTCTTCCTAAACCCCTAGATATTTACCTCTAGGATGGCATGCTTTGCTCTTGTTGACATGAGAAATCATTGATTACATCTGTCTTTTAAAAAGGAAAAAAAATCTGATAAGTGAAACTAGTCAGGTATTTTAAGAAAAATGAATATAATGGAAGTGGAGAGGTAACAATAAAAACAATATATAATTTATATGTCTCTCTGTGTATATTCTAATTATATGCATATATATTTGTAGTATAGTTGCTGACTCATACTACCTGTAAAACTGGCAGTTTTTGTTGTTGCTATTATTTCTGTCATTTAACAATATGAAAGCTATTCTTAGATTTCTGACAGTATTTATCTCATAGGATATAGTTTTCCAAATCCTGTGTTCTAATATTCTGGCAAAGATGTAAAAGATAGATCAATTCAGCTTTCTCATTTCATAGATGTGAAAAGTGAAATATAGGAAGTTGAGTCATTTTCCTAAAAATCATGAAACTTGCATTTATGGTAAAGTACGCTTAGCAAACTCGGTAAAATGCAAATTCTCATTCATGGGCTGGAGAGGAAGCCCCAGTTTCTGCATTGCTAATAAGCTGTTAGGTGATGCATGGGTATGGAAGCACACTTCAAGTAGCAAGGGAATAGCATAGCAAGTCATGCAACCTTAATAGCCAGTATGTAGGACAGTGACTTTTCCAAGACCCATGGGATTCTGAGCTCATTGTCTCAAACAAAATTATTATATTTGTCTAAATTGTACCAATACTCTTCTGATGTGTCCAGTAATTTATTACTGTTGACTTATGAAAATCAAGTGCATACAAATGACTAATTTACTGTACTAAAGTCACTTTAACACAAGGGTGTTGTGAAAGAACATGAAATGTGTAATTTTAAATTCATGTCCTGGTGGCTAGATATCAGGGCTAAGTGAATCAGCCTCCATGAACTTCAGTTTGCTCATTTTTAATTGAAAAGAATAGTTACAATACTACCTCATAGAATTGTGAAGCTCAAATGAGATAATGTAAATGTGTGATATGATAGATTGTAAAGCAATAATCCACTGTTTTCCCTTTAAATGCATTTTCTTTTAATTCTGTTGAATAATTTCCAACTGTAGATCTTCTCCATGCAGTTTCATGGACTACTTGAATCTCCTAGGTTATACATTTAAAAATGCAAATCTACCTACCAATCAGAATCTCTGGAAATTGCCCCAGGAAACCACATTCTGAACAAATGTACCCAGTATTTTTTCACACAGTTTTTTAAACCTATGCTTGGGAAATCCTAGTTTGTTTTGCTTGTGTAGTCAGATTTCTTGTCAGTCATTGTCCACATATTTTTATAAATAAGTGATTGAATATCTTGATTTTGTATAACACATTGAATCAATATTTATTTTCTGAATTTGCATTGGTGGCTCAGAACTAAAATTTAAAATACATTTTTGCCTTTACTTTTGCTTTTGGCCTCTATCCTTGAGGGATCTTAGAGTTTCACCTATACAATTTTGTTTTAACTGCTGGTATAACCACATAAACACCGGTCTTGGTGACATCAGTGGGTCAATTGTTTCAGGTTTGGGATTCTGCTGTCCCCAAAGGCTCTTTATTCTTGATACACACAAATAGGCAAATGGACTAGTGAACTTCTGATGGGGGTCTTATTTGTGTTGCTCAAATGTGTACAAAATAGCTTATACCATAAATATGTTGCTATGGCTTTTTGGATTTCACCTGAAAATGTTCTGTTGTTTCTTATTTTATGACCTTAGGTCATTTAATCTGTTTAATCATCACTTTATTTATATGTAGAATATGTGAAGAGTAAGGAAATATAAAACAACACAGGACTTGGCATGGAGTGAGTGCTAAATAATCATATGCCATTGTAGTAAGCCATTGTTGCAAATTGTGGCCGCCATTAGAAGATGGCGCCGGCTTCCACTGTGGCCTGTGATAAACAAATTCCTTTGTGGAGAGTTGGCACGTTATCTCTTGCCACCCTATAAGAAAGATCCACGCGGTGGCTTAAGATTGGTACGTGGGAGGCTTTATTAGGCTGTGCTTGGGCCCTCGGGAGGAAGGAGGAAGAAAGGGAGTCACTAAAAGATACTTAAATCAAGGCCTGAATAAACTGCTGAAAGAAGATTCCTGAGTTGCGTCTTCCTTGCGGGCAAGGGGTCGCGACAAGTGGTGCTGAAAACCCGGGAACCAGAACTTTCAGCAGTCAGGGGTGGTGCACCAATTAGTCCCAGGTAAGGTGGGACCCGCAGGTAAAGTGGAAGATCAGTCCTAGATAAGTAGGACCCGCGATTAAAGCGGAGATTAGTCCCAGACTAATTAGTCCCAGACTAATTGGGACCCGCTGTCAAAGCGGCAGCTCCTCTGTAAAGCCAGAGAGAGCATTAAATCTTATTGCAGCTGCACTGTGTACTTTTGCTCTTACTTTCACTCTTGTTTGTTGTGTGTCTTTTGTTGTGTCATGGGTGCCGTATCTTCAAGTCTGCTTCTCCTGGCCCTAGATAACCTGTTACGTTCCAAGGGCCTAAAAGTGAAACGTAGTACTTTACAGAGATTTTTACAAAAGACAGATATTGCTGCATCGTGGTTTCCGTTCTGGGGCAGCTTTACTCTGCCTAGCTGGGATAAGTTAGGCACAGACCTTGACTTTGCTTCTGAGCAGGGCATATTAGAGGGTGGGGTGATACCCCTTTGGAAGGTGATTCGTAGTTGCCTCACAGATAGCAGATGTCAGGAAGCACTTACTAAAGGACAAGAAGTTTTAGAGCAGTTACATGAAGAAAAATCAGAAATGGCAGGCAGTGAGGTATTTCAGGAGGGTGGGAGTGTGCGAAGCGAGAAACAGGGGAGGAATCAATTATCTCCGGCAGGCAGTGACGTATTTCAGGAGGATGGCAGTGTGCGGAGCGAGAAACAGGGGAGGAGGCGATTGTCTCTGGCACGGAGTGAAATATTTCAGGAGGAGGGGAATGTGCAGAGCGAGAAACGGGGGAGGAAACGCTTGTATCCAGATCTCAGTACACTGCGCACACTCCCATGCAAAAGTGGGTCAGAAGAGGAGGAGGATGAACAGGAGGAGCTCGGGAGACTGTCTCGGCAGCTAGGGAGTTTAACTATGGGAGAAGGGAACAAAAATAAACAGGAGCTCAGAAGAAGAAGAAGAAAAAAAAAAAAAAGATCCTCCGGACCCGCCGTCGTACGGTGGGGGTGTTTCGAGGAGAGCTTTCCATGCCTGAACATAGAGGGGGCTGTTAACATTTTTACTGATGGTTCCAAGTTTGGAATGGGAGCCTACGTAATTAATGACTCTCCCCCTATCCAGCATCAATTTGCTCCTGGAAATCCACAATGGGTAGAACTACAAATTGTTATTGAAGTTTTTAAACAGTGTTCTTTTCCTTTTAATCTTATTTCGGACTCCAGCTATGTGGTACAAGCACTAAAAGTCCTGGAGGCCATGGGAACTATTAGTGATGCCCACAATGTGTCTGTTTACTTTACTCAGCTTCAACAGCTTATCTCTAACCGCACTGCTTCTTTTTATCCAATGCACATCAGGGCTCACACCTCTCTTCCTGGTCCGTTATCCCAAGGTAATGCCTGTGCGGACTTAGCCACTAGAAGTCAATTGATATGCTTGGCTTCCTCCTTAGAGAGGGCTAAGTTGTTTCACCAAAACTTCCATGTTAATGCATTAACGCTGCGCAGGCGTTTTTCCATTTCAAGAGCGGATGCTCGACAGATAGTATTGCAATGTCCCCATTGTGTCACATTTCTTCATCCCCCTAATTATGGAGTAAACCCACGGGGATTAAAGCCATTGGTTGTTTGGCAAATGGATGTGACACATATACCTGACTTTGGTAACCTTAAGTATGTGCATGTTTCCGTTGATACGTGCTCTGGAATTATCCATGCTTCTGCTTTATCGGGAGAAAAGGCACGTAATGTCATTACTCACTGTTTAGAGGCATGGGCAGCATGGGGTGCACCTGCATCCCTTAAGACTGATAATGGACCTGCTTATACTGGCAGACAATTTACAGCTTTTTGTTCTACTATGGGAGTGCAACTTACTCATGGTTTGCCTTATAATCCTCAAGGACAAGGCATTGTTGAGCGTGCTCATCGCACCTTAAAGGAAACTTTACAAAAACAAAAACGGGGAATAGGAGCTGAACACACTCCTAAAGAACGCCTGTCCTTAGCTCTCTTTACCATTAATTTTTTGAATTTGGATATTCATGGTCGCTCTGCGGCCGATAGACATGTGTCCCCTCAGCCCTCTGTGATTGGCTATGTTAAGTGGAAGGATGTTCTCACGGGCCAATGGAACGGTCCTGACCCCGTGCTGACATGGGCACGAGGATCTGTATGTGTTTTTCCCCAGGATCGTACGGAACCGTTGTGGGTCCCTGAACGCTTGACAAGAAGAGTCTCGACATCAGCTGACCAGCAACAAGAGATACCACAACAATCCTGTGATGAAGATCTTCATTCTGCTAAGTGCTCTGGCTCTGGTGCTGGGGCCGATGGCACGGGCGACACCAATGCGGTGGTGGGCAGTGGCACGGGCCTGGCCAATGCCGATGCCGGTTCATGGTAATTCTAGTGTCCTCTCCACTCTTTTTTCTACCTCATGTGAGATGTCTGCTCCCTGTGCCTCTCCTAGAGGGGACATGGAGAGAATTTTTAATCAATCTAAAGTTAATCTCACAGGAGTTTTTTGTTTCAGCCTTAGAAACGCTAATTGCATTAGCCTTAAGACCAAAAATTTGACTAACTGGGAGGACCCATTGCGGTCCAATCAGGTCTCAGGAAGCATTATCAGTGCTGTATTGAGCAAAGTAGCTTCGGGGAAGCAATCAGGCTCAGGGACCCCCGCAAACAGCAGCTCTACTCTTAACATAACTACCTTGGCTATTATCTCCGAGGTACTAATCCCAGTGCCTCCTTCTTCTAGTAGTATTTATAAGGCCACTCATTTTAAGGCCTCTCCTTACTGTTCCCCTAATCTTGGTTTCCCCCCAACATTTACACCTTGTCAGGATCATTCTTGGGAGAAACATCAAGTTGCTAAAGGTTTCTCCCTTTCCCCCTCTCTTAATAGGTATGTTTATAACTTCAACAATAGTGCCAGCTCCTCTACAGGAGTAGGTTGGTCCTGGTTTCAATGGCTGATTTCTAATGAAAAGGGGGCTTCAGCCGATATTTCTGCATTGGCTCAGTTGGTAGGAGCCAAAAGTTGGCTGGCTAATATTTCTGGTACTGTTAGGGAAAGTGAACGAGGTAATAGACTTACATCTGTTTCATTCAACTCTCTGTTGTATAATGCCACATTGCCTCCTGCAATGGTCTGTGTCCAATCCCCCTTCTTATTCCTTTTGGCTGAGGCCACCTCATCGGGGATGCTGGATTGTTCTCATACTACCTGTCTCTTATCTGAGTGTTGGAATGGTTCCTGGACTGTAGCAGTGATTATGAAAATTCCAACTTTCGTCCCAATCCCGGTCACTGCGGATCCTGATAGATTCCCTATTGTTGAGCTACTTAGAATCCGCAGAGATTTTGGAATCACAGCGGCTATAGTGACAGCCGTGGCGATATCTGCTGCTGCAGCGGTTACGGCCGGAATGGCTATGGCCAATCAAGTACAAACTGCTGCCACCATTAATCAAGTTGTCCAACAAACTTCCACCATACTTGAATCCCAAAATACAATTAATCAACATATTTTGTCAGGGATTTTAGCTGCCAACCAAAGAATAGATTTACTCCAAGCTCAGGTAGAAGAATTGGCTGACTTAGTACTTTTGGGTTGTGTTGACCAACGTGCACATTTATGCATAACCTCTGTCAGATTTAATGATTCCAGGAATGCTTCCCGCATCATTGGCGAATATTTGGCTGGAAATTGGTCCATGGAAGCGGAAGACATGATCCAGTCTCAACTAACCCAGATAGCTGTCTTGAATAACACCCGTGTTGATCCCGTGACTTTGGGTCAATTCACCGATTGGATATCTTCTGCTTTTTCCTTTTTTAAAGAGTGGGTGGGGGTAGGCATTTTTGGTGCAATGTGTTGCTTCGGTATGTTTCTCTGTTTGTGGTTTCTCTGTCGCCTCAAGGCCCGCAATGCTCACGATAAGGCTATGATCATCCAAGCTCTTGCAGCTTTAGAAAATGGCAATTCACCTCAAGTCTGGCTTGCGCAGCTTAAACAGTAAATCTTTGACATGGTCGTTGCACCCCAAGTTATTATAACATTGCACTGGGATCGGCATGTCTTTCCTCATTATTCTCTTGGTGTTGGAAAGCCCTTGCACTCTGCCGGTCTTGCTGCCATTGCACGCAGGTGGGTTTCCACACTAATGCTTCTCTATTGCCTTAAAGTCCGTGCCTTTCTTTCAGGGTGCTGTCAACTCGTTTGTCGTTGTATACAGCCACAGAACAGCCTCAGCTGTCCCCCTTCGTCCACCTTCATCACGATGCAGGATGCGAGGCAAAGCACTGCACTTGAGTGATCCCTCAACGGACCTCAAGGAAAGCATGTCCTATTGCATGCGGGTTTGACGTCCACACCCCCGCCCTACGAAAAAAGGCGTTGGCTGATATGGGGTCAGGTCTGGGGAAGGCGCCTCCTTAGGACTGAACCATACATTGCAGCCACTTCTGCACAGTAGGATAGGACCTCTACTTTCGCCTGCATTGTTTTATAAATTAGAAGGGGGAACTGTAGTAAGCCATTGTTGCAAATTGTGGCCGCCATTAAAAGATGGCGCCGGCTTCCACTGTGGCCTGTGATAAACAAATTCCTTTGTGGAGAGTTGGCACGTTATCTCTTGCCACCCTATAAGAAAGATCCACGCGGCGGCTTAAGATTGGTACGTGGGAGGCTTTATTAGGCTGTGCTTGGGCCCTCGGGAGGAAGGAGGAAGAAAGGGAGTCACTAAAAGATACTTAAATCAAGGCCTGAATAAACTGCTGAAAGAAGATTCCTGAGTTGCGTCTTCCTTGCGGGCAAGGGGTCGCGACATGCCATATGATTATTGTTGATATGAATGCTGTTGATAACAAATTCATTTTGTTTTCAGAAATAGGGAAAGAGAAGGAAGGAGATTTTCGGGTACACTTTTTGGGATGAGATTGTGGTTTAAGGGGATTATCATAGAACAATGGATTAAATTCAGGATATGTGTGAGGATTTGTAACTTTTTATGCAAGTGTTGGTCAACACTGAAAGTCACAAGATAAAATCATTTGTCTTAGTAGTTTACCAACCAGGAAAATGTGTTTGGAGTCAAATAATATTATAGTAGTAGAGGACATTTGTCTCAACTCCTTCCATTTAAAAATGAGGGCATTATTATATTAAGTGAGTAAGTCAGAAAGATAAATGTCTCATGGCATGATCTTATTCATATGTAGAATATTTAAAAAGTTATCTTGTAGAGGTTGAGAGTTGGATAGTTGTTACCAGACAATTGGGAGGGGAAGTGGGAAAGGAAGATCAGGGAAAAGTAGGTCAACACATCCAAAGTTACAATTGGATAAGAATAAGCACTGGTGTTTTATCACCTGTTAGGGTGACAATATCTAATAATATATTGTATATTTCAAGATAGCTAGAAAAGAGGATCTAGACTTATCACCAGAAAGAGGTACTAACGATTGAGGTACTATATATGCCAATCTGATTCAGTTTTTTTTTAAAGGTTTAGGCATTGAAACCAGGGGCACACTATGACTGATGTATATCAATAGACTTTTTATTTTTTATTTTGAGACAAGTTCTCACTAAGTTGTTCAGACTGACCTTGAATTTGTAATCCTTCTGCTTCAGCCTCTTTACAGGCATGTGCCAGTTATTCAGTGTATATATGTGTTGAAATGTACTCCATAAACATGCAATTATTATATGGTTGATTACATAAAGTAAGGCAATAAAATATTTCAAAAAGTGAAGAAACCCGGGCTCAGGGTTGAGAGGCATAAGAATTTGTTCAGAGCTGTAAGGGAAGTATGAGAGGGACTAAAGGCCCTTGGGTTTTAGCTGCTCATGCCAAGGGCACTGTTCATTCTTTGGAATGTTGTGATCATTCTGTTCTCATTATTACAGCCATTGTAACTGTAATGAGAATGTATTGTGAAGATACAGTTGCACAGTGTAGAACAATTTTTCCTAACTTCACCATGTATCTGACATTTTTTAAACATTTTTCTGCAACTTTATTTAAAATTTGAAACCTAAAATGATTTTCAGCATTCTTTATCAGGGTACCTCTCTTTTGACAATTTCCAGAATCATTATCTTCCTAAACTAGCAATAAACTCCTATATTGTTTCCCAATTCTCAATTTTTAATCACAATAATATTACATAATCTAATCCTCAGACCCTCAGTTTGTTATTCAAAAATTAATATTTCTTTTTCTGCTTTGATTTCTTTGACTTTTTTTTCCAATAACATTACTTTTTGGTGTTTTCAATTTTAATTCAGTGGGGTCTTTTTAAACCATTTTTCTTCACGATAACACCAAAACGTGAATATTTTAGATTCAAAAACCTAAGAAAACATAGAAATACAGGAAATAGAAAAGACAAAAGTACAAATAAGGAGAAAAAAATCGCTGTAATAGTAGCATCGCCATAAACTATACTTTATGGATCTGTATCCTGGTTCTATTACAATAAATATGTATGGTTGTGTATGTGCACATGTACATGTGTATATTTGTATTGTGCATACACATACATTAAGTATTACAGATGAAATTAGGACTATACCTATGGACTACACATAGAAATATATTTATGTGATTTATTTATATGTTTTTGTAATCTTACTTTTTATTTTATTTTATATAAAAAGTTTTATAATTTATCACTAGTTTTTATAAATGATTTTTAATTTGTTTCATAGCCTTCATCTTAAGGATCCACTATAATTTATTTTATTAGTCTCTCATTGCTATAATTAGTTGATTCCTAAATACTGACCATTAAAATTATAGTACATTTTGATGTATTAATACTAATAAGGTCAATTGGTATGATAGTAAAAATAATATGGTAATATTTTAGTTAAATTTTATTTCTTTGATCATATTTTAATAATTTTGTGAGCCCTTTACTTTGGATAGTATCTGTTTTTCCTTTGCTTGCATGTATCATTTTCCTTTACTCATTTATGGTTTTTTAAAAAAATGCATATATATTTTTCTTTTCTACCTTATATTGAAAATATTTTTCTAATTTATTTTTTATATTTTAGCTAGTTTATAGTTTCTATATACAGACATTTTAAGTTTATGTGCTGTGGAATATGTTGGCTTGTATTTATATTTCCACCTTTGTTTTTATGCTTAAGATCATTTCTCAGTCTGTAATTGTATTAATTGTATCCTTCTAGTTCACACAACTTGGCTTTTACATGGAATGATTTAGTATAGCTAGACTCAAATAATCATCTTAGCATTGTTTATTTAAAAATCTACTGCCTTTGACTGTTTTAATTGCCCTCGTTTTCATAGCTAACATGATATACTTATTGGTGTCCTCATTTTGTTTCATCTATTAGTTCTTGATTCAATTTCACAGGCCTCTTTATTTATAATATTGGGATAATTTTAACCATGCCCCTTATTATCTTCAAAAGGTCATTCTTTTTTAAATACATTTTCCCCTTCCTGTGACATCTTATTAACATCTTAATTTTAGAATTGTAAAATTAACTTGAATAAAAATTATTTCATATTAAATCTTCCATTCTGGATTGTGGTATATCTTAGTGTTATTTGAATCCATTCTATTTCTATGTACAGTTTCTTTGGCTTTGTAGCTTTGTTTTCATTTAAAAAAATGTTTATTGTATATATTTTTGTCTTTGTTTTTTTTCCTTTCTTCCTCCTTTTCTTCCTCTTATTCTTTTTTTAAAGGTTTTGAAGTATTTTTTTCATTGCACAAAATATACATTGTTATTCATCATCATGTAACCATCATCACTAACCATCTCCAGAACTTTTTCTCCTTCCCAAACTGAAACAATGTTCCTTTGAAACATTAACTCCCCTTTACCGCTTTCTGTTCAGCCTCTAGAAACCACCATTCTACTTTCTCTCTGAAATCAACTATTTTGGTCATTGAAACTAGGCTGATCATGTAAGTGGAACCATAGAATATTTGATCTATTTTTGACTTTTGTATTTTCACTGTATCATATCTAGTCAAGGTTTTCCCATATTGTAACATGTGTAAAATTTTCTTCCTTTTTAAGGTTGAATAACATTCCATTGTATATTAGAGATTTCACTAATCCATTAATTTATTGATGGGTATGTAGGTTGTTTCCACTCTTTAGCTATTGTAAATAATACTGCCATAAGCCTCAGCCTTCAATTATTTGGTTATTTACCTAAGAATGGAATTACTGGATTTGTTTCTCTTCTTTCAGGGAACACATTGTGGTAATTCTATTTAATTTTTTTTTGAGAAGACATCATATTGTTTCCACAGCAGTGGTACCATTTTGCATTCCCACCATCAATGCACAAGAATTCCATTTTTCCATATCTTCATCAATAGTTGTATTTTTTGATGTTTTAAA
Organism: Callospermophilus lateralis; assembly: GCF_048772815.1. Classification (NCBI taxonomy): domain Eukaryota; kingdom Metazoa; phylum Chordata; class Mammalia; order Rodentia; family Sciuridae; genus Callospermophilus; species Callospermophilus lateralis. The sequence goes on along the minus strand of NW_027514514.1, from coordinate 379,640 downwards.
AAACAGTAGAGGTTCTAAAGAGTTGGAAGTGATATCCAATTATGGTTTTAATTTAATTTTCTTAAATTTAGTATTTTTTAAATCAGTTTATTGACCATTTACTTTTCCTCATTGATATGTCTATCCTACTCCTCTGCCCATTTATTTTTTTAAATTGAGTGTTTGATTTTTATTTGTTACATTGTGGTATTCATCTGAAAATTATCTGCTTTTTGATGAATATATTTTCCCATTCTGTGGGTTGTCTTTTCACTTTGTTGATTCTGTCCTTTAATGCACAAAAGCTTTTAATTTTGATAAAACTAAACTTATCTATTTTTGCTTTCATTGCTTGTGCTTTTTAAAATCTTTTTGGTATTCTTTGAGAAATCAGGGAATCAGTGCTAAATCCAATCTAATAAAGTTTTCTATTTCTGTTTTTTTGGAGGTTTTATTGTTTAAGCTTTATAGTGTCTTTCCTAATCTTTTAACAATTTTTAATTTAAAGCAATTTGTCTGGTATTAGTGTAGCATTTATACTCTCTTTTGAATTGAATATTTTTTTTCATCTTTTGACAAAATGAGTCTGTTATAGATAGAATATAGTTGGAGGCTGGATTCTTTGTTTTGTTTTGTTTTGTTTGTTTGTTTCCCATTCTGCCAATGTACACCTTTAGATTAGGGGTTTCAATACATCTACATTTACCTGCGGTGATCTACTCTTTTGTCATTAGTTTTCTACATGTCTTCAAGTATTTTTTGTTCCTCATTTCCTACATCAGTGCCTTTTGTTGGGTTTAGTTGGCTTTCATACTGACATGCTTTTAGTCTCATTCCCTTTCTTATAAATCCTATAGATAGTTTTTATGAGGTTACCATGGAGACCACAAATAACATACTAAAATTATACCAATCCAACTTAAACTGATACTAACTTAAATTCAATCCCATAAAAATACTACCTCTCTAAAGTTCCACTCCACCCGACTTAATGTTACTGATGACAAACCTTTTGTCTTTATACATTGTCTACCCTTGAACATGCAGTTACAGTTATTTCTATTCATTTGTCTTTTAAATCCTTTTTTGTTCCTCATTTTCTACATTATTACCTTTTCTTATGTTTAGTTGATTTTCATACTGACATGCTTTTACAGAAAAGTAAAGTTATAAACCAAAATTATGATAGTATTGTTTTCTGTATTTGTTGTGTGTTTTGTCTTTACTGGAGAACTTTATATTTTCATGACTTCAAATTACTGTCTAGTGGACTTTTATTTCAATTTGAAAGATGCATCAGCATTTCTTATAGGGCAAGTCTAGTAAGTAAAGGAGCTTCCAGCTTGTTTGGGAATATTTCAATTTATACCTAATTGTTAAGGATAATTTTATGAGGATTCTGATATATTTTTGATGCCTAGAATTTTATTCTTCTTTCTGCTCCAAAGATCTAGAATTAAATCAATTTAATGTTCTTTAAGTCTAACAATACACTATGTTAACTCTTTTGTATTATTTGGTATCTCTTGTTTTCACTCTCTTTCCTACAATATTATAATCAGGCAAAAATAAAGCCAAAACAAAGTAAATGCTAACATCCTTAGTGGCACTTGATGTGAATCCATTATTCTCACCTGTGGACTCAGTGAACATAATAAGGAACAATTATTATTCTTGCTTTTGGTTGTGATCACCAGTATGTCTGACTGTTGAGTGGCCATCATCTGGACTGACTAGTGCCTAGCACAACTGAGGAAATAAACTTTTCCACACATGTCTCATCTTCTAGTTGGACAGACCAGTCGCCTGGTACAAGTCCATTTCAAGCCTCTGCTTCCTTCAAGTCTCCTAAGGTACTATTTGTCAAAGAATGTCCTATTTTTGTTTCTTCATTGTGGGTTTGGGGCAAATCACCCCACTTAAATGAGAGAATACCTCAAAGTGACACAGTAAATGGCCCAGACTTGGGAAAGGGTGATGAATTGGAGCCATCATTGCGCTCTAACAAAGCTACCTATGCCCCTTTTGTGAGGAATATACTTATCTGTCCATTTATATTCTTATTTATTTTTAAAATATTTTTAGTTGTAGATGGATACAATATCTTTATTTTGTTTCTTTGATTTTTTTTATGTGGTGCTGGGGAACAAACCTAGCACCTCATGCATGCAACGCCATGCATGCTAGGCAAGCACTCTTACCACTAAGCCACGACCCCAGCCCTGTGTTCTTATTCTAGATGTGTTATTCTTATTTATTTATTTATTTTTACAAAAGCTGAAATTGATTATTTTTAATAGGCCAACTTTACAGTTACATGTCTATTTACATATCATATATTTTTCTCTAGTGTAACTTTATCATTGTCTTATGCTTTCTAGTTTCATTACTTCAATTTTCAAATTTTCTTTTATTTTTGTGTATATATATATATATATATATATATATATATATATATATATATATATATATATACTGTTATATGAGTAAATGTTTAATTTATATTCTAAATATTTTTATATTTAGAAATTTATGTGTTATGTTTTGCATAGCATAGCAGTTGACATTTGGGTTTTCAATATTTTTTAATACCCTATTTTTCTATTTCTACAGTTAAAAATTTTGAATTTTTACAAATTCCTCCTCTATTAAGAACTTTTTGCACCAAGCCCACTTCCTCTATACTCCTTTTAATATATGCTTCTGTCTTATTAGTTTAATTTGGACATCCAGAAATAACTTTTGTTATTGCTTTTCTGTTTTATCCAATTTTGTAACATTCAACCTAAATCAGTGTTTACCTTATTTGCACATTCACTTTCAATCTTTTTCATACTATGAAATTCTGTCGATCTTATCTCCAATAAATCTAACATTTTTAAGTAACAATGATGATTCAGAAAGTGTGCTGTATTATTCTTCGTAGAGTCCTCTAGAAAGACATAGACTTCTTAGGCCCCAAACTTTCCACTTAAAACTTTTGTCTGTTTGATGTATTCATTTAAAGGAAAACATGAAGTCATCATTACTTCATTCCTCTGTTTGTAACCTATATTTTCTGCCTTACTATTTTTAGGATATTTCTCTCTTTCATGGAACTCCAAACAAATTTCTAGGAAACCTCTTGGTGTGTCTGATTAACTGACTTTCTCTGCATTGTAATGAACCTTCTCAGTTTGCAACTCCTGGTATGCAATTCCCTTAATTTTTGTAGTTTCTACCCACCCCCTCCCCAATGCCCCAGCCCATGGAACAACAACATTTTAAGATTTGAATCATCTTTCTTTCTCTTGGATGTATGTTTCCCTTCATAATTTTAATTTTTTCTTGTTTTATTTCTTGCTATAAGAGAGTTCCATGTTTGTTATAACATTTATAATGTGAATTTTAATTCTGCAATTGCTTCTTTTTAACTTTCATAAACTAGAATATTTCATTATTCTGCTCTCCATGTGATGCTGTGTTTTTTTTTTCTTTTTTAACCTCAGTTAATTTTCTCTTAATGGCTTCCTGCTTTGTGTTTCTGAAATGATATTTTTCTTCGCATTCCAATGGGGATGCTATCTCTATAGAAATTATTTCTGCAATTATTTGTACATCTGGTAATAAATAATATATTTCTCTTCTGGTGGTTTTGGATGATAATTTCTTTCCTTTATTTTTTTTCACAGTAATCCTACTGAATAATTCCCCATTATTCATTCTAGGGCCATGTAACATCTACCTAGAGTTGGAGTGGGTCAGCAGTTTGGATTCATTGGTTGCATTTGGCCCTTGTCCAAGTTCTGCTGATAAGATAAGGTGGAGGTACAGAATTTCTTACACAACTTGAACAGTGTAGCAAGCATTCATAGGCACTATGATTCAGTCTATTCCTTCTCTTACTTCCTCATTCTCTAGTACTTAAAACATATAAAGAATCAAGGTTTTAACTTTCCAAGGATACCTTAGTTTTTTTGCCTGGGAATTGAATGTATAACTTGCTTCTCCTTCAATGTCTTTCTCCTTTTACTGTACCTCAGTGATTATGACAATATTGCAAATATATATTCACAATTAAGATTATTATAAAATATATATGTCCAGTATTAAAATAATATTTGTTAGTTCATTTCTTTTTGTTTTTTTTTCTGATAGATTCTTAGAAGTAGATTTGCTGAGATAAAATATACTAACACATTTGTGAATATTTCATATATGTTGACAAATTCTCTTCCAAATATTATAGAGTTAATGTTCATGAAGGAATATAAGCACACATTCTCATTAAAAGTTTATTTGGAAAAAAATCTTTGGGATTATGTTGTTATTATGAAAAGAGTTACAATTCTGAAAATCAATGAAAGAGAAAATAAAAAGCGGCTGTTGTTTTACTATGTGGCAATGAGCATTTTTAATCTTTCTTAGTTATTTTATTTTCTGCCTTGGTTTCTTCTGGGAATTATAAAGGGAGAGAAAAAGAAAGAGAAAGAGAGAGGGAGAGAGAGAGGGAGAGAGAACACATATAGTTTCATAATGACATTTAAAGTGATTTATAATTTTGTGCCAAGAATAAGTTTGTGGTGCACACATATGGAGATACACACATAAATATAAATTTTTCAAAGAGTGTGTCATTTTATATGTTCTCACTGTGTTTATCAGTCATTTGGTATTTACCCTTATCAATGGTATAGAAAGATTTTTCTATTTTTATTTGATAGAAAATGTTATCTTGTTTTTATTCATATTCATTAGAGAACTGGTCAAGTAAAATGTCTTTTTACCTAAAGCTTATTATTCATATATAAGTACTATTCTATAAAGCTATTTTTAAAGTTCATAATTCAAAATCAATTTATCTATCTTATTGGTGGTGGGCTCATCACTTCTTTATTAGCAATATTCATGACTTTAGTCACAAACATTGCTATAATTCCCTATTTTATACAGATAAACAACTCATAATTTTTAACCAATTGTATTTATTTATATTTTCTATTGTAACTTTTTTATTATTTCTAGTTTAGAAATTATATTTTTTTGCCTGATCAGTGCATTACTTTGAACAGTGCAGGTGATTAGTGAATTATATTTGATTGCTAAGAAAATTTTGAAATCCCCCAACCCTCATATTCAATTCTGTTCTTTATAACAGCATCAAGAATCCAATAATATCTAAGTTCTCAGCTTGATTGACTTTTTAAATTTTAATTTCAGAGAATAAAAGACCATGCATTGAATTCTCTCATCTAAGTGTAAAGGATTCCTGAAAAGATTTGTTTATTCCCAGATTAAAGATAGTTCTGATGATGTATACAAGGAACAAGCTGAACTGTGCTGAGCCACTTTTAGGGCTCAATAACTCACTCAATGTTAATTTCAACACACAAAAGAAAACAGTCTGGCTGATTCTGGGATACAGACCAATGGGCTCCACCCCATCATGGCTTTCAAATTTTGTAAGGAGTTTATTGCATAAAGAAGATATTAATGTAATTGTAGTAGACTGGAACCATGGTGCTACAACTTTTATTTACAACAGTGCAGTTAAAAACACCAGAAAAGTTGCTGAGACTTTGACTGAGTACATTCAATATCTTTTGGTAAGTCTGGAAATTTTATCATTAATCTTGCTATACAATATATAATGTGTTATGTAATACTACTTGTGATAATAAAAGTAATACTTTTTCCCATAAGCATTTAGAATTATAGCTTTGAAATTCTAATTTGTGCAGTCTTATTATCTTTGCATCAAAATATAATTGTATATCTAGATTTACCTTATTTTAAAATAATTCTCATAAACATTTATTATGATTAATTTAAAACATTGTAAGACTTTTTGACTCTAACTAAATTAACTTTAGAATAAAGTAGTGATCCTAAGTGGGCAGAGGGGATAAAGTATATAATCTTTTCATTCTTTGTATATTCTCCATAAAATATGTCTTAACATGTTTACATTAATCAAATATGAATTTGGTAAAAGACAGGGGAAAACAGTCTGAAAAGTAGATTAATTTTATCAAAGTCAAAGGAAATTCCATTCAGGTTTGCTCAAAGTGTGGATGGGCCAGGTAAATTTAGGCCAGTTTTGGGTAATCTATAGTTTGAATGAGTTTTCTTAACCATGTCAATCTTTATGGAGACTCATGTTTGTCCTGAGAGGTGGTGGTTATGGGTAATTGAAATCAGAGGCCACTAACTGGATTGTGCTACTTATATTTTAGGAAAAACAGACACAAGGAGGTGGAACTTCTAAAGCTGTTTTATATCTCACACAGAAAACCATGTGAATTTAATCAAGTTTAGGATGTTCATGTGAAATTTGAACAACTTAGGTTACATACATGCCTATAAATCTGTCTTTGAAATGGGAGTCAGAGTATTGCATTGCAAAGACATGGGAAATCCTAGAACCTTGGTCTATTGAGGGCAGAATTGGTCTATTGCTCATTATAGAAAAAATTTTAAAGTATACCCTTGGATGAATACCCTTCTCCACAAAACTGAAAATGATGGATACAATATTTAAGAGAGTTTCAGGAATCATCTATATTTAGTTAATGTTTCTATAATTCCTGTATTTCTAAATGCCTAAGCTTTCAAACTTTAGCTTAAAATGTATGAATTTAATTATTTTTTTTTACATAGACTAACCCTTTAATAATTTTACTAACTTTGTAAGACAGGTAATGCATGTGCATATTCTTTGGGGATAGTGAACATTCTGTTTCTTAGTGGAAAATTGAGCATAGTCTGTGGCCAATAGAGTAGAAGAAACAAACTGGTTGCATCAAAAACAGAGCAGCTGAAGCCAATAAATAGTTTAAAATAAAGTTACCATGCCTACCTTTTCGTGCCTTTGGTTTGTCTTGGTAAAATTTTCATTCATAAATAGTAAGATTATCTTGCTCTGCTACAAATCATATATGTATTTACTTTAATGTCATATATGTGTGTGTGTGTATACACACACACACACACACACACACACACACACACACTTTTTCCTATACAAAGAAAGCTTACTTTCTTTCCAACATTCATGCTTTATTACTAGTGTGTTTGTTGCATTTTGCATAAACAGTCAGTAACTATAGTACAAAATGTATGTGGAGTGTGGTCACCTAAAATAAAAGGTAAATATTTGTTTCAAAAATGCTAGCTTAATTTGTGTTAAATATTTATCTCTCATATACAACAACCAGATGTAACATTGATAGAGTCTCTTCCCAGTATTTAACATTCAATTAAAATGTTTCCTTTAATGTTTTATTGTCCATACAACAACATACCTTCCAAATTTAAAACATTGTATTTTTATTTCTTGTATTATATTTTATTTTTTGCATTGTTGACTTACATATAGCATACTGTTATGGTTTAGACTATTTCACAGCAACTATAATGAGGAGTGAGCATATTATTTATATTAAAGAAAAAATAAGTCTTCAAAGTGAGGCTATTTAGCTTCTCTAATAAAAAATAATCACTTCTTAATTTGAAAAATAATTATTAAGAAAATAATATTTGTGATAAAAGTACTAACTCTTCAATAAGAAAATAGCCTCTACTAGATAGTTAAAGAAAGACTCATGCAAATGCTCCTCAAATTATTACATGAAATAGAAAGTGATGAAACACTTTCAAATTCATTCCATGAAACCAGTGTTGCCCTCAAACTGAAACCAGATAAGGACACATCAAGGAAAGAAAACTATAGAACAATATTCCTGATCAACTTAGATACAAAGTCCCTAATAGGCTATTAGCAAATCATATTCAACACATATGGTAAGATGATTGCACATTGTAACCCAGATAGTTTTATCCCAGGAATGCAACAATGGTTTAAAATATGCAAATTAATAAATGTAATTCACCATATAAATAGAATGAAGGGAAAAAATCCTGTAGTCATCTCAAAAATGCAGAGAAAGCAAAAAAAATCACTATCCATTTATAACAAAAACACTGAAGAAAGTAGGGAGAGAAAAAATTATCTAAAAATCATAAAAATTGTATATGACAAACCCAAAGCAAAGCCATAGTGAATGGGGGAAAGATGAAAGTATTTCCTTTAATATCCAGAACAATACAATTATGTCTACTGTCACCTGTTCAATATAGTACTTGAAATTCTAGTCAGAGTGATTAGGCAAGAGAAGGAAATAAAAGGGATTAACATAGGAAAAGAAGAAATCAAATAACAATGTTTACAGCTGATGTGATTCTATACTTAAAAGATCCATAAATATCCACAGAAGATTACTTGAACTAATAAACAAATTTAGCAAAGGAGAAGTTTACACAATTAATATACAAAAATCAGTAGCTTTCCTATAAACAAATAATGAATCTTCTAAGAAAGTAGTAAAAAAAATCCCTTTCACAATACACTCAAAGAAAAAGTACCTGATCAAATAGGTGAAAGACCTCCATAATGAAAGCTGTAGAACACTAAAGAAAGAAATTGAAGAAGACACAAGAAAATGAAAAGACTTCCAAGACCTCCATGTTCATGGATAGGCAGAGTTAGTATTTTTTTACAGGGCCAGTCTACTTAAAGCAATGTACAAATTCAATGTACAGAGTCAATGTTCAAAATACAAATGGCATTCTTTACAGAACTAAAAAAAAGTCATAAAATTAATTTGGAAGAATAAATGACTCAGAATAGCCAAAGCAATTCTAAGCCAAAAAGTTGTGCTGGAGGCATCATGATATCTGACTTCAAATAATACAACAGAGCTGTATTAACAAAAACTGCATCATACTGACATAAAGTCAGACATATAGACCAATGGTACAGAACAGAACACAGAGAAATCCACAGATAGGGTCTGATCCTTAAAAAAGGTACTAGAAACATACACTGGAGAAAAGAGACTTTTTAACAAAATGATGCTGGGAAAACTGGTTACCTGTGTGTAAAATATTGAGACTACATTCTTGTATCTTAGCCTTCACAAAAATAAACTCAAAACAGATCAAAGCCTTAGGAATGAGATCAGAAATAAAGCAAACTCTAGAAAAAAATAGATGGTAAATATTCCAACTTACATACATAGGTCACACTTTTTCATTAGGAGGCCCGAAAGCACAGGAAATAATGCCATTTTTCAGGAAAATGGATTGAACTTAGAATATTATGTTAAACAAAATAAAACAAACTCAGAAAGTCAAGGTCTCATGTTCTCTCTAATATGTGGAAGCTAGAGAGGGAAAATATAAAGTTGTGTAGAGGAATCTTAGGAAAATCAGAGATCAGTAGAGGAAAGGGACCAGGGTCAGAAAGAAGGTGAGGGAAAGGAGAAATACTGGGGAATGATTTTAGCCAAATTATATTATTTTATCATGTTAATGTGTGAATATGTAACAACAAAACCCACTATTGTGTAGAATTATGATGCACCAATAGAGAAAGAAAAAGAAATAGCCAATGATCTGTGAGAAACTCAGCAAATCAATATAGGTATATTTTATAATATCAAACTGTAGAACTGTAGAATAACTGAAGATAGAACAAATAAATATTAGTCCCATTGAACATGCACTAGAACTATTTAAATTTTATGATTAAATTCTCAATTTCAATTTTCTTTAAGAATATTTGGGAAGTAAATCACTTTTTTTTGAGATTACCTAGGCATATCTTCCCCATATTATGAATGTTAAACTGATTCTAAATTTACTAGTTTAAAATAAAGGCTTATGTAAATTATAAGAAGCAAAATGGTAAGTTTCCAAGTAACTTATGAATTTAGATTATGTTTCCAGCCATTAATTGATGCTTCCACTGTAGGAGAAGGGGAGGGATAAGAGGGAGAAAGGGAATGCTATCTAGTTTGACTGAACATGACTGAAATTCACAAAGATAATTGACAACTTTCCCTTTGTAGTGCCCAGCCTGGGTGGTAAATCAGTTACTTTAAATCATCCCACATGGTGAAGTTTATCCATTTATAACGTATTAAAATCTGGGAAATCTGAAGCTACAGAATATTAACAGCAGGTCAACAGAGAATCACATCTGAAATTCAAAATAAACAATAAAAAAAAACTAGTCAATCTTAGGCTCGTTAAGTGCATTTTTATTGATTGTATTTTCTTTCTTCAGCGTGAATCCAAAGGACAAAAACTGGCCCTGTGGCTTTTACTCTTTCATTATCCCAAACAAGAAAGGAAAGATGGTGTGGAGAACAGAAACATAAAATAGCTGTTTCTGCAAAAATGATCATCTTCCTCATAGCTTCATAATTTACTCCCAGTCCATAAGGCCCTCAGTTCCTGTAATTGCAATGATGGATGACTCTGCTTCAGCTACATCGGGCAAAGATGCTGCAGGATGTACAATAGAACAAACGAACCAGCAGGACGAAATGGCAAGCGGGCGTGCCAAGGGAATTCTCCTCAGTGGAAGAGTAGATAGTCAGTCCCCAGAATTATGTAAAATGTGGCTTGTAAATATTGCTCCCATTGTGGACACACGCATGTGTAACTTGACAGAAAGGGGCAACACTGGCATAGGATAATGCAAAATATTTTCCACTTCAGTGCCCATATTTTTCACATGACCAGATTTTGCATTAAACAGAGCTCTAACTCAATGCCCAGTGAATTGTTGAGGATGTAAATATATGTATTTAAACACAGAGGGAAACCATTTATAGTTTCATCAATGAAATTTGGTTTACTCTGAAGCTTGTAATTCAGTACTAAGGTAATGCTAAATTGTTGGTAATACTTGATTAAAATCATATTTAAAGATTACCCTGAATCTCTCTATAAGTCAATATTAAATTTGGACTGACTCAATTAGCAAGTGCAACAATACCCTGTATATTTGATCTCTTCTGCTCATTCTGCCATCCATTAACAAAAGGAGCCTTGGATTACAAGGCAGACATACTTATTCCTACACCTGTCTTGTGCAAATTGTATAGGGAAGAAAAATTCTAAATAACCATACTTTACACTGTCTCATGTAATCTAATAGATATAGACCCTATACTGAAGACTAAACGCTTATAATCCTAACAGGACCTTAGTAATTTAGACCTTGAATCAGCAGTGAATTAGAGTGCTCATTTGCAATTACTTTGAGTTACTATTATCTGGCCAGATCCACTCCTTGGCCAGTTCTTAGGAACAATTTACAGATCCATTTTGCCAGATATGTCTTTATCTTCTTTCTCAAATAAAAACTTCTGTTTCACAGGGGTCCTATTTTTTGGGTGTGTATAGTTTATCTGTTTTGAATTTTTTTAATTTTATTTTTAGTTTTTTTGTAGGAAAGAAATGTGCTATTTCCCTATCATATCAACAGAGTAGAGTTGAAAAATAAAGTAAATAGAGTAGAAAAATAAAGTGAAAACTCTCAAGTAAAAATAAATAGAGTAGAAAAATAAAGTAAAAAAATCTTAAGAAGTACCCTAATATTACCCACCCTTATAGAGTTCTGTCAGATTTAATTCATATAGACAAGAAATAGACTGTTGCCTGTGTGTACGTGTTTGGGATGGGGAGGGGGGAACCATAATCTTAAGATTGGCTCTCCGGACAGATGCAGTGACCTGTATTCATTCATTCAGTAAAAAATGAATGAAACCAAGATGTGAGTTCCATCTTTTTCATATTGAAGCAGTTTCATTCAATGTTTTTGACTATTTTTATCTTTTGTGGGTTTTTAATTTTTTGGCTCAGGAAAGGAAAGGAGAAACTAAAAAAGGGATGATTATCATGAAATAATATTTTGTGCAGTTTTTATTTTTCAGGAAAGTGATTGGAAATTATACTTCGGCTTGGAAATGAAGATAGGACTTTACTGTAGTTTCTCTGTACACACGATATGCATTAATTTTGCATCACTCATTGCACTTTATGCAATGTTCTTATTTCATAAGGGGTTCTATGGAAAAAGAATTTGGAGAAACAGTGAAACAAAGTTAATTGGATAGTTTTACTATATAACTTACCAGAATGTTTCATATGGGCATACGAAGTGTGCACATCATGAAGAGATATTTCATAAGTTTCACTCAGGTATATTTAAGTTGGAAATTTTTGTTTTCACTTTTACAGCCTATTCATATCCTGAGAAACATGCCTTGTGCAAACTATATTTTGAAAAAGTCTACCTAAATGTTGCATGAATAAGCAAGAATCGTTGATCTTAAATTTTATTTATCATTGCCAGTATTTTGATAAAGTGGATTGCTATAATACATGCAAATTTCTCTTTGTGCATTCTACTTTCTTTATCTTCTGCTGCTTTGTAGAGTTAGAATATTATGTGAGTTATCTCTTGCTTTATTGAAAAAACTTCCAAATAGGTTGATGACCATTTTTGACATGCTGAAGCATTGGCTGTGCTTTGGAAACTAGAACACTATATTGTTTTTTAACCACTATGTAAGTGGTTAGAAAACATCCCATACCCATGCAAAATCACATGTAATCTGGTGCTCTTATTTATACTGGTTGTTTTTAAAATATACTTTTTTCATTTGACATTCAGGAACTCAAGTTCAGTGAAGGAAGATGGCATATTACAATGGAAATAGCATTAGACTGAGGTTTAAGGAATGAGAGTTTAATTAATATTGGCAGTACAACTCCTGGCAGTTCATTTTATGGGCCTCAGTTTCTTATATAAAAGATGACGACTGTATGATTTATATATTCTGAGTGTAAGATGTGAAATCAAAACTTAATAAGGATTAAGAATAATTATTTCTTTATACATATATGAGCCATTCTTATTGCAAATAAAAATCATGAAACAAAAAATTAGCATTTCTATATTTTCTCAACATTTATCTAAAACATAAATATTAACATTTGAAATAGACTAGATGTTTATTAAGTGAGACTTCATATAATAAGGAAACATTTCTTCCCTACCTTCAGACTCAAATTATTTCTGGTTAAAATATTATTTTTAAATACAAATTGGGCAAGGAGACCAGAGAATCTTGTTTTAGTGTGTGTTCATCTATAGAAATTTTTCTCTATCAAAATAGTCTTTAGATTAATAGATTCAGAATTCAGTTGCATATCTTTCAACACATCAATCTAGGAGCACAATGCTTTTTAGTGTGTTTTTGTTTAAAGAAGAATGTGTACCTACTTGTTAGAAATCTTGGCACCTTCCCTCCTCTGTATGTAGAAGATATAATAGCTTGACATTAAAAGAACTTAGCTTCGACAAAATATACCCATTAATTGTCACAGCTAAATTCTTCTTGGCAAAGAAAAAAGGGTACAAAAAAGAAAAGTGCGAGTTCATGAGAAGAACACAAATTAAGCCTTTTAAAATTCCTTTGGTTTAAATGCCTATGTTTTATCCATTGTTCAGTAAAAGACATTCATTACGTTTTTTTTTCTTATGATTCATTGCTAGCATTTTTATTTTAAAGATGTGTCAATTGTACCCTTTTAACATAAATGCAAAGTGCTTTATACCATTAAAATATTTTAAGGAAAAACATGATCTTGAATTTTTTAAAGACATACTTCAAAATTTGTGCTTAAAAATATACTGTGGCAGAAAAGATTAAAATGTTTGCAATTCATCTGTCTTGTGAGAGGTTTAGAGCAAATCTAAACATAAAAATGTTTCATCTTGAAATGGGCAGAAAAAACTTTACTTTTTTTGTAAACATAAATATCTTTTATTTTGAAAAAGAAGGAATCGTTTTACTTTCTTTGTTGGGCCACTCTATGTGGGTCTGTTTAGTTTCTTGTTTATCATTTCACTTTGACATTATGGTGGCACAATTACCCGGATTAGAGGCTACTGTAAGCTTGTTGAGGATGATAGGTATTCAGTTATGGCTTTAGGGCAAGCAGATGGACTCCCCAGAGCCCAGAGACACTGAGTCTTGTTCTACCTGCAGGCTCCAAAGTAGGTGTGCACTGCTGATGGGGTTGCTCCAAGTGGAAAGTACACAGGTGATGCTAATTAAGGAAGCTCAGGGACTAGGAAGGAGCTCTCAGTTTATTGCTGATGGTGGAGTGCCAAAGGTTAGTGAAAAGCAGTATTGTCTGCTGGCCCAGGGAAGATAAGAACACAAAGGGCACAGGAAAGGATTTGAATACAGGCACTTATCAGTGTGCCTTTTAAACTACATAATGCTGCAAATAATGGAGTGCTTTTAGCAGTAAAACTGGGAGTCCTTTTATGAATGTACTAATTTATTAACATCAATTTGTGTTACCATTTAAGTAGTTAGTTTCATTTTTTCCTGACTTGAAGAGAAAACATCAAGAAAACCTTACACCAACCTCAAATAAGCTATGATTAAATTAAAAATCAGCTATATCACACACTTATAGTTTCATATGGCATAATTTTATACCCACCTTGGCAACAATTCTTTCAATTCAATTGGCTATGTGTTAAATATATTTTCCTGTTATTTGGAAAATATGTTTTAGAGACATGAATACTACATTCCACAGAACAATGTAATTGCTTTTTTTATGTCATGATCAAATGGCTAATTTTAATAATTATAAACCTGAATTCATGATAAACTTGTAGATAATTGTGAACTTTACATATGCTACTTTGTATTAACTGTATTAGATTTGCTTTAAATTAATATCAAACTATAAATTATCAAAAGAACAATGTTTAAAATTAGAAGCATATCACTTGAATATTCCAGACTTCAGCATGGTTTTCCATAAAGTAACTTATTGAAGGTAAACAGGTCATAGATCACCTCAAGTGTAGGCATTCTATAATTGGTCATTATGAAATTTAATTAGTGTCAGGTTTGTTTTTGTTATCTTTTGTTACTCAACTATCTATCCCAATATTTAATGGCTTAAATCCAGAACAGTTTTATTTGCCTAAGATTTTATAGGTCAGGAAATAAGGGGTAGGTGTGCTTGACTGGGTATTTCCTCTGTTCCTTGTGGTATTTTCTGGGATTGAGCATTTGGCTGTATTCATCTGGGTTATCAGCTAGTGATCAGGGTCAGTTGGAGTGCACAGCTAGCTGATGAATGGAATCCATTCACATATGTGGTGTCTCAGCTTGAATGGCTGGAACACCAGGGGGATGGCTGGCTGGACCTCTACCCATCTCCATGTTCTTTATCCAGTAGGATAGGTGAGGACTCAGAGAAGTTAAAAGCTGAATATAAGACCTGTGTCTAGAATTACAAGGTGGGCCTGGGGATGTGGCTCAAGCAGTAGCACGCTCGCCTGCCATGCGTGCGGCCCGGGTTCAATCCTCAGCACCACATACAAACAGAGATGTTGTGTTCACCAAATACTAAAAAATAAATATTAAAATTCTCTCTCTCTCTCTCTCCCTCTCTCACTCTCTCTTTAAAAAAAAGAAAAAGAATTACAAGGTGTCATTCCCATCACATTCTATCGGCCAAAGACAGTAAGCCTAGATTCAAATGGAGGGAAAAATAGATTTCAAAGCAGTATGAGATAATGGAATGGCAGATATTATTATATCTTCTTCCCAAATGCATCTGAATCATTTTAATGTCTTTCACGTTGCAACCAGAATTTGCCCCCTATTTATGGAACTATCTACCTAAATAAAACAGAGGTGACTCTAAAATACAAATATTTATTTGGAAATGGCAGAGTATTGCAAGGGGACTATGCCTGTTGTAGGAAATAATGGGCCTATTCAAAGACACTGATGCCAGGGGAAGTTTTTAAAGACAAAAATGAAGAGGATTACCTCATATATTTCAAAACAATAATCCTTAGTCACAAGGGTTAATAACAAGTGTGGCACCAATCCAAGTTTGAACAGACGGTTGCTGGGCAGATGACCTTGTGGAAGTACTTTTTGCATGAGTTTTTTGGTGGCCTCTGTGCAAGTTAATGGTTCTAGCAGAGCCTTTTGTGATAGTTCTTATCAGGCAACAATTCATAACCCTTCCTTCATAAACTCCTGGCTGTGTTTGCTTTTTTAGAATTCACCTACAAGCTAAAAATGATTCGTTCTCATGAGGAATGGGGTTCAGGTTGAACTCTGCCCCAACATCCTTCCCTAAGCAACACCCAAACCTACCTGGACACCAAAGGCAGGAAAAGTCAAACATCCCACACCCTATTTTTAAGGTCTCATTAGACTGTAAACACAAGCTCTACCTTTGGTCTTTTATGAACTAATCACTTTTAAAGAGATTCAAAGCCAGGGTCAGGAAAGGGATAGTAGAAAGACTAAAAATCATCTTGAGCCTCAGAAAAGATAGAAAAAGAACACAAAAACTTTGTTGTTGTGTTGATGTCTCAACTAAACATACATTTGTAATTGTATTCAAAAAAGGAAGTTAAATGGTAATCTATTTTAATAGATGCAAATATTTAACAGCAAATACTTAACCCTCCTACAATTAAGATTCATTAACTTTAAGCCTAACATTCAAAGTGGAAACATTCTTAAACCCCACATATGATCCCTAATAGTCATATTTAAAGTCAAAGACTAAACTTAAACCTGAACTGAAATTAGCTTGGAAATTGCTTAGCTCACCCCACTACTATTAAATGTTTAACAAGGCAAACTGCTAGTCCATTCAAAATATTAATAGATTCTGATTGCTATGGTTTCATTGTTTGTGCCCCTCCCAAAACTCATGTGTTAAAATTTAATCACCAAAGTGATAGTATTAAGGGGTAGGGCCCTTTGGGAAGTGATTAAACACAAGGGCAGAGTACTTATAATAGGATTAGAAATCTTATAAAAGGGTTGGAAGAACTAGCCCAGACCCTTTTACCCTTCCACCCAAGTAGAACACAGCATTCAAAACACCATCTTGGAAACAGAGACCTAACCCTCACCAAAAATCAAAACCTACCAAGAACTGTGAAAAATAAAGTTCTATTATTTTCAAGTTACCCAGTCTCCAGGATTTTGTTTTAGCAGCATAAACACATTAAGACAGTGACCAGGCTTCAAGGATAGATGCCCGTTTGAAAGAATAAAGGATGTATTGAGACACAAACATTTAAGATGATGCACATCCACTTAAGATGGTAAATTAACAGGTCTTTTCTAAACCTTGATAACTTCAATTTTCTGCCACACATTGTTTTTCCTTACTGGGATCTTAAGTATGGAAGAAAACTGAACCAAAACTACTTATTAAATAATAACTTCTGGGGCTGGGGATGTGGCTCAAGTGGTAGCGCACTCGCCTGGCATGCGAGCAGCCCGGGTTGGATTCTCAGCACCATTTACAAACAAAAATGTTGTGTCCGCCGATAACTAAAAAATAAATATTTTAAAAAAAGAAAGAAAGACAAGGTCTTGGCTGCTCTTTAAAAAAATAAATAAATAAATAAATAAATAAATAAATAAATAAATAATAACTTCCTTGAGAGAAAAGCTGTGGTGTTACAGCTATTTGGTCACAATCTGACTATTTGGTCACAATCTGACTTGGTGTTAGCATTCCAAAATAAATAATGTGTGCCTGTATTGGTAACAGTAGGGAAGAAGAATCTAAAGTTTCTTCTGGTCCCATCCAGTGATTTACATATCATAACTATGAGTGACCGAAAAGAAATATTAGTTTTCTGTTAACTTGTCATGATTAGCCCACATCATGATTATCAGTCCATTTGGGTAGAAGGTGATTTGTTCTAGGGATTCAGTTAGCTTTTTTAGAATCCTTCTTCGTGAATTTTAAAAAAGATATTTTCATTATAGGCCTGTTAAGACTTTCAAGGAGGGGCTGGGGATGTGGCTCAAGCGGTAGCACGCTCGACTGGCATGCTTGTGGCCCAGGTTTGATCCTCAGCACCACATACAAACAAAGATGTTGTGTCTGCCAAAAGCTAATAAATAAATATTAAAATTCTCTAAAAAAAAAAAAAGACTTTCAAGGATATGCCAAAATCTGTATGAATCATTTCAGTAGGTGATTTTGGGAGACTTCTGATGAGTAAATTTGGGAATGGTAAGGTATCTATGTGGTCTAGTTAGCTCCCTTACTCTACTGTTTATGAACAACATGATACTTGGCTAGTTCCTATAAAGTGACCTGACAGGAAACTATTTCTTTGAGGTTTGATGAAAAAAGATCTCTGAGAGCCATTTTATATTTTCTTCTGGTTTTGAGAACCTGTAATTGCCAAGTTTATATATACATATGCATATATATGTACTTTTTATTGTTCTGAAGATTGAACCCAGGGCCTAACTGGCTACAAACCCAGCCCAATTACCAATTTTTGTTAAAAGTGGTGAAAAGGGAATTTAAACAACTCAATTTAAAATTAAAACCCCAGGCCCCAAAATTAATCCAATTAATAAATGAGTTAAGCAGATACTTCTCAAAAGAATTAAACCAGATACTTCTCAAAAGAAGCATACAAATGACCAACAAATATATGGAAAAAAATGCTTAGCATCTTTAGCAATTAGGGAAATGCAAATCAAAACACAACAATACAGCTGTGATTTGGGAGGTTGAAGTAGGAGGATCAAGTGCAAGGCCACCTCAGCAATTTAGTGAAGCTCTAAGCAACTTAGAGAGATCCTGTCTCAAAAAAACAAAAAGGATTGGTGAGGTAGCTCAGTCTTGGAGCCCACCTGGGTTTAATTACCCCCCCACACACACACCCAAAAAAAAAGGAAAGAAAATACAAGTAATAATACAAGCTGGAGAGGATGGGAGGAAAAAGTAACACTTTTAAACTTTTGGTGGGATTGTAAATTAGCACAACCACTATGGAAATCAGCATGGAGAAACCATCATATGACCCTGCTAGACCACTCCTATTTATCTTAAAGAATTAAAGTTCGAAAACTGTACTGATACACGCATGCTCATGTTTATAGAAGCACCATTCACAATAACCAAACTATGGAACCGTAGCCTAGGTGTCTCTCAGTGGATGAATAGATACAGAAAATGTGGTGTAAACATAATGGGAGTTTTATTCAGGTTTTTTTCAGTGATAAAGCGGAATGAAATTGTGTCATTTTTGGGAAAATGGATGGAACTTGAGAACACTATATTAAGCAAAGTAAGCCAAAC
The DNA here is from genome assembly GCF_048772815.1 of Callospermophilus lateralis. NCBI lineage: Eukaryota > Metazoa > Chordata > Mammalia > Rodentia > Sciuridae > Callospermophilus > Callospermophilus lateralis. The sequence goes on along the minus strand of NW_027514514.1, from coordinate 360,641 downwards.
TCAGAAGGTTAGAGGGTCAGTATGTTTTCACTCATGTGGAAGCTAGAGAGGAGAAAGGAAAAGAAAGGTTGGGGGAAGGGGTCTCATGAAAATGGAAGGGAGATCAGTAGAGTAAAATAAAGGGACCAGTGAGAGGGAGGAGAAGGTTAAGAGGAGATCCTGGGGAATGATATATGAACATATGTGTTAGCAATGAATCCTACCATTATGTACCATTCCTTTTCTTTTTTTGTACTGGGGATTGAACTCAGGGGCACTCAACCACTGTGTCCATTCCCACAAGTATTTTTGTATTTTATTTAGAGACAGGGTCTGTCTCACTGATTAATTAGTGCCTTGCTGTCGCTGAGGCTGGCTTTGAACTCGCAATTGTCCTTTCTCAGCTCCCAAGCAGCTGGGATTATAGCTGTGTGCCACTGTGCCTGGCCTACCTTTCCATTCTTGTGGTTGTACATGATTTGGAGTTACATTGGTCGTGTATACATATATGAAAACAGGAAAGTGTTAAATAATATAGTTCTTGTAGTTTTTATTTTGAAAGTTAAAACTATATTTTAAAGTTTTAAAAATGAAGGAAATTAAATCTCAGCAGGGAATTTATTTAGAACCGCTTGTAATCTATGATTTCTTATTACTTTATGGACTGAAAATATTGTTTTTCTGTAAGAAAAATGGTTTATTATTGGGCTGGGGTTGCTGGCTTGCCTAGCATGTTCGAGGCTCTGGGTTCAATCCTCAGCACCACATAAAAATAAACAAAATTAAAGTATTGTGTACAACTATTAAAAAAATTAAAAAATGACACTTTTTGTTTTTGGGTGTACAGGGAATTGAACCCAAGGGCACTTCACCAATGATATACCCCCCCAACCATTATTATTTTTTGAGATTGAATTCTTGCTAAATTGCTTATGGCCTCACTGAGTTGCTGAGGCTGTCCTTGAACTTGTGATCCTCCTGTCTCAGCCTCCCCAGTTGCTGTAATTACAGGCATATTGCGTCACCATGCCTGGCTAAAATTTTTTAAAAATCTTTTTTCTGTATTGCCATGAATGAATCCCACAGCTTCATTCATGCTAGGGAAGCCCACTACCGCTGAGCAGCATTCCCAGCCTTTAATCACTTTATTGATTAGGTTACATGATATTTTCCTTTTAGATTAAGTGTTGAGTTAGAAAATTTCAAAATGTTTGTAAATGGAGATCTTATTATTTGACTTCTTAGTTTGAAAATCATTTCCCCTAATTTTTACTTATTAGAGCCTTTTTATAATGGTTTCTTATCTTTCTTTCTTAATGGCTTTCCCATCCTTATTTAAAACACATGACCCAATGAGGCCAGACTTTGCCAAGGCTCTCTTGGTTTCCCCATGATAGTGAGCATTCAAATAATGTGCAGTTCTTGTGTTGTGGTTTTTTTAACACTGGGGATTGAACTCTGGCACTCATCCACTGAGCTACATCCCCAGCCCTAGTTTGTATCTTATTTAGAGACAGAGTCTCACTAAGTTGCTTAGGACCTCTAGTTGATGAGGCTGGCTTTGTGGTCCTCCTGCCTTAGCCTCCTGAGCCTCTGGGATTACAGGCACAAGCCACCACACCATGCAGTTCTTTTTTTTTTTTTTTTTTATTGGAGTACACCTTTGTTACTGAAAATGAAAGTCCCAAAAGGAATGGCATTTATCTTTTTTCCTCTAATTTGCAACTGAAATAGGAGGCAAACATTTCAGTAGATATTTTAAAATGAAAAAAAAAATGATTTTTGCAATCTTTAATTATAAATTTTAATTGATGTGTCATTATAAAATATAATTGAAGGGACTCTTGATGCGTCACTTTTAGTATTCATTTTATTTGAGGCTACAGGCTAAAATAAGCATAAATTACTTATAGAAATATAAAGATATACTTTAATTTTTATAAGTTTTTCAGGCTTATCAGGACATGAAATTTCTATATCATGTGTTTATGTTTAGGGATTAGAAGGCTTATTATCTATCTGATCAGTCAGGGAATAATTTATATCACCTTCAAATCCTTTTGGATGGTATGATAAAACTAAATATTTGATCACTTGTTCGTATATGTGATACAGGGATAGAACCCAGGGACGTTCAACCATTGAGCCACCTCCCCAGCCCTATTTTGTATTTATTTAGAGACAAGGTCTCACTGAGTTGCTGAGTCTGTCCTCAAACTTGCCATCCTTCTGCCTCAGCCTACTGAGCTTTTGGGATTATAGGTGTGTGCCACTGCACCTGGCAGACTTTCATCTTTAAAAAGATGGACACAGCACCTTTATTTTGTTTATTTAGTTTTAAGTGGTGCCTGAGATTCATCCCAGGGTCTCACACATGCTAGGCAAGCGCTCTACCACTAAGCTAGAACCCCAGCCCCTAGACTTTCATCTTTTTTGACTAGTATGGAGTATTTTTAACTTTCATCTTTAAAAAGATGGACACAACACCTTTATTTTATTTAGTTTTAAGTGGTGCCTGGGATTCATCCCAGGGTCTCACACATGCTAGGCAAGCACTCTACCACTAAGCTAGAATTCCAGCCACTAGACTTTTATATTTTTGACTAGTAATGGAGTATTTTTATTTTTTTATTATTTTAAAAAGAGAGAGAGAATTTTTAATATTTATTTTTTTAGTTTTTGGCGGACACAACATCTTTATATGTGGTGCTGAAGATCAAACCCAGGCCGCACGCATGCCAGGCGACCGTGCTACCGCTTGAACCACATCCCCAGCCCTAGTATGGAGTATTTTTAACTTGAATATAACTACCATTTAAATATTAGCCATAGTCTTTATTTATTTATTTATTTGGTACCGGGGATTGAACTCAGGGGCACTTGGCCACTTAATCATATTCCCAGCCCTATTTTGTATTCTATTTAGAGGCAGAGTCTCAACTGTTGCTTAGCGCCTCACTGTTGCTGGGGCTGTCTTTGAACTTGTGATCCTCCTGTCTCAGCCTCCTGAGCTGCTGGGATGTCATAGTCTTTATTGAGAAGGCAGTGTGACTGAAATGGCATTAAACATTGTATTCTTAAACAACTAACCCTCACGTGTTAGAACTTGCAGGTGGGCATTTCAACTGAAGTCTTTTATATCACTAAAACAAAACTAAACTTCTATTTTTTGTTACCCCCCACCCCCATCCCTGGTACCACTGGGGATTGAATGCCAGTGTGCTCTACCACTGAGCTTCATCCCCAGTTTCTTGACAGTCTCATTAAATTGCCCTGTTGTTATCCTGGAACTTAATCCTCCTGCCTCAGCCTCCTGAGTTGCTCTGTCATGCCTGGCTTGTTTTATTTTTAAACAAAAAACTATAGTGATAAATTCCTGCAGTATAGGTTCGAAAGGTGAAAAAGCCTTTCTTCCTTCTTCCTGTTATGGTAGTCTTTAAAGTACATAAAACTGTGAACACAATTTTTCATGTTTTGTTTTTGTTTACTCATTGAATCTTAGCTATTTTCAATGTTGAATGTCTAGATATTTTATTTATTACCGCTGATTAGTTTTATTATTTACAGATGTACCAACATTTGTTTAACTTACTCCTCACTGATACATATTAGGGCTTTGTTGTCATTTATTTTTGTTTTGTTTACTGAGGACTGAAAGTAGGGGCTGTCTACTGCTGAGCTATGTCCCCAGTGCTTTCTGTTTATTTTGCTCAAGCTGGCTTTGAACTAGTTATTCCTCTAACTCACCCTCCCAATTAGCTGGGATCACAGCTGTGTGTACCACCAAGACCATCTTAGTGTATTTGGGTGTGTTTTTTTTTAAATAATTTTTAATTTATATGTTTATTTTTAGTTGTTGATGGACCTTTATTTTACTCATTTATATGTGGTACTGCAAATTGAACCCAGTACCTCACACATGCTAGTTAAGTATGCTACCACTGAGTTACAATCCCGGCCCACATATTTGGTTTTAAGTTGAAACAATTCTACAGTGAATTTCCTGTGTCTACATCTTGTTATTGTGAATACTAATGCATATTTGTAAATTGCTGTCAGGGAATTTCTGGGTCAGAGGGCATATGCCTTAATAAGCTTCCTAAATATCTTACCATTAAGAGTGCACAGTTTGTCACAAATTTCTAATATCGATGGTATGTGTATTTTTAGTCTTTGCTAAGTAAGATAGGTAGAAACAATATAAGCTTTGATTATTTCTTATTTGGAATTAATTTGGACACTAATCTTGGGATGATTGGTCATTTTCCATTTCTTTTTAAAAATTTGGTTCGGGGGATTAAACCTAGGGCCTTGTGCATGCTAAGCATGCTCTCTCACTACTGAGCTACACCCTAGTTTTCCCCCCAATTTTTTCTTATTGATCAGAGATTCTTTATAAATCTGGCACTTGCAAATGCTGTATGTTATTCATTGTTATTTTAATATCCTAATATTTCTTCCTAACATAATACTGCAGTTAATTTCACACATGAAATTTGTTCACTCTGGTTGAATTATTCTCTTAGGATAAATTTCTGTGTATGAAATTCGGTTAAAGGATATGAACTTCCTTGAATTATATCTTTTCAATATTTTATTTTTCTATTTCAAAGCCTCTTTTTCTTTTTTTCCCTGATCTCCTTGATCTACTTTATTGATTTCCCTGTTCCTATAGTTATGATTATGATTGTTTTGGTTGAATACATTTACATTGTTGTGCAACTATCACTGCTATCCATCTCTGGACTTTTTCATTATTATTCCAAATGAAATTCATTAAAAAGCATTTCTAAAATATTTTAGCTCTTACCTTATTGTAGATTTTTGTTTGTATTTAGCTCCACATAGGTAAATTTATATGTTTTTCTTCTTGCTTGATTCTTTCCTCATGATCTCAGTTCTCCCAGTATAGAAGGATTCTCTAGAGATCAGGTATCTATATGAATAGACATATTAAGGATAGTGAAAATTGGTTTTGGATGTCAGTTTCTCCTTCCCCCTATTGAAGAACTTATCTTCAACTTTTTAATAAAAGCTAATGTGACTAGAAGTTTAAATATATAAAAATATATACTTTGGTGTTGATATAGCTGTTTTGTAGTAAGATACTTCTGTAGTAAATAAGAAGTTAGAGTCTCTTTACCTAAACCTGTTTTTTCAACACAGGCTGGGGCTTAGTGATGTTGCTGGGCTCAGCAGGGAAGGGGGGGAGTATATGTGATATATCATTCATTCGTGTATATATTCTGCTACTAAATGTCAAATAATTATAAATTCTTCTAATAAGAGCTTTTGCTCTCTCCTAGGATTGGCAGCCACCTTTTGCATGTGATGTTGATAAACTTCATTTTTTACTCCATGGATCCAGAGGCTGAATGAATTGGAGGTAATGTCTTTACTGTTGTTCCTGTTTCCTGTATTCCTGAGGGGTCCACTTTGAAGAGGCTTTGTCACCAATCTGGTAGGGAAAGAAATTATGTCCAATAGTTGATGATCATGGTAAAACAATTTGCAGTAAGGCCATTGAAACAGACAAATTTTATTAAAAGCAATGATACTTGTCAGACACTTTTTGGTCTGTTAGTAAATCCTATATTAAGGCGATAATCATTAGAATTTAGGTTTTGAAAAGAATTACACAGTAGAACAGAGTCTATAGTCCTAATTTCTTCAAAATGCATAACTTTGTCACTTAGATTTAATAACACTTTAGTTTCCTAAGGAAGAGTGAGGAACACAGAACATTCTCTAGAGAACAGATGTTTTTTCAGTTTCTAGCCACCAAGAGCAGGGTAGATAAGACTTGTGTTTTTTGTTAGTTTTAAAATCTGATTTTAATATTGAACTAAACATCCTTAACTGAAACAGAGCACATATCCAACAGATTTTATAGACATTGATAATAGGATTAAAATGTGTATATTGTAAATAATTTCAGTGTATTTTCAAATTCAAATTAAACCTGAAAACAGAAGATAATTACTAACTTAAAATCTTGGTATGATTGAGAATATCTGAATATTGATCCAAATTTTGGTTTGGCTTCAAGTTAAATCTCCCCAAACTGTCCAGCTTATATTTGGCAAGGAGAGTAAAAATAAAAATGACTGTATAGTAATAATATGTTTAAAAAGTTTCCTTTTTTATCTTTAAATTATAGGCACTTTTAAAAATTGATATGGGGGCTGGGGTTGTGGCTCAATGGTAGAGCATTTGCCTGGCATGTGAGAGGTACTAGGTTTGATTGTCAGCACCACGTATAAATAAATGAATAAAAATAAAGATCTTCTAACAACCAAAAATATATATATTTTTTAAAAACTGATATAGACCACATCTGGTGTTGCATGTTTATAATCCCAGATACTTGGGTGGCTGAGCTAGGAGGATCAGAGCTGGGGATGTATGTAGCTCAGCAGTACAGTGTTTATCTAGCATGCACAAGGTCCAGAATCCAATCCCCAGGACCATTGAAAAAAATTTGCTATAGAAGCACTATTATAAATCTGGTTTTAGATTTGTGTTTGAGCAAGTAAGAAAATTTCTACTTGCAACAAGCCTTTGAAATCTTGTTGTAAAAAGACCAAGGTGGGCATATAAAAACTTAAGCTGTAAAATGAAATTGTGTTTACTCTGGTACCTCTTAAATGAAGCACCTTTTAGGGTAAGAACTTATGTTATAAGACTGTTTATTGAGTGTAGAACTCCTTGCCTGACACATGCATGATAAGGGCTAAATTAAGGTTTTGTTGAGTTAGTATATAAGTTTTTAGCCAACTTCATTTATTTACTTTCAGCTATTTCTCTATTAAAGTATGATTGTTTAATCAGCTTTATCTTGTATCCTTTGATTATTTCTCTTGAATTCAGAAATAGTTTTGCATTTAAATATTCTAAGAATGAAAATGTGGCACAGGCAGGTAATAGACATGAGCTTTAAAATAAAACTAGGTAAGTTTATTTTATAAGCAGGCATATATGCCTGTGGTCTGAGCTATTCAGGAAGCTAAGGTGGGAGGATCCCTTGATCCCAGGGATTCAAGCTCATCTTGGGCAACATAGTGAGACATGTCCAAAAATAAGTAAACAAAGACATAAACAAAATATCTGAGATTAATGCTCAGTTTTTTGTCATTTAGGCTCAAACTCGTGTAAAATTGAATTTCCTGGACCAGATTGCAAAGTACTGGGAGTTACAGGGAAGTACTCTAAAAATTCCACGCTTGGAGAGGAAGATCTTGGACTTGTTTCAGCTAAATAAGGTAAAGGGCTAATGACCATCTTACTCATTTATATAATTGTGAACAGTGCATTTGGTTTTCTTTGCCTTGTGAAGAAACTTGTTTAAAATATATAAAGTGAAGCTGGGTGAAATGGCACACTCCTGTAATCCCAGCAACTGGGGAGGCTGAGGCAGGAGGATCGTTAGTTCAAAGCCAACCTTAGCAACTTAGCAAGGCCCTAAGCAACTCAGCAAGGCCCTGTCTCTAAATAATTGAATATAATAAAAAGGGATGTGCCTCAGTGGTAAAACACCCCTGAGTTCAATCCCTGGTACCAAAATCAAAGTAAAGTGAGATTTTTAGTTCCATTGAGTGATAAGAATCAGGTTCCATCTGTCTGGTCTGGAAGTCTTGTGTATTTTGCTGCCACCCGTTTTTGTCATTTTTAAACTCACCAATAATTCTGTAAACTATTTCTTTCCATTTTAGTATAGACAGACAAACTGAAGCTCATGGGGATTTAAGCAAACAAACAACAACAAAAAAAAAAACTACCCAGTTAAAATGGCTGAGCTCATAGTTAAATTCCAGGTCCCACTTTTTTTAAAAAAAAAAATATTTTATTTACATTTTATTTTTCGGCAGACACAACATCTTTGTATGTGGTGCTGAGGATCAAACCTGGGACGCACCCATGCCAGGCGAGCACACTACCACTTGAGCCACAATCCCAGCCCCCCAGGTCCCACTTTAATCTAAAGCCGGCATTCTTTCCACCAAACATTATTTCAGGCTTTCTGTCCCTTAGTTTGTGGAGATTTTAAGGGTCATGGAGTAGGACCAAGTACCTAGGGCCTTTGCTTTAGTAGAGATTTGATTATGATTCTTTTAAAATGACTGCTTTGGGGAAGCAAGAAGTCATTTTGGGAGGGACAAAATGTTTATGAACATATTGTTAAAAGAAATGTTTTAATTGTCTAGCTTGATATTAACAGCACATGCATTTTTTCTTTTACTTGGGAAAAGTATTTTTAAAATATAACATTAGCCAAGAACATTTTGTTCTTGGAGTCTACCTAGGCATGATTTCCACATAAGTGTTTCTAACTTTTGCTATTTTAACAGTTAGTTGCAGAAGAAGGTGGATTTGAAGTTGTTTGCAAGGATAGAAAATGGACCAAAATTGCCACCAAGATGGGTTTTGCTCCTGGCAAAGCTGTGGGTTCACATATCAGAGGGCATTATGAACGAATTCTCAACCCTTACAATTTATTCCTGTCTGGAGACAGTCTGAGGGTGAGTGTTGGGGCTCGCCACATACCTGTTTCATTCACTGCTTGTTGGTATATTATCTTTTAGGGGGAATAAAAAAGCCTTAGTTGTGCTTGAATGACACTGCTCAGAAGACCTTGGTTTTTGGCTGTTTTCTCCAGCGTTGTTATTCTGTTTTGAGAGCAACCATACTTAGACATTTGTTTTTAGAATGAGTAAGATTATAGAGGACATGTTATTTTACTGTCAAAACCTGAAATCTGTTTTTACTCCACAACAGGTGTTTATTTACAAGAAGTTAATTATTGTATACTGTTAGGTTTATACTTTTGCATTTGCTTGCTATTTAAAGCATCCCTGGTTCCCATATTATGAAAGTATAACTTGGAAAATAATTTATTTGTTCTTTTTTGCCAGCAGAGATTCCCAAGGAAAGGGTCATGTAGAATGCTTATATTTGTAAAGGAGAAGGAACTTAAAAATACTGCATAGCTTCAGGGTGTGTGGTGGGATTTAAAACTGTAATCCAGTTAATGGGAGGCTGAAGGAGAAAGAATACAAAATTTAGGACCACCTGGGCAATTTAATGATGCCCTATCTCAAAATCAAATTTAAAAAAAGGCTGAGAATGTAGCTCAGTGGTAGAAGATTCGCCTAGCATATGCCATTCCTGGTTCAATCCTCTGTAACACAATTCAAAACAAAACCAAAAAACCCAAAAGCTTTGAAGCTAATGGGTTCCTTTTTCAGTAGTTCTTACCTAGCCATGTTTGTTTCCATACAGAAATGGTATTTGTGAATTTACTCAGATAAACACTTTTGTTCTCATTAATTAAGGTAAAACAATATTGTAGAAACTTCCCACCTATTTCAAGATTCTGGCAAAAAAGAGAGTCATAATTTATTTAAATCCTTTGAGTTATTCTAAGACTAGAGCAGTGAGCCCTATAATTTTAAAAGTTGTTTCTATGTTATAGAAAGGTAGATAATAACATGGTTTCTGAGGGCAAACCAGTAATCAAAACCCTGTTCTAATATTATAATCTAGTACCATTTGTAATGCTTAAATCCTATAGATTTTCTTCCCTTTCTCCTTTCTTATTTTCAAGTAAATTTTCATTTTAGCCTAGAAGAAAGTGACCAATCTGATATTCAGAAAGCTATGTGTCTATTTTTGTTACTTGGAACTGAACCCAAGGGTGCTTTTATTACTAAGCTACATCCTTACCCTACCACCGGCCCCCCACCTTTTTTTCCTTTACTTTTTTTCCCCCCAATTTTGAGGCAGGGTCTTTTTGTTAAGTTGCTGAGGCTGACTTCAAACTTGATCCTCCTGCCTCAGCCTTCTGTGTAGCTGAAATTACAGGCATGTGCCACCATGCCCAGCTGTTTTAATGTATATTACATGAGTGGTTAGTGAGTCCATGGATGAAATTAAAAACAATATTGAATTTGGAACTTTTATGGTTCTGTTTTATAATCAGACCTAGATAGAGTTGTCCATATAGATTTTCTCTTTTTGAATCTGAAGTGTGGAGGTTGCAGTGACTCAGGGGAGAGAAAGTTCCTGCTTTAAAGTTCCAACATTTCAGAAATATGCCATCTGTATACTTAGGCAGTGGAGTTTTGTTGTTTAAAAAGCATTTAAAAACACAGGGAAGTATCATGAAAATTAATTGCCCCTAATCCTCCTGCTTGTTACTTCTCTTGGCTGTTTTTTATGCATGTATATACAAATTGGCAATGGGTTCTTCCTATACAATATTGTTATCCTGTCTTTTCGACATGAGCATCTGCTATGTCATTGAATGTTTTTAAAAACACAGTTTTGAATGATGGTGTCTTTCCATTTTATATCCAGGTCTTGATTTAATTTCTCCTACTATTGAAAGTTTATATTGGTTTATATTGGTCCCCCTTTTTTTGAGGGGGGGGCGTGGACAGGGAATGGGGGTTCTGGGATTTAACCTAGGGTCTCACACATGATGAGCAGGAGCCATACCACTGAGCTACACCTCTAGCCCCTATGCTCATTTCTCATTGTCAAAATTTGTTTTTATGGTAAAGGAGAATTAGAAAATATAGAGTTTTAAAAAAGAAGTGCACATAATGAAGGATTTATTGCAAATTTATTGCCTAAATTTGGAGAAACTTGAGTAAAGTTGAGCAATGATATATGGGCATTATAGAACACAGGTCTCCATCTTGCATCATCATGTTTTTTAAATGTCTTAAGGGATTACTCTGTGGGATGATGTGCTTATGGTGTGATGCTATTAATCATTTGTAAATTTCTGTTTCTCAAGTAAAGGTTAAAACTAGTGTTTGTGGTAGCATTAGATATAAAACCAAGGCTTCAGGTGTGTGTTTTGATTTATGGTTCAGAACAAAATAATGAAGCTCTTCATGCATATTTCTTTTTTTATATATAGAGAGAGGATTTTAATATTTATTTTTTAGTTTTTGGCGGACACAACATCTTTGTTTGTATGTGGTGCTGAGGATCGAACCCGGGCCGCAAGCATGCCAGGTGAGCGTGCTACCGCTGGAGCCACATCCCCAGCCCTCTTCATGTATATTCTAAAAAGCTGCTAAGCTCGTAGGTCTCAATATATAGAGTCCCCATAGAACTGAACTGATCATAGATAATGGAAATCATTGAAACTAGTGGGAAATAAAAATGGTCTGAATATTTAGTATCTGAATTTCTGACCATCCTTACAGTAATTAGTGTTTCCCAACTTTGGTGTCTCAAATAGAGAGTTCATAGAACACATAAATGGGTTAATTTATGTGATGGGCAAGTTTATTCTTCTCTGTTTGCTTTCTTTAAATGTGCTCCAGATGCTCAATAGAAGACTTGTTATAGAATGGTAGATATTATTTCATAACAATTTTTTTAAAAAACTCAGGTTCTCTCACTTATTACTGGTATTTTATTCATAAGTTTTTCAGACTGTTTAATTATAATATTAATGATATAATAATTGACTTCCAAATAAAATCACTTAGAAAGAACAAAATATTTAGTATTGCTATGTTGTTGTGTCTTTGGTATATTCCTCACTTGATATTAAGTAATCACTTGATGTTCTGTTTTATATATTATATTTCTTAAACATTAGAAAATAGACTGATAATTTGTTTCTCTATGGTTTTTTTTTTGTTTATTCTCCCCACAGCGTCTCTATTTTCTCTGCAAATGTAAAGGAAAAGGAGCTAAACATGTAAATAAGACTATATGGTAATAGTGGTATCCATAATGCCAATAATTCTGGAATTTTCTTATTTTGGTACCTATCATACCAAATACAAATGATATAAAACCTCTAGATGGTTACATTTTGGAACATTTTGCAGGGGGTGTTGCACAGCTGGTATAGGGGATTGAAACCAGGGGAACTTTACCACTGAGCTACAATCTCAGCCCTTTTTATTTTCTATTTTGAGATGGGTCTCACTAAGGTACTGAGGCTGTCCTGAAACTTTTGATTCTTCTGAGTTGCTGGGATTATAAATGTGCATACTTTGCCTAGCTGGAACTCACTTTAAAAAAAATGCTTGCCATGATCCTTCGGTTCATAAACGTGACGATTGGGTGTTCATGCTCCTGTGTGAGATGTGCCTCCCTCTCAACCTTGTTAGGACATGGCATATTACCTTTCTGGCGGGAAAAAAAATGCTTTGCATGCAAGGTAGAATGGTGCACACCTATAATCCCAGCAACTCTGGGCCTCTGGCAGGAGGATCTAAAGTTGCAGGCTACCCTCAGCAACTTAAAACAGTAAGGCCCTAAGCAACCAAGTGAGACCCTGTCTCAAAATAAAATAAAAGGACTGTGGATGTAGCTTAATGATAAATTATCCTGGGTTTAATCTCCTCTATCTCCACCTCCCGAAAGCTTAAGATGTTTGTGGGTTCTCTTATGAAATGGAAGTGCTAACTTAAAATTCATATTAGCTTCAGTGGTGATACTTTGTTGTGTTATGCTGTATTGGCATTAAATACCATGTTTTAGTCAGCTTAGAATTAAACTAAAGGAGAAAGTGAATAAGTAGAGACTTGTATGGTGAGCCAGTTATTGCTTTGAGCTACTGATTAATCTTTGCTTTGTGAGTTAGACTTTGTTGGAGATATGCAAACCTTGGAATGCTTGTCACATGTCCTGTTTTCTCAATTCAGGTGGTATATTTTGGTGACAGCATTGCTTAGTTATTTCTAAAACTACAAGATGGTAAAATTGTAAAAAACCTATTGGATTCCCCTTTTTATTACTCCAAACACTTTTTGAAAAATAAGATAGTCTTAATGTAGGAAATTATTTTTGGAACATATTAGGGGTCTTTTTAACAACTTGTCTTCAATTAATTGACAGTTGCAAGCAAGGGAAATTGCAAATGGCTCTTTGGGAGTGTCTGGAACCTGCTGTGGTTTCCTGTGACTTAATGAGATCAATGAAATAAATTGAAGAAACCAAATTTAGTTGTTTAAAAAAATTTAAGCTGTTGTACTTATTACATGTGTGTATATTATTAGTTGTTAGTTTTTTAAAACAGATGCAAACTTGTCTTTGTATTTAGATTTTAAAAAATAGACCTGTATGTTATCTACATAAATAATTGTACCATGTAAAAATACATCAAAACCAGATTAAAAAAAAAAAGAAGGGAGATTCATTAATGCAATTTATTTTATGTTTAGTGTCTACAGAAGCCCAACCTGACCACAGACACAAAGGACAAGGAGTACAAACCCCATGATATTCCCCAGAGGCAGTCTGTGCAGCCCTCAGAAACCTGTCCCCCAGCCCGAAGAGCGAAACGCATGAGAGCTGAGGTGAGAGCTTCTCCAGGTCCGTTAGCAGACATTGTGGAATTGTGGTGCTACGGCTGTCCAACAACTGTACCTATGCTTTTTATAGTTTTGAACCTTATTCATCTCACACAAGGAGGCTTTGTGTATTCCAGCATTTACACTTGTGGGGTGGGGGTGGTGGGAACTGTTCCAGCAAAGGGATAAGAAATTGAAGAGCTTTTTCTGGGCTTATGTTGCCTGGATAGCTGCTGAGTTGTAACTAGTCAATACTTAGGAAGAATGGGTGTTCTTGTGCTTCTATTTGGATTGCCCATTGCCCTTTCTTTCTTTCTTTTTTTTTCAATTTTTAGTTGTATATGGACACAATACATTCATTTATTTATTTTTATGTGGTGCTGAGCATCAAACCCAGTGCCTTACATGTGCTAGGCAAGTGTTCTGTCACTGAGCTACAACCCCAGTCTGCCCATTGTACTTTCAAAGGTGATATACATTGGAGATTAAGGGTGGGAGATGTGAAGATGGGGAGTTGTTAGTTTTTTAAAACAGGTTAGAGAGTGAAAGCCATAATTCTTAGACTTACTGAAAAGTAGCATGGAACCAATGTCAAATACTTAGCTGAGAGAGAATTGGGAAGCTTAAAGTAACATTAAATATATGAGGTGAAATAAAAGGAAAATCAGGAGAATAGTAAAAAGACTGATAAGAAGTTTCCCTGGAAAAGAAAGAATATTTTTTCAGTTATCTTGTTCCATACAGAGGTGTAAACTTTTTGGATTCCTGTATAGTCTGTCTGATAGCATGTATGTTTTAGGATTCAGAATATATAGGGAACATTTAGAAATGAGAAGCTTCATATTGCAGTAACCACACTTCTCAATCTCTTGACTATTTAATAATCATTGACAAAGATGGAAAAAAAAGACTCAGCCATTTTGCTTTCTGAGAAAATGAATAAATAAGAGAAGTGTTGTTTTACTTTGATAAGTTGGAAATATGAAAAACTTTAGTAACCCCATTTTTTGAATGAGGGAAACTATCTAGAATAGGAAAATAGTTATTCAAAAGCCATAAACATATTAAGTTTGTTAATTAAAGAACCAGTTTTTTTGAGCATATCCTTGATCTTTAATAAACCTAAGTACTATGTGTAACTATAATGCTCTAATAAAAAATAATTGTGTAGATAAGCTGGGCATGGTGGCACACCCTTGCAATTCTAGCTATTTAGGAGGCCTAAGGCAGGAGAATCACAGGTTTTCCTCCAATCTGGCATAGGTGAGACCCTTTCTCAAAATAAATAAGGGCTAGGGATATAGCTCAGTAGCAGAATGTTTGCTTAGCATGAGCAAGGCCCCTTGGTTCAATTCTCATTACTTCAAAAAAAATAAATAAATAAATAATAGTCGGGTGTGGAGACACATGCCTGTAATCCTAGCAGCTAGAGAGGCTGAGGTAGGAGGATCACAAGTTCAAAGCTAGCCTCAGCAACTTAGTGAGACTCTAAGTGGGACACTGTCTGCAAATAAAATATAAATAGGGCTGGGGATGTGGTTTAGTGGTCACGTGCCCTTCAGTTCAATCCCTGGACACCCCCCTCCAAAGGGGGAAAAAAAGATAAAAGAAATAATGAAATAACTGAGACACATGTCCTGAGATATGGATGCCTACATCTTACCTCAGTGACACCTTTAGAAGAAAATCTCTTACTTATGGACATCCTTAATATACCTGAATGAACAAGGGCAAAGTGATATATAGTTTCAGAAACACTACTTGGTTAACAGATCACAAAAATAATTTTGGTTTTTTTTTTCCCAAAAAAATATCAGTACTGGGCTGGGGATATAGTTCTATTGGTAAGAGTGCTTGCTTTGCATGCACAAGGCCCTCGGTTCTAATCCCCAGCACCGCAAAAAGAAACAAACAACAATAACCACAACAAAACCCAATAAATATTAGTACTTTGAGAAACAATAGAAACCAAGACTGGCTTATATACCCTCAATGAGAAGGAAGTCCTTAATAGTTTATTGATGTTAAAAGTATAGTTTATAATGATGGTTTGTAAAAAGAATTGAAGAAAATTTTAGAAGCTGAATTTTCTGTGAATACTGGTAGACCTTGAAAAGAAGTCAACAAAAATAAATAAGCTTCCAGGAGGAAAATAAGAGTTGTTTCCAATTTGAGTAGTAATATTTCCCATAATTTGTTCCTGATTTTTCATTGTTATTTTTGGTGGGGAAAGGGCCTATTTTATTTTATTTTTATTTTTTAAAACATAAAATAGTGGAGAATACTCTGTTAACTTCTAAGTTTCTCCTTTATACCTTAAGTAAGAGTTGTGTCAGGACTGGTGTTGTGGCTTAGTGGTAGAGCCCTCACCTAGCATGAGTGAGGAACTGGGTTCAATCCTCAGCACCACATAAAGATAAATAAAATTATTGTGTCCATCTACAACTAAAAAACATTAAAAAAAAAGTTGTTTCAAAGATGAGGTGGTCTCCAAGGGAAGAGAGAAGTGTGTTTTGAATTCCTGATTAACAGATATAGTTTGTAAGATTATATAAACCTGTACAGTTTATATTCTTTAAAGATTTCTTTCTTTTTAAAGAAAGTATTCATATATATGATAATTTCTTTTAGGCCATGAATATTAAAGTAGAGCCAAAAGAGACAACAGAAGCCAGAACTCATAATCTGAGACGTCGAATGGGTTGTCCAACTCTAAAATGTGAAAATGGTAAGAAAGTTTATTTATGAATAAGAAAGAAAACATAGCTGAGTACGGTGTATTCCCAGCTACTTAGGATGTTGAGGCAGGAGGATCACAAGTTTGAGACCAGCCTATGCAATATAGTGAGACCTGTCTCAAAATAAAATAAAATTTCCTGGGATGTAGCTCAGTGCTTACCTAGATTTGGGAAGCTCTGGGTTCAATACCCAATATAAAAAAAGAAGGAAGAAGGAGGTGATGGGGTGAAGAAGGAAGCAGAGAACAGCATAATACAGAAAGATCTAACTTTGGATTGCCTCCCACAGACAAAGAAATGAAAAGTAACGTCAAGGAAGAACTCACTGAGAAGAAAGATTATATTGTAGAAAGTGAGAAGGAAAAGCCCAAGAGTCGATCTAAAAAATCCACCAATGCTGTGAGTTGATTTCTTCCTTTCTCTTTTCCCCCATTTCTTCTTTCCTCCTTTCATTTCTTCCTTTTGAGTCTCTTTACCCTGAAGCTTATACTTTTGTGCCGTACTTAGGTTAGGTTAACTTACTGCCTGACAATGAAAAGATCTTTTTGAGTCAGTTTATACTATCAGTTTGTAAATGAAGAAATACACGAGAACCTTATAAAGACAGTGTAGTAATATGGGGAGGCGGTAGGGGCAGCTGTTTTTCTAGAGTACATTCTGTTGAGCACTGAATAGTAAACAAGCTGTATCATATATTGAATCAACGAACCTACCTTCAAATGAGCTGAAGGCTATGTCAAAAACCAGTTTGGTGTTTTCCAACTTTCCATCTAGCAAGGGAAAGGAACAGAAAAAAGAAATGAAATATAAAACAGAGAAAGGAAGGAAAGAAGAAGAAAGGAGCCTAGGGATTAGTGGGTAGGACATGGCAGAGATGGGGAGCTGTTTACTCTGTTAGACACTTTTGTTTAAAGTGAAACTAGAGTGTTAGGCTCTGATTGCCCTCATTTCCTGCTCCCACACCGGTAAATATACCTCACCAGTGGGTATTTTGGGGGAACTTTTAAACACTGACCCTTACTTAATTAGAATTTGAAGTGGTAGTTTAATGTAGTTAATTAACTTTAAAACTTCTCTTCTTTTAAATATGGCAAAATTGAATTTTTCCTTCATAAATTCTACTTTTGGTTAGCGGGTAATTATTACCTAGCACCTTATTCTTCTAGAAGGCTTTTTTTTTCTTTTAAGGTTGGGTCATAAGCTTTTTAAAATATACTTGTTTTAATTGTATATAAACACAGGGCTGAGGATAGAACCCAGTGCCGCACAGGGGCTAGGCAAGCACTCTACCACTGAGCCACAACCTCAACCCTGAAAGACTTATTTTTAAACTACCAAAAGGTAGCAATGTAAATATAGGACAATTGAGAAAAAATATTCAGAAACTTGGGAGATCACATTTTGAAACTGAGGTTGCATGAAGTATTATGAAATACCTTTTATAGAAAATGAAGGGTTTTTTTTTTTTTATTTTAAATATCCCTTATAGAAGTTGTACAACTGGAAGTAGGCTGGAAAGACTACATACATGTCTTAGATCCATTTCATTCTTACAGTTTCACTAAATCAAGTAATAGCTTATTCTGCTTTGTTCTACCCTCTTTTTCATTGATGCAGGTGGACCTGTATGTCTGCCTCTTGTGTGGCAGTGGCAATGATGAGGACCGGCTTCTCTTATGTGATGACTGTGATGACAGTTACCATACCTTTTGCTTGATTCCACCACTCCATGATGTTCCCAATGGAGACTGGAGGTGTCCTAAGTGTTTGGCTCAGGTAAAAATTAAAGACAGTGGTAACATTAGAAAATGTCTTCTGGAGTACTTTTTCTTTGCCTGGTGGTTTAGATTTGGCAATGGATAATAGTGAAGTTCAGGAAGAAAATTGGATTGACCCTGAATAGGATAGAAGTCTTAGAAGTAAATTCCACAGTGTGGCTGAGAAGGGGGGGGGGGAGTAAAAAAATGTAAGATATAATTACATTGCTTTTAAAAAAATCTCATTGTAAAAAGCACTGCATATTCTTAGCAAGAATTCTTGAAACACTGAACAACTGAAAATAGAGATAGTTCACAGTGCATAGATAACCATCATATCAGTGTATATTCATCCAGACTCTCTTCTATTTTAAACAAATGAAATTACATTACATAAGCAATTTTAGTGATCTACTTTTTAAAGTATTTTTGTGTATTTACTGATACTTGCCATCACTTTTTATGAGGATTATTTTATACTATTTATAATGAAGCAGTCACTTGAATACTATGTTTGCGTTAGGATTAGATTATATAATAAGGTGGATAATAGGGATGAACTTGGCTGGGGTTGTGGCTCAGTGGTAGCACTGGGTTTGATTCTCAGCACTACATACAAATAAATAAAATAAATGTCCATCAACAACTAAAAAATATTTTGAAAAAAATAGGGTTGAACTTGCAAGATGGTCTGGAATATTCAAATTCATTAATTTTCTATAATCTAGGGCCACCTGTAACTGCCTGCTAACTTCTCAATGTTTAGTTTTTTTTTTAGTACTGGGGATTGAACCTAGGGCTGCTTTACCAATTAACTACATTGCTGATCCTTTCTATTTTTTATTTTGAGACAGGATTTTACTAAGATGCTTAGGGCCTTGCTAAGTTGGTGAGGCTGCCCTTGAACTTGGGATTCTCCTATCTCAGTCTCCCAATTTGCTGGGGTTATAGGCATGCACCACTGTGCCTGGCTCAGTGTTTGTTTTTGATGGCATAGTTAGGATATAATTAACTAATGCTGTTCAGAGAGCCATTCTACTTCCATCAAGTGTTTTATCTCTATTTTGATGATATATTATGTGTTGATTTTTTTCTTAGTTTTAACTCTCTGAAGGACATTATTCCTCTCATTATTGAAAAATTTTTTTTGGTTCTGAAAGAAGCAAGGTTTTAGGCTGCCTCTTTTCTGTGTGTGTATGTGGGTTTGGGGACAAAGAGTTAATAATTGGTGATTGAACTCAGGTAACTGTACCACTGAGCTATATTCCTAGTCACTGCTTTATATCCCCCCATTTAAATTTATTATTTTGAGATAGGATCTCACTTATTTGCCCAGGCTGGCCTGGTAGTTGTTATCCTTCTGTTTCAGCTTCCCCATGCCCAGCCTAGGATGCTTCTTCATAGAGATTTAAATTATTCAAAGATGTGATTATTTAAGTAAATTTATTTGCTTGCTAGAACACCCTTCAAATTTCAGGCAGATTGATTTTTTTTTTTTTAAACGGAGACATTGCATAGAAGTAAAAAAAAATAAAACTTTTTTTTTTTAAAGAAAATCTGTCCTTTTGATGATTGACAAGATAGACTTGTAGACTTGACATTTTCAGGTGCCACCTAGAACACAAACTTTCTTTTTTATTTGCAGGGATGTAGTAAACCACAAGAAGCATTTGGCTTTGAACAAACAGCCAGGGACTACACCCTTCGTACTTTTGGGGAAATGGCAGATGCATTCAAATCTGATTACTTCAACATGCCAGTCCATGTATGTACACATTTACTGCTCTGATAGAGGATTTTAATAACTTTGGAGACAGAAATGACACTTTTAATTTTTAATGATATTAAAATTCCACAATAAAATGCATTCTGATTCATCTAAGAATTTCACTAGAGATACCTTTTTCACAGAGATTATACAGTAGCAGTAGTAAAAATAGCAATAAAGAAAATCACCTACAGTCCCTTTAGCCCAATGCATGTAATTTAAAGAATACAGCAAAAATTTATTGACAACTTACTATGTGCCAAGCTGTGTGCTTTGCTTGGGAATGCATTTGTTGTATATTAGCTAGTTGCATGTAAGTTAGTATTATGAACTTCATAGGATTCTTGTTTTAATTCTCCCTGGTTCACCTAGCACTATAAGCATGCTTCATTCAGCATTTAATAGTCTATCAAATGAATATGACAAAACTAAATGGTTTCCTTTAGTAATTCTAGTTATTTAAAGCTGGGGTCTTCCTCAGTTCTAAATAAATGCTATAGCAAACACTTCATCCATGTTGATCTCTGTAATTGAATTATGTTCTTTGAATGATTGCTGAGATCTAATGTTCTCATAAATAAGAATATTTATTCCTTACCCTACCCCCAAAGGTCCATCAATTTATGGCACTCCAGCTTTACTTGTTTGTGTGTGTGTGTGTGTGTGTGTGTGGTGCTGGGATTTGAACCCAGAACCTTGTATATGCAAGGCAAGCACTCTACCAACTGAGCTATATTCCCAGTCCCAACATCCAGCAGTATATGTTAATTAGCCTGTTTTTCTTTATTATCACCAACATTAGCTAAAATGTTTGTTTATTTAATTGGCTTATGTTTATTCTCCATTTGAATTTTTAGGTCTTTTGTTTCCTTGTATATTATAGTATTTGCCAGTTTTTGCTCAGCCAATTCTAGTGACTTGCAACCTATCTATGGTTGGCTTTTTATTTTAATTAAAAGATGAAAGATGTTTAAGTTACTTACTTGACTGTGTACTCAAGTCAGATATCAACAGATCCTTGACAGTCTGGTGCCTTTTTATAGGGCATTCTGCCCAAATTAATTGTTCTTTTTGTTCATACTCTGCACCCTTGTCTCTTTTTTTAATCATCATTACCTACTTTACTCTTCTTTTCATATCTAGTAAAAAAAAATGGATGGACTCAAAGACAATGTGTTCAAAAGCCTCTTGAAGTATAAAGCATCATTCTAAACACAGATGACCATTATTTTTATACTGTCCTCAACCAAGTTGTGTACTACATTTCTGAAAAGACAAACATTCCCAATTTTTGAATATCAGCATTTTACATTCTTTAGCTACTTTTTATAATCATAGCCAGGTTCGTGATAGAGGAACATGAATTCTTAATTTTTTTTTTTTTTTAGAATTTAAAAATATATATATATATTTTTTTTAGTTTTCAGCGGACACAACACCTTTCTTTGTATGTGGTGCTGACGATCAAACCCAGGCTGCACGCATGCCAGGCAAGCGCGCTATCGCTTGAGCCACATCCCCAGCCCCTGAATTCTTAATTTTTATGTTGCCGTTTCTTTTCTTTTTTTGGTAACCAGGATGGAACACAGCATGTATTACCACTGAGCTTCATCCTTGGTCCCTTTGTATTTTATATTTTAAGACAGGGTCTCACAAAGGTGCTCAGGTTGGCCTGGAACTTACAATCTTTGCTTTAGACTCTGAGTCTCTGGGATTATAAGCATTGCACCATTGTACGCAACTCTTAATGCTCCTTAATTATAAAATTCCTTTTAGAAAATAAAGATGTTTCCTGAATTGCCTGGGATCAATTATGGAATGATATGGAGAGAATCTTCCCTTAGAAGTCTGGTCCATGATTCCTGTCATTAATTTACCTAGTTACATCAGTCATAGGCAGTTTGTAAATGAGTAAGAAAACTCACCTTTTCCTCTTATTATATTTTTATATGGTTCCCACAGAACTGGTGGAGAAAGAATTCTGGCGATTGGTAGGCACTATCGAAGAGGATGTCACAGTGGAATATGGAGCTGATATTGCTTCAAAGGAATTTGGAAGTGGTTTTCCTGTTCGAGATGGAAAAATCAAACTTTCACCTGAGGACGAGGTAGGCCCAAATAGTAAGGAACTTTTAGTTTGAGGGAGACTTGTGCATTTAAAGCTATGATTCAGCATATCCTTGATCTAAAGAGCCTGCTACTGGATTAATAGCATCCTTATTATTATTATTATTTTTTAATGGGATCATTTTTTTAAACCTTTATTTCACTTATTTTTATGTGGTGCTGAGGATCAAACCCAGGGTCTTGCACATGTGAGGCAAGGGCTCTACTGCTGAGCCACAACCCCAGCCAGCATCCCCCAACCCCAGCATCCTTATTATAAAAAATGAAAGTCCATGTATGTGGCTTGAAAGTTTAAGTACTTATTGAAATTCTGTTTGGTCCTTGAAGTAATTTATTATTACTTTCAGCAGATCCTTAATTATCAGATTTTTAGTGATTTCAAGGAAAGTTGGAAGACAATAGAACAATTCTAGTCCTAATTGTACCACTACATTTTATATCATGGTGATAAGGGAAAATAACTTTGCCTTCAGATTGTATAACTTAATTTCTCCTTCTGAAGAAAATCTAAGAGTTTTATTTATTTATTTATCTTAAAATTATGTCTATGAGTCTATTGTTTTCTACACCATCAGGTTTCTTAAAATAAATTCTATCCTGTTAGGAAGTAAACAAAAAAAATAAATATATAAATATATTCTAACACACACAGGAAATGGGTAATTCTATATCTATAGCTTGATGAATTTTCACAAACTAAGCACACCCATGTAACCAGCAGTCGAATAAGAATTAAGAATCCGCGCCCAACTCCCCCTTTGCCCTCTCTCCTTCATTACTTTACCTCTTTCAGGATAACCACTATTCTGACTTCCAATACCGAAGATTACTTTGCCTATTTTTGAACTTTAGTATCTCTGTATCCAGGGTCTTGTTAGATTGCCCAGACTGACTTTGAAATTGCAGTCTTCCTGCAGCAGCCTCTTGAGTCACTAGGATTACAGCCTTTTCCACCAATCCTGGAACAAGTCCATTTATATAAAGCTTCAAATGAGGCAGAACTAATCTACGGGCATCCTAAAATTGAGCATGTTGACCCCTCTACTTCCCACTCCCTTTTATTTGGAAGGAAATTATTTTCCAGACAGCCTTTGGAAATAGAATTCTAAAGTATTAACATGGTACAGCTAAAACTTTACCCTCATTTTTCTTATTTTTAGGAATATCTTGATAGTGGCTGGAATTTTAACAATATGCCAGTGATGGAGCAGTCTGTCCTTGCCCATATTACTGCTGATATATGTGGCATGAAACTCCCTTGGTTGTATGTGGGAATGTGCTTTTCTTCATTCTGTTGGCATATTGAAGACCATTGGAGCTATTCCATCAAATACCTGCACTGGTGAGAAATCCCACATAGAAATTATAAGCAGTATGTAAACTGGGTAGAAAAACTTTCTGTTCCTCTCAAATATGTCTCAGCTATGTTTGAAGACTGATGAGCTAGTTTTTTTCACTGCTATTATAATAGGCATCCTATTAAGGCAGTAGTAGTTTATAAAGCTTCCTAGAAAGTACATGGATCCTCTAAATTGTACACTGTAGCCTGAGAAGTGTAGCCTGTTTCTGTGGAGTAAGTTTTTACTCATAGAATGGTTTAAAAAGCTTTGGACTGTACTTTCCTATAGAAAATTGTATTCAATGGCAATTTGGGAATAGAGGCAGGCTATAGGTACATAGTATCTTCCAGGTCCTTGGGATGCCAGCTTCCTTTTTGTTGGGTGGAATTCTGTCACCACAACACTTTGAGGGAACCTCATCCTTGTGTCTGTGAATTTTGTGGATGCAGATACTTGGACCTCTATTCTCAAAGCCATTTCTTCACATCTATTTTCCCCCCTTTATTCATCTTGCTTCTAAATATAAAAATATTTGAAGATTCATAATTCACTTAAATCCTTATATAAGGAATTCAAGAATGTACCACAAGAAAGAAGAGATGGCATATATACGTATGGCATCAGTTCTTCCTCCCTGGGCAGTTACTCCCAGCTGTAAAGTGAAGATGATATTTATCATATCTCACAGGGATGTTACAGATTAATTGGTTGACAATTGAAAATGCTTTGAAGAATAAGAGCTCTTTAGAAGTGCTAATTGCCTTATCATTTTTGATGTAACCTCATCTGTCAGAATGGGCAAGGGAAGAGGAAGATGGAGAGTTGCCATCTCTTGTCAGTTGCTGTAGGAAACCGTGGAACTTCATATCCTGTAGATCCCTTATTATTACAAATTCTGAATATCTGCATTTTTTAAAGGGTTAGTTAGTTAAAAGTGGGAGCTGGGAGAGGAATGGACCTCAGCTAGAAAGTCTCATGCTTACACTTACACTTGAAGGTAGAAAATGCATTACATATTTTCAGATCACATTTATAATGATACTTCCTCAATTTGAACATTCCTTTGTAACTAAGTCTTACACAGCAGGGTCTGAAAAATACGAACTGATTAACATTTTGTTTTGTGTTGGTATTGCAGATTGATTTATTTTTATAATCTCTTTCCAGGGGTGAGCCAAAAACCTCTATGGAGTCCCAAGGTATGCTGCTGAGCAGCTGGAAAATGTAATGAAGAAACTAGCTCCAGAGCTCTTTGTGTCCCAACCAGATCTCCTCCATCAGCTTGTGACCATCATGAACCCCAATACCCTGATGACTCATGAAGTGCCTGTATGTTCTGGTTAATCCTCCTATCACTCCGACTTACTAATTCACCACTTATTCCCTATTATTTACTTTTTAATGAAGTTGATTTGGTTACCTGTTTTCCATAGGATACTTCATAGCAGAAACAGGTGCTTGATGCAAGTTGGTATTATATATATAGCATTAACCCAGTGGGGGTAGTCACTCAAATACCACAGAAACTGATTTGTTGCAGCTAATACCTGGATAACTGAATGGTCTTGCTTTGCCAAAAAAAAAAAAAAGTGTGATATTTTTCTTTTTTTCTTTCTCATTGTTCATTCAATGGCTTTAGTATATTCATAGGTTGTGCAACTCTCACCACTAATATGTTCTAGACTGAATTTTTTTTATGACTTCAGTCTTATAATCAGTAAAACAAAAACTTTTTTAAAAAAATATTTTTTAGTTGTAGTTGGACACAATACCTTTATTTTATTATTTTTATGTGGTGCTGAGGATCAAACCCAAGGCCTTTCACGCTCTACTGCTGAGCCACAACCCCAGCCCTAAAGCAAAAACTTAAATGATCTCTCAGTATACATAGTTTACTATGAAAATGGCTAGATTTTGTAATAAATAGAGTGGTGTTAGAATTCTTTATATTCTGTCCCTATTTGAAAAATAATTATATTGAATGTATATGATCTTCATTTTGAATGGTGAACCAAAGTATCATTCTTAATAGAAATTATTTATATTGTACCCCTATCCCCAAGTTTTATTTTAAGTGAAAATTTACTTCTAGGTCTTGAGCTTGTTCAGGGCTCCCAGTCTTGACTTGGAAGGTGCTGTGGATATTTTCTCTGAGATTGCTGTTACATAAAGTAACATTCATATGCTTGCTTTCTTTTGGATAATACTCTGAAGATATTTTGGGAGTCTATATTGATTTTTTTTTTTTTTTTTTTTTTTGCTGCTTGGGATTGAACCCAGGGCCTTGTGCACTTGTGTATACAAGGCAAGCACTCTACCAACTGAGCCTTATCCCCAGCCTGGGAGTCTATATTGAGATGTATGGAATTGAAGAGTCCATCCTAATTAGCTAAATAAAATGTAAATGATAGACTAATAGTGTTAAAATGAATTATTTTTATTTTAATTTTTTTTAATTGTAGATGAACACAATACCTTTGTTTTACTTATTTATTTATATGTGGTGCTGAGGATTGAATTCAATACCTTACATGTGCTAGGCAAATGCTCTGTGACTTAGCTACAACCCCAGCCCTAAAGTGAGTTCTTGATCTTGCTGTGACCTAAATTTTATCTGTTTTGGCGCCACAGGTTAGTTAGTCAATGGGAATAGACTGAAAAGACATTTCATTGAGGTATCATAAGTTATGCATGGGCTATAACTGATAAAATAATGACCAATAAGTACTAAAATTCTTCCATACTTTCATTGTTAGTACTTTGCTCATTGATCCCTGCCCCCCCTAATGTGGATTGGTCTTGCCCCATTTGTCAAAAGTAGCTTGCTCAATGCAAGACTTGGCTCTAGTTCTTTAGTATTTGAGCAAATCATGCAAGACTACATTCTGGACCTACAGAAGTAGATGAATAAGCTGGGTGCAGTGGCTCACACCTATAATCCCAGTGATCCAGGAGGCTAAGGCTGGAGGATCACAAGTTCAAAGCCAGCCTCAGCAATTTAGTGAGGTCCCAAGCAGTTTAGTGAGACACCCTGTCTCAAAAATAAAAGGGTCTTGCCAATTTGCACTCCTGAGTTTAATGCCCTGTACCCCAAACAAACAAAATAGATGAATGAGCTCCTTGTGAGCTCCTTGTGCAATAGGGATTCACAATTTAAGGGGAAAAGGGACAAAGTTTATGTAGAAAATGGAAAGGGTGGTGTGGTTTGTTAGTGTCAAGTAGACTATTGAGATTCAGAAAGGGCTTATAAATTAGATGCCATCTGAAGTAGGAGTTTGATCTTCTGCTTATCGGTGTTTGGCAAAGAGTAGGAGAGGAAGAAAGTAGTTCAGATAGAAAGGATTTTGCTCATGTGACACAGTCTGTCTTTATGAGAACTCCAATAGAGTCATTACCATGCATATGTCTGGGCCCCATCACTAGAATTTCTGATTTTTTTGGGGTCTTGACCACAGTTGGAACAACCATAAATTCGAGATACAGAGGCTTAAAAAGCTGTGTGCTCTTATGTAAGTTCAGTGTAAAAGTTGTGTGCCTTGAATAATACAGGTGCTTTTGGTGTTTGGTTAATCCAAAGAGTGGAATGATAGGAAGTAAATTTGAGATCCAAATCAGGAAGAGCTCTGTATGAGATTCTTTTAAAAAATATATATTTTTGAATTGTAGTTGGACACATGTCTTTATTTATTTGTTTTTATGTGGTGCTGAGGATCAAGCCCAGGGCCTCCCACGAGCTAGGCAAGCGCTCTACCACGGAGCCACAACCCCAGCCCTATTATGATATTCTTGAAATAGAATCTTCAGCTGGTGGTAGGTTATCCTGTTTGGGGCTAATGAAATTACATTAGGATTTTTTTTAAATGATATCAGGGATGCTTAACCACTGAGCCACATCCCCAACCCTTTTATTTTTAATTTTTTTAATTTTTTAAAAAAATTTGAGACAGGGTCTTGCCAATTTGCTTGCCTTCCAGAGTATGCCCTTGAATTTGTGATCATCCTGCCTCAACCTTCTGAGATAATGGGATTACACCATCATACTCAGTAGGATATTCTTTATGGTAGCTGTATTTAGAAAAATTATCAAAAAAATCGATCCTGGATGTGGTCAAAGTTTTGTATTGGAAGCCATATTTTTTGTTCAGAGTAACTAACTATGGTAGCCTGGGGTACTTGCTCCATCTTGTGGCAGAAATTAGGTGACATTCTATCTATAATTTTTCTTTTCTTTTTTTCTTCAGTTTTAACTGGCAGAAAGCTTCATGTTTTGGAGAATCACCTAATAGTTTATGTCCAAATTATCTTTGGTGAGAGTGTAATTGAGAACCTCAAAAATCTCTAATTGTCTGTCTTTTTAGGTTTATCAAACGAATCAGTGTGCTGGAGAGTTTGTGATTACATTTCCAAGAGCTTACCACAGTGGTTTTAACCAAGGGTTTAATTTTGCTGAGGCTGTTAACTTCTGCACTGTTGACTGGGTATGTAATTACAAATTAGTGAGCTTTTTCTAACTGTGGAAATGGAATATAATGCTTTCAAACCTGCCCTGTGTATTGTTACTATAACCCGTTGATGTTCAGCTGGACAGTCTGCAAATTGTTTTCCAGTCCATAAAGAGATAAGGCTCTTTGTACCACATTGTAAATCAAGCTTATGTAATATAATCACAATTATTTAATTCCACTAACTTTTTCTTTCTTTTGTAGCAAGACTTTATTTTTTGTTTTTGTTGTGACTTTTTGTTTGTTTGTTTTTTGTTTTTGATTATTGTTCTTTTGAGATGGGGTTTCACTATGTTGCCCAGGCTCACCCCAAGTTCCAGGGCTCAAGTGACCTTCTTTAGCCTCTTCAGTATCCTGACTTAATGATGAAAGGAGGCTATTGATTAATATTCTGCAACTCTGGTCTGGAACTTTGTCCATACTGGTTTAAATTATTCACAGTATTGCAATTTACTGACACATTTGGTTTCCTTTAGTTATAAAGTTGAATATTTTAAAAAAGTATATTTTAGTTGTTGATGGACCTTTTTTTTAAAAAATATGTGGTGCTGAGATTCCATTGCCTTCATACATGCTAGTATGATATTTTATAGTGTGATATTTGGTACCCAACTAAGGTACCCAATATGCTAGATCTTTGAGATCCAAAGATATATAAGGTCTGGGTCTAGTCTTGGTATCTTAGTCTGGTTTTAGAGTTGATAAATGTTTTAACCCAGAATGCGACATTTGATTAACTGATAGTACAAGTTAGAAGTTTTGGGAAATAGAAGATGAGTGTATCTCCTCCTTTCTTTCAACACAGCTGCCATTAGGCCGACAGTGTGTGGAGCATTACTGCCTGCTTCACCGTTACTGTGTGTTTTCCCATGATGAGATGATATGTAATATGGCGTCTAAGGCTGATGTACTAGATGTTGTAGTGGCTTCAACTGTTCAGGAAGACATGGCCATTATGATTGAAGATGAGAAAGCCTTAAGGGAGACTGTTCGTAAATTGGTTTCGCCTCACCTAATTGCATGTCATCCGGGTATAACTTATTAAAGTTCTTACACACTTTAAGAAGTCTTTTTTTAGTGTATTTAATTTCCTTGAAAGCCATTCTAGTAGATGTATAGTAATATATCATTTTTGTTTTTATTTACTGCCTATCTTATTGTGGACTTTTTTGTCACCTATTTCTCTATCTTTGTATTCAAATGTTTGTACCCCTCCTTTAAAATATTTTTAATTGTAGATGGACATAATACCTTTCATTTTATTTGTTTTTAAGTGGTGCTGAGGATAAAACCCAGTGCCTCACAGTGAGCCACAACCCCAGCCCATATTAGGCCCTTTTTATTTATTAAATTAGATTATTCTAAGAGTACATTATATATTGTGTATACCAGTCCTTTATCAGATAAGTGTTCTGCTAATATTTTCTCCCAGTCTGATTTATCTTTGGTTCTCCTAGCACTGTCTTTCACAGAATAGAATGTATTCATTTTAATGAAGTCCATTTTATGTCTTCCTTTGTTGTTGCTGTGCTAGGGATTGAATCCGGGATTTTGTGCATTCGAGGTGTGCACTCAGCCAACTTAGCTATATCCCCAGCCAGATTTCTTCCTTTTGTAGATCATGGGGTGGGGGGTGGGGGGTATGGGTCCTACTTTCCTATCTTTGCTGCATCCCCAGCACTACCCTCCCCCCCCCAGGGTTTTTTTTTGTTGAGTTGCTGGGACTGGTCTTGAACTTTAGATTCTCCTGTCAGTCTCCTGAGTGGC